>NW_015373896.1:187444-335716 GCF_001272555.1 Dufourea novaeangliae | reverse complement strand
GTTGGGCTGCCGGGCGAATCGGGTGAAATGCCAGCAGGTACTATCTTCAAAGTTTTCGGACAGAGTGCCAAAAGACGTTGTTACGCGGGAACGTTATCCGTGATGTAATGTTGCCTTTTATCGTTACTGAATGAGATTGCACCCGGAAGTTGGAGTAGACCGAAAATTGAGAAAGTGGCGGGCTCGGCGCGATCTTGATCGACTGAGCGTTGAAAGGAAATCTTCTGAAATCCATTTCTTTTTACACCTTCGAGAAAGGAAAGATATCGTATAGAAAGAATGGCTTTTAACGCGTTGATGGTTGGGGACATTTTCAAATCTCACGGTTATACTACTTGCAGTGAATTACATCGGTTTTAGTCAGACCGCGTGTAACGTAGGTGTAGTGCCGTCTTGGCATGACATGAGTTTCAAAATCAGAGAAAAAAGTTGAAATGTTTACCAGCCTGCAGCGCCATTTTGAAAGCACATATATATTTCACTCTAAATTTTTGTTTAAACCCTAAAAGCGTAGTAAACATCGGGTAAAAGGATACAACTGGACTTGCATTCATTTTCTCATAAATGATTTTGAAAAAAAAGGTTTCTTTTCACGAAAAACGATTGCCTAGTCCCTTTAAGTCCATAGCGCAACAACCAAATATCCAATTCAATCCCCGACTTAATTACAATTCTACGGGGCAAGCGAGGCGAGCACACGCTCGAGGCCGCTTGGATCCAGCGAAATCTTCCTTGAGAGGTGGAAGAACGAAATCTACGACGGCGGAGGTTGCAGGGCGGATAACGGGGGTGGCTCGTAAACAAAAGGAGGGAACGCAGCTGTCCGTTCCACCGTTCAAGATCCAATTAACTCGCACCGTGGAACGATACGGACCTATGAATTCTCTATTGCCGTTTAATGTACAGTGTGTTCCGCAGTTAGCGTATCGGCGGCGGTTCATTGTGTGTGTGGCAACGGAGAACGGATACACGGTTCGCTGGTACGCGGGTCCGAAGGCCGGTCAGCCCGCTATTGGAAATCAATTAACCCGCGACCGTGGCGCGTCTAAACCACCCCTCGGGCCACGTTCTACCACCCTTCCTTGCACACACGTGCACCGTATGTGCTTCGTTATTAATATACGAGGAAGCAGAAGGCGGAGACGAAAACACGGGGACCGACAATTAGTCCGCGCGAGCATCCTGCTACACCGATCTCTACCATTTGCATATGGATCTTATTTTCTTTTTCATTGACCAGTTGGAATACTGGGATCGAGATAATTGCTTTATCTCTCGATTCGTTTAGGGAAGAGGCGAGATCAAGGATCAGAAAGATGACTGAGACAGAGGAAATTAGAGAGAATGAATACTCGGTTTGCGGTGGTCCTGGTAATGGATTCATCGGGGGTACGAAGAGATCGATAAAGCGCAGAATGGTTTGAGACGTGCGTGTCTTCGCGTTGAAAGAATGTGAATACAAAGTACGGTGATTCGCACAACTCGTCGCGATAAAAAGGATTCGATTAGGATCAATGATCGTCGGGATCGGCGATGTCGTTCTTATTTCGAGAGAATCGGAACAGAGGCTAGCCAGGAGGCCAGATTTATGCTATAGGATCAAAGCTCCTTGTACTTCTTCGGAGAACAATAAAACACGATGCTCGTAAAGTTAAGCCTCGACCAAATTCACTCTATCGTTCAGTCGTTCCAAGTATTGTTAGATACCAAAAGAATCTACAATGGTCTTCGAAATTTTCAACGTACCGTACAATAGGTTCTGAAAGTGTACAAGGAAATTATGGCACGATATTAGAAAGATTAAATTCGGAAGACGTTTAACAATTAACGAAACGATCAAACACACACAATTATTTGAACTCTCCGCACTTCGACTATTAATTCGAGAAATTGGGATCGCTGAAGTTCTTATGGGTAAAACTATAAGCACGAGTCCCCAATTTGGAGGTCGTTCAAAAATTGAGGCATTGAACGAGCCCAAGATGCAAGTGTACCGCGCAACCAAGCAACGCACCGAGAACCACGTGCCCTTCGAGATACTATCTCAAAAATCCAAGTCCTGTCGCGAGTTTACCGGAGAACCCCCCTCTCGCGATTACGGTCTTGACTTTGTCGACTCTTTTAATCCCATTGTTGTCACTTTGTTCTCAGCTTTTGGTCATTATCGGGCTTAAAATCTCCCGATCCCTTTTCCTTCAATTATTTTGGAAATTGAATTGGAAAAATGTTCGCGACCCGGTTTCCCGTGCGATTAAAGCCGACGTCTTTCTTCTCGCGAGATTCCTTTTCATCCATGCTAATAACTTCAACGGGAGGGAGGTAGGCGGGGTGAATCTCTAACTCCTCTTCGAAAAAGTTCAAACTATTTTTTGCCTTTCTCTGAAGTTTCGCAGTCCACAGGAGGTTGGGTCGCATTTCTTAATGAGCGAAATTTATAAAGTGTTAATTAAAAACAGACGTTCGAATTACCTAATATTATGAGGATGTACAGTACAAGAAAAGTCATTTCTCGCGACGGTGGGTATGATTAAAGGTTTTGTCAGCTTGAATATATGTATTATAGTACAACATACAGCCTGACCCGCATTCGAATGAGTTACAACGAGAGGAGGTGGACCCAAAAGCGGATAAAAAGGTTCAAACATATCCCCTTTCCTTTTCGTATTTTACAGTGTCTTTCGGAAGAAAACAACTAAGACTGAATGATATACATACGATTCCCGTAAATGGTTTGATCGGAGATTCAACTTTCCTTATCGATTCTTTTGACCCCGGATAAAGGGCCGTCTGAACCAACTAGCAATCCCTGCAGGTGAGCAGCGACGCGAATTCCTTTCCTTAATCGGTTGAACTATAAACTTTAAGTGATACACCTATCGCGACTAATAAAATCAACTGAGCAAATTTCAGTGCGAAGACCTCTCATAGTGTCTTCCGTTGTACAGAATAAACGCGGTAGAGAATAAACAGAAGTACACACGACGGGTGATTGTGTAGAAAAGTACATGTTCGTAATTACTGCATAAAGGAAAGAGAAAAGCAAGTTACTTTCCACCGAAAGACTCCGTGCGAAAGGTCGTCGCGAGGAATGTCGACATGCTGACAAGTCAATAAGCGACAAACCGTCGAACAAAAGAGTAGTCTAGTATCGCGATGAGGTATCGATTCGAGAGCGTCATTCACGTGAAACTCACGGATGCTGCCGATGATCTGAATATCTGGGGTGTCGTTCCTCTGAGATGCCATAGATGCCGGCTACAGCGGCCATACCTCAATCTCCACGGGCAACAGAGAACTCGATGATGGCCATTCCAGGTTCATAATACCTCGTCGAAGCTAGGAGGTTGCTGGTTTCGTGTCCGTTGCCATCTCGTATCTCCGGGCAGCGTGGCCGTCTCTATTTTCAGCCGGGCTACAGGCTACGAGCTACAGCCTACGTAGCCGCTACGGGCTTCCCGATCGACCGTCTGCCCGTTTCGTTCTCGGCCGTAGTAACCGAGCACGCCGCTCCATAAGCGGCCTTGTTCCTTCTTTTAAAATAACTGTCGAGACCAGCGCCGACCAAGGTCGAGCATCCCCTTCGAAACACCGTCGATCGGCCCACTCGCTGACGGTGCTTGACAGTGCTGACACCGCGCGCGGGGATTCTTCCTCGGACTCTCTCACTCACGTCACATTCCGTTTCGGCACTAAATTTACCTATCTTCCCCGTGATCGAACTTTTTGCAAGAGGTTCATCGAGAGAACGAGATTTCCAAACGTTCCGGGGAATGAATTTTCTCACCGATCGGACGTAATCCCGACTAGACGATTCTTCGGAACGACTCGTACGCTGTCTGAAAACGTTTATCAATTACACGCAATCTCGATTAGAAGGGATTTTGAGGAAATGCTCGCTGCGAGAATCATACGATTTAATCTATGGAGACTGCCAACCACTCGAGGGTGTTTCTAAAAATTATTGGGGTAGTCTACCATAAATCTACTGGAACATGGGATGAAATCACAAATTGTTGTTGGGGCAAGTATGCAATACGTATCTTTCAGAATTGGAACTTAACCGCAATTACGAAGGATTTCCGAATCATTGCAGAAAGAGTTCGATTAATCGTCTTTAATTCAGCTGAAATTTCTCGTTGTCTGGGTGTTGTTCGAAATTGTTTTTCTTTGAACAACAACTTCGCCAAATTTTTACTTTCTGCCGAGGCGAGGGTAGTATACAAGAATGCTGGGCGTCCCCGATATGTCCTGTTAATTTAGCGTTTCCCATTTTCGCAAAGAAACCCAGCGTCCCGATTCCGAGGACAGATCCGCACCACCTCGTGTTCTATTTATACACGGTGAAAATTGACAAACGAGCTAGCTTCCGCGTTCTGGGAATGCTTGTACGCGACGCGTTGGGTGCGATTGATTTATGCACGGGCCAGTTTCCTCGACCGAGTGTCTCGGACACGTTTGCAATTGTACGCTCGTTTCACCGACGGAACCCCCTTGCTCCCTTTTCTTCGTTTTTTTTTTCTTTTTTCGTTTCTTTCTGTCCAACCCTGTGCGATTCGCCTACGAGTACCGTATCGCCTGGCGTTACTTTTTAGATGAGAGATAAGTTTTATTACGGCATCGACCATTGTGCTACTTTCAGCGTTACTCGGTCGTAAAAGGCATTCCGCGAAAAGACTTGTCGGCTGTATCCCTCCGATGATGATAAAAATGGATTCGACAAATATATTGACAGATTGCGTAAAAATCTCGATAATATTTTCCGATCGATCCGTGCACAGCAGCGCAGAGTGATGGGAATCACTGAGGCGATCAGACCGCCTCCTATTTCCTAATTAATCGCTTGAGTAGCTGAGAACTGTGATTGACGATCAATGATCCATAACGTAGTCAGAGACACTCCTATATACATATATGATACATATGTGATATACCCATAAAATCTACCACAAAACACAACTGAAATTCTACAGAGCACCGTTAAATGTAACAATGTTATCTATAGCGTTGAGCAGTTCTATCGACAATGGGTGTGTACAGGAATTTATGAAAGAATTGCTTAAAGAAAATTCGGAATTTTTTCCAACCGTTGGTGTATACCGAAAAACAACACGCTGCAAAACCGACAGAGACAAGTGATCTTCATTCTTAATGTCTAGGAGGGAACAGCTCCGAACGCTTTACGCGGACGCCCCTAAAGTTTCCACGTCCTATATACGATAAAAATACCATAACGACCATATTCATAATTCCATTGAACGAGCATTCAGTCCGACCGTCCTTCCAAATTCGTTTAATTCGCCAATTTTGGCACGCGAACCCGACGCCTCAGCGGAAACTCGAAATTAGTGAAAAACAAGGGGTAGGAGGTCGACGATATCGCGATTCGTCGACCGACTTTCGCCGCAAGTTTCCGGAGCGGAAACGCGCGGTGAAATCATTTACGGTTGGCAACAAACGAATTCACGGAATTCATTGGTCGCGTTTTATTTGACGTTCGGCCGTATATATGTATGTTTCGACGTGTTTCGATGCGTTTCCCCGTGTCGCGTCGCGTCACGGCGCAGCAGGCGGCAGTATGGTGCGACGTCGCTGCAACTGCGATATTCGTGGCCTTTTGTCCATCGATTTTAGTCACGCGAGTCTCGTTCGATGAAAACTTTACCCCGTCGTGTATTGCGTTCGTTTATCGTGCACTCCAACCACCGAACTGTTTCTTTCTTCTTTTCTAATTTACTGAATATTTCTTCCTTAACACTTAACGATACTTTCAACATCGACCGGTTTCTATTTCAAACGAGTTGCTTCGAATATTTCATATATGGTCAGCAGTTACGCAAACTCCATACAAGTTACGCGGTCAATATTTAGTAGCGCTATTGACCAACTGTGTCGAGGAACGAGTGCAGTATGCGTGAACCGATTGATTAACAGCTGAGGTGCGTCCCGTTTCGTCGGTCTGTGAAAAACGATTTATGATCTAGAATCTAGAAAATTTCACTGCAATTATTACGTGTGCAGTTGATAATACAAGTAATAGGTACTGTAGTCTTTCTTATTCTTACGCGTAATCCCGTGTCATACACTGTACATAACATTCTACAGAATACTTTCTACTATTTAACGCGACGACCATTCGTAAAAGCG
Source organism: Dufourea novaeangliae (assembly GCF_001272555.1). Classification (NCBI taxonomy): domain Eukaryota; kingdom Metazoa; phylum Arthropoda; class Insecta; order Hymenoptera; family Halictidae; genus Dufourea; species Dufourea novaeangliae. Next base: position 329,572 of record NW_015373896.1, on the reverse strand, counting down.
CGAAAAATTCTTCTGGGTTCACGTAGTAAACATTCGAACCCCCCCCCCCGATTCGTAAGCACTCGATTCCCACCAAAACAAACATACATACTTCATTATTCCAAGCCGTAGTTGAGCAAAAAAGTGAAAACTCAAACTAGTCGTGTGTAGTGAGAGCCATAAAACACTATCATCGACGTTGTTTATATGCCGTCAAGCGAGGCGGAATTCACCCAATTTTCATCAGACTACTCGAGGTAATCTCAACAGCTTCGAGGACCCTCGTCCGAATTCTCTTTTGTTCGTGGTTCGTACGTGACTGATCGCGCGGATCGTCGAAAAAATATTAGTCTAGTCTTTTCGTCAAAGAAACCACTCGAACGCCGCACCGTGACCTCGTTACCACCACCAAGAATTTAATTAATGGCCGGACGAATTCGTCCGGGCATCGGTCGCCTCTGACGCGCGATCCTCTCTAACGGGATGACTTTGGCCGAGAACGTGGCCGTTATTCAAAGATTCACGATCTCCCGCCGCGCCGTGGGAAATAACGGGACGCAACGGCAACCGAGCGGTTCCACGGCGCCGGAAATGCAATACGGTAAATATCACGCGGACGTTTATACCGCGACCGTCAATTTAATGGGTCTCGAAAATTCACGGATATTTACGACGAACCGACCTACTATGTACAAGTCTTCCACAGTGTTTTATGTATTGGCTTCAGTCGCAAATAACACCTCGTAAAGGCGATGAAAACCGTTTAAACGATATGCAAATGATTGTTATCGAACAAACACGTATATCCGATCTTTACAATGGTCAGTATACGTATACATGACGTCGTTTACAAAACAAAGACGGGTATTATTTCTGAAACGATGAAACGTAAGAGGTTAATCGGAATTCGTGTACAGGTACGTCTGAAAACGTCGAGATGGAATGTATTCATTTGCCTTTTCCGTTCGTACCATGAATTCCGTCCTGCGCTGTGTATTTCAATATACAGATACAGATACAGATACAGATACAATGGATTCACAGGTCCAGCGACCGAGATACGAGGAGGTATCGCGCGCGGCAGAAGACAACGTTGAACCGATATTTATGCCTCTGTCGTTTCAGATGGTTGAGATACGGTAATCGATACACCGAACGACACCGCGCGACACTGTACGATTGACTCTGCACACCAAGTACTATTTCGAATAAACTGCCTGCCCCGCTTCGCCCTGACACGATCGCGAGGAGCGTGTCTCTCGAGGAACGTTCCTTTATAATATTCTTAATACGACGACGATTCGATGGACGGTTCTTGGAGCAACACAAGATTGTGCTGATCCACCACGAACTTCAACGACACCGATACAGGATAGATCGTGACATTAGTTTAACGTTTACTGACACGAATCACTTGGAAAACCGTTCGATCACAGTACCTCAAACGATTCGAACTATCAAAACATTTCGCGCTTCGACTTGGTTCGCTCACATTCACAGCCAACTTTCCACACGTCGAACGATCCGAAAAGTCACCGTACCAGACGGAAACTTTGCGCCGCACTTTAAACAACACTGGCACACCATTTTTCCGACGCGTTTCCTAGTACAACACAATGCAACACAACGAAACGTGTCGCGAGTCACGAGGAATATGTTTGGCGCAACCGTTGCACCGCGGGCACGGAAACGTTCGACGTACGACGGTCACGCTACGCTTTCCCGGACGGACTGAAAGAAAGCTGAGTTCGCGAGCGACACGGAACGTCGATTGTTGACAGGTCGAAAGGTAACTGCGGCACGTCGAGTTCTTCGAAGCAAGGAGTTTCCACGCGCGCCACGTGCTCCCTTCGATTGGCTCCGCCCACCGGCCGCATCCTCATTAAACGAAAGAATTTCGAATCCAATTTTTCAGAGGGTGCAACGAGCGCAGACAATCTCGAACCACTTAAAAAAAAAAACTCGCTCTGAAAAGATTTATCGCTGAGCACCGTCGAGACTAAACTGATCACGTGGGACTGCATCGAATTCTTTACACTGGTTCTATTTCCGTCTACTCGAAGTGTCGTCGCATTTCACTGTTCATTGTATACTCGACTGAACAGGACAACACTACTCGCTATTTAATCGATATGACAGCTCTTTCGGAATAAAAACATGCAGCAAAAGCATGCACAGTCGGCTCGCGATGAATTGCGCTTATATTAATTTTCAGCTTTTATTCCAGTGATAATTAACGATAAATTGCATCAGACACCGGTTAAAATACGGTTTAAAAGTTTCCATAGCGTAAACAATTATTCAAATACCTAGAGAAATTGATCTGATTCAGAGAAACGAATGCAATCGTTTCGATAGAGTCCGACCTGTTGGTTCATCTTATGAGCGGGGCTGATCGTGAGTGGAAGGACTACGCTTTATAGTTATACGAACGGTATATTAAGTAGAACAGACGGAATCGAAAATTGTCACTGTTTGTCGAGGCTAGGGACAAGACCGGATGTTCCCACGGGGCTACTGGTTATCCACTCTCTTTCGGTCTTATCTACGAAAAACATCCCCTCTCGGCTCTCTCGATCCTCTTGACTTTCCTCATGGTATCTTCTCGACCATCTTTAATTAATCACGTCAAACCCCTTTGGTCATCCTTGACCATCAAACTAGAAACCCCTTGGCCATCTTGAACTACTATTCAACTATAACGCCCGGGGCTATTATTGACAATCTCCCGCAGACCCTGTTCCGCTACCTACGAACACCCTTTTTCACCCCTCTTCGCTCAAATATCTTCGACAACCCTTTCCAAATTTCGTCTACTGTCTACACCTATGTATGATTGGTCTCCTTAAACAGATCTTGTTTACGTTGGAATTGGTCAAAAGGATTCTTGCTTTTGACTAATGAATACCATTCGAAGAGTTTATTTAGGAAAGAAATAACTTTTTTAAGTGTTTTGAAACACTTCGAGTGGAACGAAAACAATGGATAGGTATACCAATTTTCGCGAATCCGATTCCTCATAACTACTTTTTATAGCTATCACGAATCACGATAGTGAGTGTAATTCGCTAACTATTTTATTGACCGACGTGTTTATTACCTAGCTCTTGTCCACGTTACGCGACAGTCAGTTTTAGGTCGCGTAATCGCATTAGTGCTCGGTTGGACAACAGAAGGTCAGATTATGAAAATATAAATAATAATGAAAACAATGGTTTTTAATATCCTGTGCCGTGATTTATTCTACCATACTGTGAAAGGAACCAGTTTCTCGGTTCGATGCTTTATTGCGTTCCAGGCTTTCCCAAAGTGTGAAAATTTCCCGGTGTCGCAGAAAATGTTCTTTAATGTTCCCAAAGGCAAATCCATACGTCGTTCTCAGAATGAAGCGAATTTACAAGCAAGCACGTGTAGTGGTTTCCCGCGTCAAGGCCTCTATTAGCCGCCTAACCGTGCACGCTATGTTAAAAATGGTGAAACCGACGCGTAACGAATGTGGATCAGTCATTGGCGTCACGGTTTTACGTTTTACGGGCTGGAGAAAATAATCCGAAACGTCGTGATATTAAACGGTATTATAATACTGTCAAATTTTTCTAAACGGAATAGTCGTGCGAGAGAACGAACAGATATCGTTAATAAGATTCTTATCGAACGCAGTCCACGCGAGAAACGAAGGCAACGGTTACGCCTTGCCTTATCGACAAGCTTTTCAACGTGCCGCGAAAAGAACGCGCGTGCGACTTTATTGCTTTCCGCCCCTGAAACGCTCACGTTAAGAATCTGGTCGGTGTGTTAACGCTGAAATTGACGCCGATTTCATTTTTAGAACGAGCGATTACAACGGCGAAGCTGCTCCGAGAAATTGAATTGCCGACGCTCATTAAGCCGCACATGTAACGTAACACGGAACAGTGTAAGACTACATGTTGCACCAACCTAATTGTAATTAAATGTTTGTGATCTTATGGCTGTAACCGGACGGCTGACACGTGAAACAGAAAATCCTCTGAAATATAGAAAAAAAAAAAGGGTTCTTAGAGCACAGGCTGCACTCTAGCCTCATCGCTTTGAATCATGAATGTATTTCCCGCCACACGCAACACAGGCGCTTAGGCGGTCCATTTAAATTGCTGGACCAGTTTATTTGAAAGAGCGTTCTTTATGGAAGCCCGAGTTCCCACTGAAAATAAACGTCGCGTGGAAGCAAGCGTCGCATGTGTGTGTGTGTGTGTGTGTATCTATCTAGGTATGTATTTGACACGGAAGACTGGTGCGCCACTGGTTTCCACGTGCGCGACACGCCGCGTGACGGTCTCTTAAAGAGTTTTCTTTCAGAGACGATGTTCCCGATAGAGCCGGCTAAGAGTTCATCGGGTAAAGAGAAAAGATTGTGTCTCGTCGTTTCTTATTCCGTTGAACAGTTCGAATCGAAATACGTCGCAAAAGTTTCTCGCCCTATCGACCGTGACACGGTTCCTATGCGTCGACGAGAATCGCGTGCCCAGAAAATTTTGTTTCGCCGAGCCGAGCCGAGCCGAGCCGAGCCTCGACGCGTTGCAACGCCTGAAACGCGAACTGATTCTGCTGCATCCTCGAGAAAAATGCACGGTACGATGAACACTTTCGTTACCGGAATTCGTCGGATTTCATCCAAACAACGATGTCGAAAATTCTGCATCCAACTAGACTTTGACGATAAACGTAGTGTTCGTACTGGCTTCGGTTCGTGCCACCGTAAAGACTAATAATATGGTCATAATTTCCTGTTACGCCCCTCATCGTAGCCAAACAACTCGAGTTTAGAGCATAATACATGAACGTTTCGGACCATTCACGCTCGAGTTAAAATCGGACGCGAGCAAACAAGGCGACGTTGAATGTTTATCGCGTCTTACTTTTATTCGCGCGCTACGAACGTCCGGGCGATATCGTCGATAAATCGCGCGATAATGGATAATGGGTTGGCAGCTCCTCTATGTTTGGCACGAATCAAGCTGCATACACTTCATCCAAAACGCTCGCAATACCATTATTCCGACGCAGTAAATTCCACGAGTGCTGTCGCCAAAATTACGATCGCGGAACTTTATTTTCCTACTGGACACTCGTACACGACGGCCCCCCAAGAATTGGGCTAAGTACGGGATACATAGGAAGCTAATTCGGTCAACATTATTGGGAAACCGAGTTATGGATATCGACGATCGGCTCGTCGTTCTTGCCCGGTCTCTTCGAAATATAGATTTTTCGCATGGCCTACTACATACGTATTCGTCCAAATTTTAATTTAAATATCCAATCGATGATTTCGCGTACCGTGCAAAAAGTCGCGTTGGCGAGTATTGAAAATTTCTATTTGTCGATTTTCTGTTTGCAATGTCTGCAGAAATTCGACCTTAGGTCAACATCGATGCGTGATTTACAGAACCTACTTCGATCCAATTCAATTCGCGTACACGCGCGGAGATACATTGTAACATATGTGTATGTATTGTCGAAGATAACATCAAAATGACTATTTATAGAAACCTACAAAACAAGTGGTGCCAATAAATTTCGCGGATTAACGCGTGTACACGAGGTGCTAGGCAAAGGGTGCACGCGTCGTCGAGCTCATTGTGGTGCACGAATTAATGCATGGCCGCGCGTTCCGCTTCCGTTCGATCGTAAGATGTAATTATCTACCCCATCGTTGGTTACCTGGAATTGAAGAAACGTAAAACGGGCGAACACTTTGGTATCGTGGCGAATCGATAAAAACGTTCGCATGATAACTCAAATGGATATATGTATATTGGTAGGTATGGGATAACGTGATCTCAAAGTTTTTCTCGGCCTTTTTGGGTCGTTCGGAAGACACACGGTCTCTTTTCGAGGACAAAAGCCGGTGTTCTGGAGGGCGACAGCTGTTAACATTGGAAAAGATCGGCTCTGCGGTACGCGAGGCTCGAAAGAATCGGGCGGCATCCAACCCCGCCGCCCCCCCCCCTTTGCAGGATCACGGATCTTCATTTTTCCTTTAATAATAGCTACCACTGTACGCGGCAGGAATATTTAAGAAGGGACGCGGAAACGCTCGAAGGGATCTCGAGGAGTAGTTGGCAGTCGTCCCAGATCGATCCGAACCGGCACTTTATTCAATCGGAAAATGAAAAAATATCCGGAAGGATTATGGTTGACGCGGCCTTATCGGACCTGAATCGTGTCCGGAGTAAATGGTCAGATTCGAAGACAATTCCGCAATTCATGCCCGCGGTGCCTTTGAAACGAATTACATTTGATTTCTTCTTCTTTAACACGTTAACGAAAGAACGTCTGTAATAAATAAATTATTATAGCTATATTCTGGGTCGAGTCTAACGATAATATATTACCACTTTATGTGACGACTCTTTGCAGAAGTGCAAACGGGTTAAAAAGTATTCATGAGCATTTGCAATTTACAGACGAATAAGCTCTTACTGTCACGAATACGCTCAATTATTTAATGGAACGGTTTCATATACTTTGTGTCGTATTCGAGTTGTTACGTTTCAACAACGGTTCATTTAAATTTAATCATGCATATCCGCGATTTTTAACTTCGACACAGATCCCAAAAACACACCGCACATTTCACGCAGAGTATATTTATCTTCACCTACTCTGTACCTACGATATCTACTTCTGTATTCTTCTAAACGTTACACATAACCGTGATCCAATCCAGATTATCTTCGAGCATTTAAAACATCCCACCTCCGATTCCACGAAAATGTATAAAAAACACACACACACGCGCGCGCTAAATCGTAGGCAATGGTAGAGCGATCTATCCACCGTTTTAATTTCACCGTTTCGAGCGACCCGAAAAGCGTTGCGTCGACTAAACAATTCACTGATTACTCGTCGCGTAGTGTCGGTCTGTAACACCAGTCACTGTCACCACGGCGAGAGAGCGCTACACTGGTTGTCCCAACGAAACTGTGGCGAAATTCACGGTCGCGAACGGGTGGCGCCCGCGAGAAAGAGCGCGCGAAGAATCGGTGCGGGGACCGGAAGCTCCGACGTACGTACACATACACCGTACGCGCGCCTCCCCTCCTCGGATTGTGGTCGTCAGCCGTTGCCGCTACCGCTGCCGTTAACACTGCCGCGATCGTAGATACATGCGTCGCTGACGTTCACTGCCGTTTCGTCCGGTATTGCGGATATATCATTCTGCACCGGGATCCGCCCCCGAACTGAGACACCATCCTCGATTCTCTTGCACATCCCGCAACATCGCCAACGATTGTTCCTTCGAGGAACGGATTCCGGATGAAAATGGGGCGTAAATGTTACTCCCACGTTACTCGGGAGTACGAACGTCAGTACCCCCCGCCGTCGCCATTGCCGTTACTGCCGCCACCGCCGATCTAAACCCCATCCCCCTTTTTACTAATCGCGACGATGCGCGTCCCGCCGAACTATTCGATGCTTTGATATTCGAAAGAAGCGTGAAATTTCGAGAGTAGGTAGTGGTGAAAATTGAAGTCGGATACTGTTAACTTCTAAATAAATAAAGAAAGTAAAATATGTCAAGGTTAACCGAGCGGTTCTATAACATGAAACAAATCTGCTTGGTTCGATAGAGGGTTTTCTTGGTCGAACACAAGTATCTGGAACGATCGGAAAAGGACCATTCGGTCCGAGTGACTTCGAATGACCTGAATACCCTAGAACGCATAATACGTAATTGCATTTAAGAAAATATTTAATAGATTTAAAGTAACCGATGGGACTATTATATGTATTATAAATGAAGGGGAGGCGTAGTATTTGTCGGTGAAATATCCTTTGATAAGTCGCATTGTCCCATGTCATATAAACCAACGGAAGCGAAACTCCTAATGCACTCTCGCAAACTCGCAAACCGTTTGTTTACAAAAATATCGAGTATATTCCTTGATCACCGTTATCTTTGTACACCAGTATCTCCCCAGCGGGTGTCTCGACGAGCAAACACTCGATATTATGCAAGCAACGCCAGTGAAGAGGAAAGGACAAATATTGGACGAGATATCAATGCTACCTTTTAACAGGGACTTCCCTCCATGCGCCACGAACGGGCCACGAATCACGAATGGTCAATAACGATCGCCTCTATCTCGCTTCTCTCCCGGTCTCTCTGTCGGCGATGATTGAATTAATCGTGGGACCAGCAGAACGACGTCTACTCCGTGAAATTTCGTGCGGAACTGAGACCGCGACCTGGCTTCCGGCATGGTTGCGATTGTTCTCGAGATCAATTGTTCTCTGTAGAAGAGTACGCGACACACTTTGTCGCGACGTCACAGTGTCGCTTGAGACTCGCGCTCGCTTCGAAAGGACGAATCCCGCAGCTTTTTACCGCATTCATTCGCACAAAAAGTCGAGATCAAGAATTTTACAATCGTTCTGACGGCGCGACGTTTCGAGCCTTAAATATTCGTCGGGCGACAAAACCGAGAATTAGTCTCGATTTTACAACGATTTAAAATATCGACCGATTTGTTTTCCAGCATCTGGAACGTTACACTTTCGTCGTAAAAATATCTTCTTGGATGAAAAATGCTGCCAGGCTGCCTTTGCAATCCCTCTCAGCCTGTTCATTAACCCTCTCATAGGGGCTCCCCCGCTTATCGATATAGACAGTGGAAATACGAACTACTCGTAATCGTTCGCCGATATTGGCGTTCTCTGCGTTTCCTTCCCGGATATACCCAAGTCGAGTATTCAAGTAAACAAAAATGTCAACGTCTCCGTGGCCTGTGTTTCGTGTTGTATCGATTCGGAAAATATTTTGTTCCTCTTCCCTTAACAGAAAACGAGTTAACTGAAACCTTATATGTACTTATGTAAATTTCCTATTATTGTGTATTAATCTTCCCGTTACAACATAAAGAATGACTTAAACTTGAATCTCTGAACACAAAACCATGTTTACTTGGACGCTAGAGTGTTTCTCGTTCGAGGATTAATTGTGCCCATCTGTGGGTGTTTATGAAACTCATCCGCCTAGCAAGTTAACCTATCTTCATCTAAATTAGAACGAGAGAACCCAAATTTGGGAACGTCCTTGCTCCATTTTCTGTCGAAACAAAGCCGCTCAATTTACTAAACGGCCAACGATATTTCGTCGAATGAAAATTCCCTCGCCACCACTAGCTGTTGCGTGTTTCGTAGAATCCCACCCTCGCAGTGACGTCCGTCCTATGTATGTGAGCTAGCGGTGGTTCGAGTGCAGCGATAAGCTTCTGAAAGCGTGTGTCCACCTGCGTTTTCGCACGGGCTGAACCTGAGCTGCGCGAAGTCGTCGAGAAAGCACGCGCGGAACATCGTTTCGGCAAATAGTTGGAGAAACCCGGCTGACCGTGAAACGGAAAGTTGTCAAAGGGGGATCCTATCGGGGCGGAGCTCGCTCGAGGGCTTTCCGCAGGGTGAATCGCAAAACGGCCGACACATTGAAATATTTATGATCCGTCGTGACACAGAAATACAGAGTGTAGCTTCCAGCCAATCCACCGTCAACGAAGTGAACGTGTCACGAGGGTGGCGGAATTTCTGTCGGGTTCGGTTTTTGGACAATTAAATAGTACATAATCACGTAATAACGACGATAGGAAATGATTAACGTTTTTCTCGACTCGTTACTACGACTGCAATTGCTATCGATGTGTCGATATACACAGTTGACGATTCGGTAACAACGAGTTCCGTGATCGACCGAAACGAACGATGCGAACGAATCAAGTTCGAAACGTCAACGATAACCGAGGGGTATCGCGAGAACAGCACGTGTCTCGCGGAACCACAGATAAAAATCCACTGAACCCGAGACACTCGCGCGCTCGCGATAACGTTCCGAGCCTCGTCCGTCATCTACCAAACACTCACTGACTCCCGTATCAAACAGCGACGAACGATGTCCGGAGAGGGGGTGTCGAATGGAGAGGGCAACGAGAAGTCGAACACTCGCGAACTCAACGACCGCACACTCGTGTACCGCAAAAGATCCGTGGACCGGTGGTTCGAGAGCCGATCATTTGCCGCAACGTTTTAATGATCGTCGCGAACGGTTCGAGAGCAACGGTATCAACCGGTAAGCAAGACACGTGAAAGTTTCAAAGGTGATGCTCCAGCTTCCCGATAGAGCTCGGAGGACAGATATATGATCGAAAAAAAGAATAACGGAAACTGATAAGAAAATGGTCAAGACTCAAAGGGGGAAATCTCGAAGCACTCGCGAACGCGACCCGGCGAATCTCTGCTCACCGACGAACCCGGAACCTCGAAAACCGCAGGAGCGGAAATGGTAGAACGGGAGCAATAGGATACTCCGAGCGGAGACGAGCGGCCAACAACGTGGGTCGGTTAGTTTGCGATGCCTCGTGTCATGCCATCCTTCGAAGCTCCTCTCGTTGCTTTCCACCACCGTACGCGACACGGTAGCCCACCCATTCTCTCCTCTTACCCTTTTCCCCGTTCATCGCGAGAACAGACTTTCTGTATATCCCCAGGCTCCCCTAGCGAGCTTCACCGGCTCGATGATATTCTTTCCGCGATGCTGCACGGAACACGATCAACCGCACCGTTGCGCGCCATCCGTTGCACGACGGTACCCCCCGCCAAAACCACCGCCATCGTATTCCTCCTCTTCATTCTCGTCCTCGCTATCCCACCATTGCCTCGTCGTTGTCTACTCTTCGAGAACAAAGTTAACCCACCTAAGCAGGATTATCTACGCCCCGTTCACGGTGACGTGCCGACGACCCCTCTTTAAACTTCTCCTCCGCCGTTTCACTTTCGTTTTCTTTCTCCTGCCGCGGCTGTTTTCTCGACGGGATGATCCGGTTACCCCACGTGTGCGACGCATTCTGAACAGTACGCGCGAGGACGATCCCATATGTATACATATACATAACCTGACGAGATCGTCGGAAAGAGATCTTTTATGGAATTCCAGTATATATCTTATATTCCATTCGACGAGTTTAATGCGTGTGACTGTGGCTTTAGACTTTAGACGTGTTGTAGATGTTCCGTCCGAGTTTACAGTAAATACCAACTGTGGCGCGACGGCTGAAGTTAAACGATACGACTAACTCGAGGCAATTTCGGAGAAAGAGAAGCTGAAAGTTTCGAGTGTCTATGTTTCACGGTACACATATACTGGGTAACAAGGCCAATGCACGGTAAGTCTATAAAATTTGCAATCAGTATTTTCACTGGCCTTAGTCATCCGTGTTCTCCGTCTGTTTCGTTTGGCTTATATGTATACATATACGTAAATATTTCGGTTCCGTCAGAAGCGTTCGAGACAAAGACATTTACATCGTGGCTGAAACAATATTTTACCAAATTACTGTATCGTTTGCTAAAGTGCCTAGATCTATTTAAAAAGTTTACGAAGCAAGTCTATGAATCGAACAATCTAACGGAAACCGATAAATCTTAATGCGTTTATATGTATGTATACGAAAAAGAACACTAAACCACCGCGCGCGAACACCGGACGAGTAGGTACGTGCGCGAAATATTAACTACCGTGCAGGGGACGTTATTAATTAAAATTTACGTTTCCACTTAAACGGAGACCGTACCACGTCGATGAAATTTCATAAGGGATGCGGTAACGACACCATTTATCGCCAGTTGCGTCATCGTCGGTGACGCGGGCGGTGCTTCGATGTCGACGATCAAGCGCACGAAATTTGCAGCAAGATAGAAATGTCCCGGTAAAATTATACAAAATTGTAGCAGTTACGTGCCTATGTATATAGTATGTAGAATTGATAATAGATATAGCGTTTCGCGTTTTACTCGATGATGTGTGTGTTATAAACGTGAAAAGCATGCTCGTTCAGCTATTTGGATTCGAAATCGCTGGAAACAGACCGCAATCTTGGCAAGAATGTGTTTCCATTTGATGTCTTCTTTATCTCGCTAGATGCACCGAAACGATGCGATAACCGACGTGAAAAAACGTTGGCCACCGTTCCCGCGATTAATGACCGACCGCGACGATCGATTCCTCTCGCGAATTAATTAACGTTTCGCGTGTCACTCGATTCGCATCGTTCCCTATTAATACAACCATTGGTACAGCCGTGAAACGCGAGATAAGGCAGTATCGCGATATCAAGAACTGCCACGACTGTTAACGCGTCGCGTCGTGTTTTTACGTGGAGCCGGTGATATTGACCGATAAATTGTCGAGGTTAGGAACAAAGGGTCAGTGGGCATCGGTCGGGCAGGGACGATTAAACGATACTTTTATAGGGCTTTCTATCCTTTGGTCCTACTTCCGGTCCTATTCCGTGACATTATCAATCAAAGTGATGGCTTATGGTGCACACAGTTTCAGTCGTCTATTCCATTCCGAACAGAATTTTCGAGCAGCCGCCCGGGGATCGGAGAAAATCATACATTTCGGGAGCATCTCGGTAGATGGTGCGAGATTTCTATTTGAAACACGTTTCCTGTCGGTAGATTGGTTTTCCTTGTGTCTACTATTTTTCGAAATCACGGCTGATAAGGGATTCGCCGATCTGCCGGAGGTTAAAACAGGGAACAAATCTTGGATGAAACATGGTTGGGGTTCCGCGCATAAATCAACTTCTCTGTGTCTATAGATATCCATTTCCCGCGTCTACCGTCTATCGATCCGTGAGAACGAATTTGAAAATTTCTTAGACAAGCTGGCACACTCTCATTAATGGTCGTAAAAATGATCGACGTCGGTGGTTCTCGACTTAATGAATGGAGCAACATTTCAAAAGAACCTATATTTGCATTACGGAAAGTAATTCAGCGTATTTTATCTGTACCTATACATACATGTACTTCAACGCGATAAATGTTTAGGTACTTCATCAATTTATATCTGACCTGTTTGAAAGATTGGCTTATAGTTCATTGGAAATGGGAACAATGATAAATGCGTTCCAATTGAAAACAATTTCAAGGAAATGAGAAATGAAATAAAATGCTACGTGCCAGGTATTCAGTACTCTCGAACCGTAAAACTCGAAACTAGAAACTAGAAACGTACCGTTCGCGAAAGCGCCAAATGTAGACGTGGAGAAATTATTGCCATGCCAGCAGAACGAATGAACTCCGAAAAAAAGCTATTCCAAAACTCGCTTCATAATTCCAACGGGAGCAACAAAGTGCACTAATTTATTTGTCGACAGACGTTTATGTATACGATGGGGAACAAAAACATTAACTCTTCGCCTCATTATTCTGCGCTCTCTATGACGGAATATTCATCCCGCGAAATTTACATCAACATTCAACATTGCAGTCAACTTTTGTTCATATTTATCGCAGTTTTCAAGCTTCTTTTAGGGAACACGCTGGAGAAATCACTGTAAATAACAAAACGTATAAAAACTACAATAGGGGGTCGTATCGTTAAAAAGACGTAATGGAAGATTCTCCAGGGAGGAACTGAACTGAATTGATTGCTATGAAAAACCAGTTTGTTTAAAGAAGTCAAAAACGAAATTATATAAAACGTTCGATCTGCGGCATTGGGCTTGTTGAAATTTGTCCTTTTCCTTTCTGTAAGTTCTGTATTTGTTATAATTGCTTTTGAAATGCGTTTATTATATGTCTTATTAAGGACCCGTTGTTTGTATCGGGAGGGGCGAGGGGGTTGCGTAGGCGGAACCCTTTCCCACGCTATAATACCGCAATCGACTTACTTATCCGCTCCTCCGTTCTGCAGCGAAGCATTATCCTAGGAAATTCATCACGGCACGGCGGCCTCCGTATTGTCGGTGTCGGCTCGGTTACCACTATTACGGTTATCCACTTCCAATAAGCATTATCCCGGCCCGAGGAGGTCATGAGACGCAAGGCACGAGGCGGGCGCAAGTAGAATGCAACCGTACGCGAACCGGCGCGGCGCGACACACAGCCGAGCCTCCTTCCAAGTCGGGATCGTCTCTTTCGGTAATCGTCGATAATGCAGTTACCGTGCACCCGCTGGATCTCCTATCGATCGGACCACCAACCTGACCTATATTCGAATCCGAGCGGACCCGTTGTCCTCCTGCGACCGTATTCGAGGGATATTCGGAGGAGACCCGGCAAATACAACCCTTTCCGAACAGTTTCAATATCGAATCGCTATACGACCAGCACACTGTAATGCCTACGTTCTGGATTTGTCGGGAATTTTCAGTAAAGATTCCCTTTGTAGGTTCACGATATTGAGTCATATGTTAAATAACTGTGGAAGAATGGTCCTTTTGGTAGAAAATAACTATAGCAACAAACAGACTTGTAACTAATTTACCGTCCCTTTCTATGTGTATTGTAAGTAGGTACAAATATTAAGATTTTCTTACGAAAACAATTTTACCCAGACCGATTAGAAGTTCAAGATTTACCGTTAGGTATATTGAAACCCCGGCATGAAACCCTGAAGCCATTTGCCAATCCCAGAAACGCTTAATGTCTTCTTGAGGTGCGCTAATTAACGTTACAACGTTAAAGTTTCACTAATCCTCCAGTTTTCATAGTACATAGTTTAATAACGATCCAACGATAAGGGGTCTTGATTCGCCTCGACGAACTGTACGAACCTCCCGCAAGAGGGAAACGGGTGACGAGCCGGTCACGAGACGTCGTCGCGTCGATATCGTCCAGCAACAGCGCCTTTCCGATACCCCTCCGACAACGTCGATGTTTTAACGCGTTCTCCGCGCTGTCAAGGATAACGCGCCCCGAATAAATCCACCGAGACCGCCAGACGCTCCGGTCATTTTTCATGATCCCAAGGAGACTCATCCCACTCATTGAGTCCCATTTATTCGGTCGCTGGTACTCTCTACCAGTCCTGTAACAGCAAATTTATTGCCATACAGGCTACGGAAACGCGTGTTCAGCATCAATTTAGGCGATTAGGCGGCCACGAAGTTGGTCAACCCGCTGGAACCCGGTGTAATGCAATTTTGAACGCTAACGTACTTCCCACCACGGAAGATCGCCGACCAGCGTTTGATCCGGCAACTGTGTTTACCGTTCCCAATGAAAATTAAACTGTGCCTTAAAAGGTATTTACCTTTGACTTTATTTAGCTTTTAGTTTCGATTATAATACATTGCCGAAAACACTCAGCTCGCGTATTTTATTCGCTTGATCGTTTACGGTTCAGTTGTTCTACCTAAAGCAAAAGAAACGCTACACTCCCGACATCTACGATGCATGGTATTTACATACCTACGATTATTCTGTGCATAATCTAAAAGAAACGTACGATTACTTCTGTTCCCCGGTTTACATAGATTGCTTCTATTCCAAATTTCTCAGAGCGATGGATAAACTAGACGATCTCTGTCGGCGAAACGAATACAAATTTCGTGTTCGAACAGAATCACTGGAAATCGATTTGGGCATTATTGCGGTCCACGCGACTCGGCGTCTCCCGGTTTCGACGGTTTTAGAAGAGACACGGCGGCGAAGCCATCGAGCGGCGCCAGAGACGAAATTCAGAGAAATTCAACGACTCGTTTGCCGTCCCGAGGAAAATTAAGGCCGGGCTTTATGAAGTTAGTTCTTTGCAGCGTGATTATCGGATAGAAACCGGGGTACGAAGCGAAACGATCCGTCCGGATTATAGAGGCCGCTCGTTAACCCCAGATGTCATGTCGTACAGTTTCTATCGGGTTTATCGTTTCTCTTCGGGGTAATTAATGGCCCGAGGAAACGCTCCGAAATTTTGGTATTCGTTAATTTTAATACCATCCCGAGATCCTGTTCGATCTTCGATCATTCTTCGTATCCCCGTAGCGGAAATTTTTTAGCCGCGATAACGTAGGTCTAATTGATAGAACGCGCATCGCGACACGTCGCATCGTCTGGCAGATATATCGTTCGCGTTCCTATCGAGTCCTTTAACGCATCGACTGTCGCGTCGTTCGCGAATGACAGCCACGTTTCCACTACGATTTCCTCCTCCGACCGCATCCACCGTCGGACCAGCGTAAAAGTTTTTACGGTTGAAAAATTCTTCCTCAACGAAACGAGAAAGGACGTAGGAGGCGAACGACGAACGAAAGCTTAGTACCTAGTACCACCACGAGATAGGTATATTCTTTCCATGGTTGATTCAGCTTCACCGTACTGTTAACAGATCATTAGCGAGACAAATTTAATGGATCAATGGAAGAAAGCACTTTTCACTGCTTCTTCGCTTTCATTCTGTAAACCAAAGGGTCACGCCGAGTCGTTGATTAAATAATCTCCAGAGCCGGAACACCCGGCGAATTACCGAGAACGGGTGGACGCCACCGAGACTTGGATGTAATGGCAAACAGAATTAATGCTGGGGAAGGGGGCGGAAGCGTCGAGGGTTTTCGTGTTTCGTTTGAAAATAAATCGGGACGTCACACGGCTTGCTAGAAATATTAGCCAGCTACTTTATAGTATTTCCGGGGAAACTGGATCGAAAGGACTGCATTTGCCCGATCGAACGTCGCGCCGTTTACGCCCGGCGCAAGGCTCCTCGCGATAGGGCCGAACGCGTCGTTCACCTTGATCGTTGTTTCGTGTCCCCACGAACCGTAGAAATTACGTGAAAATAACTCTGAAGAAAATTGCAGATGGAATCTCATGGTCGCGGAACACTGCGCCCTAAGCCAAAACTAACGAGAATGGTAGCGACGCCGCGGGGCGGTCATTAATGCCGCATGAAAAATCATGGTCCCGATGCTCTTGCAAATTCACCGCCGACCTCTCGCGTCATATTGTTTTACCACAGCGTTATTCCAGCCCCGGAGACGCTGCCGGCGCCGTGCTGCGTCGTGACTCTTAGTCTCGTCAGGGCCAAGGAGAAACGCGAACGACCAGCGCCGAAATTCCAGCAACCGTCGAATTTCGTCTCGAGGTCCAATCGCCCGAAAACACAAGCAATTCTTGATTTCATTCCTCTCGTTTGTCCGGGACGAGATCGGACGAGCACTCGTCTGGAATGAAAGCAGTCCCCCTCGAACAAGGAAAGCGGAATTGGCTTGCATTTGATGAAGACTCGAACGGATCGGGACTGCGCGAAATAAGGATATTTTGTAATTTTATAAAAGACCGTATCGAGACTCGTGCAATGACCAAATAAAATGTTCACCGGGTTCGTCTTTCAGATGTCCTCTGTGATGCCTACGTTCATATTTCTCAGAGATGAATTGAAAAATATTCATATGTCATAAATATTCAGCTCGAATATGTTAACCGACGCGTTCTCGTTGCATACCTGTTAATTAAATCTGGAAAATCAACATCCGTTTCCTTTTCCGATATTTCGCGACAGACATCCACGGCCTTGGAATCGCAAAAAGACTGTCACGCGACTGTTTCAGAAACTCCAATTGAAAGTTACCCCAACTTTCTCCATACGAGATACCGTGTAAATCGCAGTAAATAGGAGAGAAATGGCGAAAGTTCGGACAATCTCGTGGCAACCAAGACGACAACTGGAGAGACCGGGAACCTCCTGTTCTCCCCTACGAACAAACTATTTTTCAAGAATCCTTGTTTCGCCGTCAACATCTCGATAATCACCGTCAATCTATCATATCATTCGCGTGAATATTTTTTACGTTTAATTTGACGCTAGGTAAATTTCAATTTAGCGGAGGAAACAATTTCCGGATGGCTGTCACCGATATTCTTGACAGGACAACGTGTAATCGACGTACGCTGCTGATTCTAGCTTTTCTTCCGGTGAAAAATAGAACGTAAGGGGTGACAAGAAAAATATTTTCAGTCGGCCGATGAGTAATTGATTCCGTCCATTCAGGACTATTGTCGCAGGACTTCGACCTGACGGACGCTACTGTTCACCGACAGGGTATGGCCGAACAGCGATCCTCGTTTCTTCGTCACAAACGTGTTTGATCTAAATTACCAATATACAAGGCGTTTCGAAAGTGTAGGGTGAAACGTAAGTGAAAGTAAATGCATATACTAATCGAAAGTACGCCCACAAGTTATTATGTATACCTTTAAATTCAAAGGAAATTCAATGGCTGGATAGTGGTGAAGCGAATGAACCTCTACGATTCGGATACCCGTCGCGCGCTCGCTCCGTTAACCCACGCGTGGATCGGAAGGATGATTTCGACTCGACAGTTCTCTGAACACACATAAACATCGCACGTATGGTTGATCTCAAAGTTCTCGCGAAACTAAACAAGGACGATATACAAGGACGACGTCAGCTTGTTGTTCCTCTGAATATGAAAGCGTGTTAAAAGCATAGAACGAGAAACCAATATCGAATTTCTTTTAGTTGTCTATTTCTGGGACCTATTGAGAAACATGGGAAATCAAGTCTGTATCAAGGTGAACGTTATCATAATAATAATTCACAACCTTCGAGGAATCTTAATTAGCGCCGCTCCATCTAAATTACAAACTAAACCTATTACTATTAAATAGACATGTAAAACAGAGACTAGGAATTGTGAGTTACAGAAATAGTAGCCGGGTGTCGTTGTAAAAGAAACCATCGAGATACACAAAAGAGAAACGATTTCCAATGATAACGCGGACATCTACGCGGAAACGATTTATCGCGCGATGTCTCGATAGCGACAGGAGACAACGCTAACCCGTTGACACACATTCCGATGTATCGATGGCGAAGCGTAGGAGCGCCAACTCGGGTTCCGCGTAAATTTGCACGAGAAGATTGGACAGTCTTTTAACTTTTAACATTTCGGGGCGGACGGACGCACGGCGAATTCTAAAGACGTCTTTTGCGCCATTGAACATCCCGAACAAATGTTTTCTTGCCAACGGGGCGATCCTCAGTCTCCCGCTGTCGGTCGCTTCGAAGGAACTCCGAATAACCGGAAGAACCTCATCTCGCATGCATTTGCCGAATTACTTTCGCCCTTCCCTTATCGAACCATCACAATCCTATCCGACAACGGTAACGCGACACGGCGTGTTGTAAAGTTATCTACATTTCATAGGGAAATTCTGGGATGTACAACATATACCATACATGTATCTGTAGATTCGTGGAGCGATCCTGGTGGGTTAACATGTACGACTACTTGACCAAGTAAATTCGATATTTCTATAAACCTCCGCTCTCTACCTCTGACACGTAGATGCGGTTGCTTTGCACTCGATCATAACATGTACAATGCATATTTATATCGATTATAAACACAATAGATTGCCGTACAATGCTGAATCCGGAAGTCAGAAAACTATGATAGACTCCATATTCCGAGATCAGGAAAAATCCAAGGACTGGGCTAATAATGAAATTGTAATCACTGCTCAAGAAAGGTCCTACTAATGTACGCGGAGACGATATTAGCGTTCCGAAGCGGGAGTGACTCGATCGGTCAGCGCACAGGTCGATTCGCTAGGACACGAGAAACCGGGATACGAGCCTCGATACCGGAGGAGCAGGTGACGCTCGTTTCCAGCGAAACGTTTCAAGTACATATCCTGGTACTCGGGGGTTCCTCGCTTAACCTGCCGTTAGACCGACCGGAAGAGACCATTGTCTCCAAGTGGCGTTCCGCGAGGACAATCGAGAGCAAAGGAGGAAAGCACTTTCGCCGGGGGCTTTCGAAACAATGACGCGTTTGCGGTAGGACATGGACGAGAGAACGCAGCAGCCTGAATGTCCGTCGCGAGACCGCCGGTATTAGAACAAGAGAGAGGAAAAAACGTTCGACCTTATTTTTCGACCGCGAATGTAACCGTTGTGCACAGACAGAATATTCTTTCTCCCAGTACGAAGCCGTTTCGACGATCAATTATCGTGTCAACCGTTCGATGAAAATCTCCAAGCAATAACTATGCAAACGTTGAGCGATCCTCGTGATAGAAAAAAGAAGATTGATCGTTTCTCGACGACTCGATTCTCTTCGATACCATTGCGATGCTTTGGGGGAGCATGTATCATCGATACGCAAAAATTAAATTCTTCCGGTCGGATAAACGATTCCTGTAATCAATTTCCATATGATTCCGATAGATTATGGGCGAGCGATATATTACGCAAGCGTATTATGTAATCACGAGCCTCCTCTTCGCAAG
Organism: Dufourea novaeangliae; assembly: GCF_001272555.1. Classification (NCBI taxonomy): domain Eukaryota; kingdom Metazoa; phylum Arthropoda; class Insecta; order Hymenoptera; family Halictidae; genus Dufourea; species Dufourea novaeangliae. The sequence continues at coordinate 309,517 of NW_015373896.1, read as the reverse complement.
CAAAGTTGATCCTCCTTATGTAAGCCCCCGTACGTTTCGGACGTTTCCAGCTTGGAATTATTGAAATTTCGAACTAGCTTCCTCGTTCGTGTCGTCTTCGCGTAGTAATACCTACCGGTAGGTATCGCGGACTCGACAACGACCCGGTGTTGCCGAAACGAAGAACAGAGTTAATGGTAAACGTGGAGTTAAGCGAACGGGAAGCAAACAAGATCCGACCGAACACGAGATCCAAGTAATTTCTATTTAGAACGTGTTATCAAGTATTCGATGGATCCGTTAACTCGAATTTTCGGGGCCATTGGGTTTGGAACGTGATTCACTCGTTAAGAATCCGTACCGCCACTGAATCGAACTCGCTTCCACCCACGTAGCGTAAACCGGAAATTGGCGTCGAAAATGGAAAAAGAAGCAGGCACACCGTCTCTCCGATTCCTATTCACGGTATCAGTCGCGGTAGCTTCGTAATTAACGGATTAGGATACAAAGAGGCTTCCGTGCGATAGTACCTCCGGTGAGTTCGAGTGCGCGCGCGTGCTCCTTTCATCGACGAAACCTTTATTTGTTTGTGTGCATACGGGCGCGGGAGAAGATTCACGAGTCGTTCGCAAATGTTTTGTAGTAGCAGGAGAGCTGAGGAGGGGGGCATGATGTTCAGTCGTTTCTCGGTTAATAAAGTAACCGAATTGTAAGCGAAGCGTCTTTTGAATCGCCCTTATAAGGCGAACGTAACGAGTTCCCATTATTTCGATTCATCTCTATCATTCTCCTTAAATCGTTGGAAAGTAGTGAAACGCAGACTTGCGATTTTCTTACTAGTTCCGGGCGCGTTGACAAAAGCATACCAAAGAGTGTTCATTACAGGTGGTTAATCTTAACGCATAAGATGTTTAGTTTCGCAAGAAGAAGGAAACTGGCTTGATTTCTTCTGTTCTGCTTCAGCTTACGAGCTTCGGGGATTTTCTCCTAGCTAACTGATAACTTCTATTAACCTTAACCAGACTTGTCTGTTTCACCTCCGTTATTTCCACATACACATGGACGCGGATACTGTCTGTGTGTATGTTCTGTACAAACAGAACGCGTTGTAGAAAGGAAAGAAGCGCACGGGGGACTGCACTCGCGGACAGTATCGTTTCAAGGACCAAATATTAGATTCGCCAGGATTTTTCCGGAAAGCTGCGGTCGCAAAAATACGCTCGAGCGATCGCGGGACTCTGAATGGTCACTTGTTAAAAGTTCCGCCGGAACAACGCGCAAACTCGTTTCGCTCGATCCGCGCTCGGAGTAATTCCAATTATCGTAATAATGTACGGCCTGTTCGGAGGTTTTAAGGATGATTATAACTTTCCGTGGCCGACTATAATGAAACTGGTCAGAATTAAAGCGGCCCGATTCACGTATGAATCGAGAACTGGTCGAAACATCGCATCGTATCGCATCGGCCAAAATGTAAAACGTAACGTGAAATCACTTCGCTGGCAAGTCGATCGTTTCTCACGCTGCCTGGTCGAAAAAGTCCAATGATGTTTGCGTATCCCCGAACGTGAAAACCGTTTAAATATTCAGGTCTTGTCGAAACATTGAAATACGCGGTAAACGAAGGCGGGTAAACTGAATCTTTCACACACGCCGCCGCGCCGGTCCGTTGAGCTCGATGTTTCCGATTCGACGGGATACACACATTCGATGGAAATTGAACTGCACTGTCCGTTGATTCGATAAATATTGATTACGAAGTATGCGCGATGAATAGCGGTTCGTCGATTGTTATTGAAGGTAGTTAAGCGGGGAAGTGTTGTGAGAATTTCACGTATACACGAATCGAGTCGTTGATATTGTTTGTTGAAAAGCATCCAATTAAGCTCGCCTTCTTGCAGCCGGTAAGCATCGAAATTATTTTTACGTAAGTATGAACAAATATTTATTACGACGGGAAAGCGTACCCGAATCGTCGACAAGTTTCTGCTACGCTATAAGTATCCCGACGAAATCATACTTTATACGGAACTTTGAAACCTCGTAAAATATATTCGACTCTTTTATAGGATGATCCACGCTTAATTTTCCAGGAAAGTTCGCTTTACGACAGGGCCAGTCGATACCTTGTTAACTTTTCAAGCAGCTTACGACTTTTACGAAGGAACAATATTATTCAACGATCTTTTTCAAAATTAATCATTTCCCAACATTCCATTTTCTTGCTTGTACTACATCCGCAACGTAGAAACGGCTCCGTCTGTAAAATTTAACGAGCTTTTAAAGTCCGGAACAGCGATTCTCAACAGTGTTTGAAAAAACATACGATAACCACGAACTTCGCGAAGTAAGCGATCCACACGATTCAAATGAACAAAGTTTAAGAATGCTACTAATCGATCAACTTACACCCAAGGGATGCCGAAAAAACGATCGATATACTTTTATCCAACAGTTTCCAGATCATGACCCGTAGCACAAGAGTTACCGACATGCAGGAACCCCGGACACCGAGGTTTGGTCGATCGTTTCCAACGATCGATCCACTCTCCCGCCGAGCTCGAGGCTTTCCACGAAACGGCCAGGGCTGAAGGATCGGCTGTTTTCCGCGCTCGAACCCGAGGTATCGTTTCGGAAACGATTTCGCGATCCCACGATTTCATCCGGCCGCAGATTCCGTAATTACCTCGGCACCATTCGAAACCCTCGCTCTGAAAGGGTTCGTCAAGTACAGACGGGCGAAATTTGGACGCCTTTCCATCTTAAAATCTGGAACGCGACGTTGGGAATACTATACCGACCTGTTCGCTGAAATTTCGGACGCCATTATTGTTGTGATTTGGTCGTTGAAACCATTGCGCATTGAGTAGAAAGAGCACATTTAAGAAATATCGTGTCGCCAGAATGATTCGTGAGATTCGTTTAATGCCGATGGTAATCATTATTCGGGATAACAAATACAATCGTTGAAAGTCTTCGAGTAGAGATGACGCGAACAAGAATACAATGACATCTTACGTCTTTATAATAAAGTTTAGGTACCTATTCGATGTTCGATCTATCGAGCATTCCGAATGAAAATTCATTTAAGGCGAATCCACGAAAGACTAGTGATATTTTCAATAATATAACGGTAAAATATATTTCATTGGTGAAATATTTGTGTCAATCAAATACCAAAATCAAATATTCTCCAATAGGTATTACACGGAAATGCTTAAAATCATCCAACAGCAGTATGTTAATGTACAGTTTTTAGACACGAGCCTATTATCTCTTAAACAAACATATCAGCATGCGTTATTCAGTGCTATAATAAAGTCATATATTAAACATAACAAGCATTCTCTCACCTGACGAGCAACGGGTACGACGCTTTGACCGTACAAATCCAGCCCCGTATCTACATAAAACGTTTCCAACGAAACAGTCAAGTAGCACGAAACTACCTAACATGGTAGCGGAATGTACACCAAAACATGACACGCGAAGGAATGCATCGCCAAAAGTTGGCAACAATTGGTCCATGCAGGTGGGCAAGACAGAAGCGATTAAAGTATACACCTACAATACCCGACAACGACAATTCTCGTACGAAGAGAAACTTAAACTTTCCCCGCCCAAACTGTGCGTTCAACTTCCTTGGTTACATTCTGAATGGCGTAGGCCTAAATTGCCCTATCCATCGGAATCACTACGAGAGAAGGGCGTCTCTCGAAGCACTACAATGATTGTTGTCAAACATGCCTGGTAATTTACGACTCGGAAGACAAGTACATCATTGGGAACTCAAAGAATCCATTGATGGTCCATCATTAGCGACACAACAAAGAGGGAGGAGGATGGTTTCTTATGGAAGAATAAGTCGTGAGCATCGAATAAAATTTTGGTGAATAGGAATTTGTATTTCAGAAAATTTTCCCTAGTTTTCTGGATACGCAAGCCACGAGGAAACCGCGGGATTCCAGCGGCAGGTAGATCGCGAACCATCGATTTTGTCGCGTAAAAAAATCGTGTTGGAGCAAAACGGGATCGTAGCGGGTGCAATTGGCGCGAAAAAGCACTGTGCCGCGCATCGCGCGCGCGCTCCGAGCATCTAGGCATGCGAGAACCAAGGGGAAAACAAGCCAAAAGCAGCGACCGACTACACGCGATCGATGCGCTCCGCAACCCCTCGCGCGTCCTGGTGTTCTCGTGTCCACGCTCAAAAAAAAAAGTGTTTCTACTCACTACTCCGGGGGACGGGGAGGGGGGGGGGTGGTGATTGCTCCGATTCAATTTATCTTGCTCGTTTTTAAGAAGAGCCAAGTAGTTTTTGGGGGTTGTCTTCTCCGTGCAACGACGAGATTAAAGCGGGGAAATTGAATCTTCTCTGGCGTTCCGAACTTTAACGCGTTCACTGCCAGACCTCAATATCTATAAAACCGTCCGCCGGGAATTCTTCTCTTCCCCTAATGAAATAGAAACTCCACGAGCCAGAGATTTGTCGCAATCCATGCTCTCTGAAGATTCGCGAGTTCCTTAGATACTTGGGAAAAAATGTATCGCTTGCTGTTTACACTCGGGACACGAGACTGCACGCGAGTCTTTGCTCGCAAAATCGATCGGCCAACTTGTAGGTAACTAATGTTGTCCAGATGTGCAATGGTCGTTTCGAATGTGCCACAACCATAAGAATAATTTCGAATAATGTTCGTACGTTGCCGTCGGTTCGCCCCGGCAAATTATACCGAGTACCTACTCCTCTAGTCGATATATTCGAAGAAAATTTTCAAGTCAGACGCAGTCGCATCGACGGCGATCGATGCACCGTACGTTTTTTCCGAGTGGCCCGAAACCGGGACGGAATACGAATAAATCTTACGAATCTCCGTGATTGCGAAGCAAGTCCTATCCGCGTAGAATATCGTTCGGTATATGCAGGTATGTACGTATGTATCTAACGAGCGACGATAAAATCAGACAATTTCGCTGGAAACTCGGTATCCGGGGAATCGAACGGTGAGAAAACGCGGGACTCGAAGGAAGGATCGCTTACCTCTTAAAACATTCGTATTTAATGTTGTCGACAAGAAGGATAACCGAGGATAAGAGAGTGTCCACCATAGAAATTTCATTTTCCGTATCATGTGTAAATTTTAAGAGAAGCGATGGTAATTACGTACGATACGGATCCAATTGCGCGTAATGGCTGTTTCAAAATGGCGAAATTACGTTTCTGGTTGACCATGGTGGCATTGCCAGACACGTCCCGTTGCTTAAACGCTCGTGTTTCCGGAAGCTTTCTCAGAATTTTCTCTCAGCCGTTCAGCCGGTTAAGCACCGTTGAATAAGTTCGCTGGATACGTGTGCTCGATTTCATCTTGCTTCCAAGTGATAGCCATTTTTCTGCAGCGCCTTATCTGCGCCGGAAGTGCTTATCTGTACGTTCTTACGGCCCACGTTACGCTCGGCGAATTTACACATCGGACGCGTATCTTTTTTACGTCTCAACTCGAACGAGCTCCGATTGTCGCGTTCAACGCACAGACGCAACCCGGTAAATCGTTGCAATTAGTGCTTTAATCAAGAAAACGCACTGCGACGGGACACGGAACACCTTGGGATAAAGCGGTTTTTGCAAACTTGGTCGAGAGATATTACTACTCGCAACGCCCCGTTTCACGCGTTTCGAGCTCTCAAACGTTCGAACCAATCAACTCCGAAACTTGTGTCGTAGCTCGGAAGACCTAAATTCCTAGTCCGAATTTTATGGTCGAAACTTTCGGATTGCCGGATAAAGTTTCGAGCCGTACGAGCAGGCCGGGCCACTTTTGATTTTCTACAAATTTCACAGCCGACACTGTACAGTGCGGCGTGAAAATCACGCGAGCGTTCCGTAAGACGGAACGACGATCGGGCTCTCACGATACACACGATCCCCTAATTGCACTCTCGTTCGAGGTATGCCGTATGAGTGTACTAAGTCGTTCCGCCATCCACGAATAATTCTATGAATTCCCATTAGACATGTTTGTCACGCGATCCTGCCACGCTAACGCGCGTTTCGCCTCGGAATTACCACCGCGAATTATACGCCTACCAGCCTATTTCCCGCCCTTTGGTGCCGGCTAAAACCGTTCGCGACGTCGACCCGTTAAATCGGGCAATTTCTTTCGGACGAGACGACGAGATGGAGGAATCCGCACGAATCGCGATGGATGCAAATCCCCGCCTTCTAGTAATCGTCTGTCACGTGGCTTCAACGACAGCGTATTTTCTACCTCTGTCACGGTACCCGATGATTGAAAATCCTGATTAATCTGTACAAATTACGATTGAGCGTTTCGAAACTGTGCTGTGAAACGGAAGTACGCGTGTAATCGAAACAATTGACGCTATCGCTTAAAATATCTTCCCTGGTTGTGACGGAGAAAGATGTCTTTGGCTCCAGTACGTAAACATTGTGTTCGGCGAAATGTTTTTCCGGTGAGAATCGTGTGCATTTTGCGAGATTTCAAGAACGCCGACAGTTCGTTCTTGGTAGAGACGCGGGTTTTTGTGAAAGCCGTGTAGCTGGCCGATGTTTGTGCGAACTTAAACTTCTTGGGCGCGAAAAAATGACGACGAAAATAAGGAATGGAAAGCGTATTCCTGTATGAATGTATCATTGAAATGCTCTTCAGAAGAATTTCTCGCGTCGTCGGACGCAATGAGAACGTTTCGAGCAACATCGACAGGCGATCCTTTATTATTCGAGAACATTTGATTATTCGAGAACGTGGTACTATGTTACTCGGTTAAGCAAACAATGCATTAACTAGATGGTAATTAGTAGAATAATTTCAATGTAATAGTTTCGATATTGTCATTCGGATACAGTCGTCTGGTATCGTTTATGAAAATAAGCAGTAAGATTTTATAAAGTAATACCTCTAATTATACTAGTTACTACTTTATGATCACTAGTTATTACTTTGAAATCACTAGTTCTTGTTGTTGGCACCACTAGTTATCACTAGTTATTACTAGTTATGTTGTTGGCATCACTAGTTATGCACGTATGTATTACAAGATATTGACCGAATTTTCTGATACGCTCCACACAAACATTCGTCGTATATACATACATACATACATACATACATACATACATACATACATACATACATACATACATACAAGGACTAACGAATCGTTGATGTCGCCCGCAGTTAGAATTTTATCGACCCAGTTCCACGTTGTCACGCTTAGTTCCCCCACGTTTCAAATTAATGAAACGGAGACACCTTGTTTGCGTTGTTCGTCCTGCGGTTCCTTCGCTCCCGTTGGTAACGCGACATATTATGTCTTTCGGTTATTACTAATTACACAATAATTGCAGCTGCGAGTCTAACCGAGCTTTCACTCGTAACTAGATTTTCTGAATGCACGAAGACGGATTAACGCTGACGTCTGTCGACGAAGAGTCGACAATGAGTATTGCATATGTATGTATACGTTGTTTCGTAATAGATATTGAAATTGAAAGAACAACAATACAAAGTGTACCTATGCATTGTCAAACAGTTTGAAATCTTGAATTTGTCGCTTCTCATAACAAAATATCGTCCGCTCGTTTCGTTTGCTTTAGGTTCTCAATTTTCAACGTAATTTTCTATATCTTTTCACCTGGAATTGCTGGTTATTGTAAATTAACGTTCGTAGTATTAAGAACATTAATACTAATTATGAGTATCCCCCCACTATACTTGTCTAACTGGACGTGAGAAATTCTTGCTCGCGTTCCCCTCCGCTACCCGCGACGATATTTCACACGGCTCTGATCGTATGCCAAGAACACGTCGGCAAACAGCCACAAAACAATACTTTCCGAAGAAAACGAACGAAGGATAAGTAACGGTGATTCACCCACGTGAAATCGAGTTCATCGAAGAAAAAGGAATCAATTGTTTTCACTTGAGGTTTCGTTTTCGAGACAATTGGGTTCGAGCGTTTATGCAAACCACGTGTATTCGTGCTGGCAATAAGTAGAAACGACCTGCAACGAACAGACGCGCTAGCAAAGTCTTTATAACCATATTGTCTGTGTATCGAACAAATTTTCAAGTTCGATTGTCTCGAAAACGAAGCATCCCCCGCCAAATATTTGAAAAGGAGGACACGACCAGCGGAAATCCTTGCAGAATTAATGTTCGGAAGCCGTCTGGGATCGCAAACGTTATAATAGAAGTATTTGACTATTTCGCGCGGTACATGGCACAGACATCGCGTAAACGTCCCGGTCCGCGAGGTTATTTGCTCGGGCGCGGCAACATTTGAAATTCAAATGAGGAAAGTTAAAGGACATAATTTCCCCGGACGTTACGTAACATTGACGGCACAAACGGGACTGACTTAACCCTAAATTTTCGTGAAATCCCCGTACCGAGAAATGGCCGTCCGCTGTCTCACACGTATCCTCGAGGCGTTGCGTAACCCCAAGCAGAGACCCACGTTCAGCCATCGAGCGTCGTTTTCAAATGAAAAATTACGCCCCCGGTAAGTCCTGATTCCACTCTCTCCCCTTCGACTTCCCCACTTTCCTCCACGAGTTTTCCAATGTTTCGCGGGATAAAGCTGACGAAGGGCAATTGAACGGATTCCCCCTCTTAACGGAACTTTCGCGAATGGATTTCGCTTCTTAACGCATCGCGGACGGACAAATTGATATCGCAGTTTGCAATAATATCCCCTGAAAATACAAGGTGCGTCGAAAGGAAGGCGATTCCTCCCGCGAACTTGAACGCGTGGAATGACATCCTTTCAGGCGATGCGATGCTTTACTATTCGAGAAAATTTACATTGGAGACTTAACGCAACATTACAGATCACGAAATCCTATTCTTCCTTCAAACGCATCGCATAACCATCATCCATGGATCCCAATGCTCCAATTAATAATTGAGCAAGATTAATCCCGCAATAGTTTAAGCTTAATACCAGTTCACGGGTTACTTAAATGTTTCACAGTTAGATTTAAACCCGGGAGATTACGCGGCTCCGATCCATTTATTTCGCGGATATTTCTGTTCACGATAATGAGTTTAAATGTAGCTATGTAGTTCACCCTGTATTCGCAGAGGGTAACACCTGTTGTATGAAATTCTAAAGGAGATTTAACCTCCAAAAAGTTATGTCGCCTATTTCTATCGTACGCATGGCAACTGAACCAACGGAAAATAGACAAACACATCGACGAACGTACAGACAGACAAACAGGCAGACACACAAACACAGAGAGACGGATAGACGAATGGATAAACAGACAGAGAGACAAGACGAACAAACGACACGAACGCAGGCAAGCCCGATAGTTCGGCGATTCCGCGTGAAATCGGCGACAATGAGGATTACAGCAGCGCTGGCAACAGACGACAGAGAATAGACAAGAGGCGATAGGTAAGGAGAACACGTAGAAAACACGTGCGTTCAGACAGTGCGCTCGTTGGGATACTATGGTGGACTCACCCGCCAGCAACCAGGATCATCTGCATGTTGCATGGAGGCGGCCTCTTTGTCGCTTTTTCGCAGAGGGGGCAGTCCGGAGCGGTGAGTCCTCTAGTTTCGCATGCGGTGACAGAACATAGCTATAGAGTGGTAACTAGAGACAGACAGATGGACGGAAAGAAAGAAAGGCGATCCCCGCTTAAACTATCCCGACGATTCCACGGGTCTCTCCTCGATACGATCATCGTGACGAGCGACAACACGGTGAGTTCACCGAAAGGACGACAGCTTTCAAGCTTCCAATGCGGTGCGCTATCGGTAAGGGTCGACCGCGCGGTCAGTGGTAGCGATGGGTTCGATCGAATCGTATGTAGGAATCGTTTCAATAACGGAAAGTATTATTAGTTTTTTTTCTAAGAAACATTGGAATTCGAACAACACGCGCGAGTATAATTGCATATGGATGTTTCGATATAACTTCTCTATTGTATGAAATGATACGTAACTAAGACTACGCGCGGTTTTTCAAGCGGTCTGGGGGAGTACAAAGAAAAGTTTTCGATCATTGCATATTGGTAGGTGAAGACATCTGTTCTTAGGCATTGAAAGGACCCTATCGAGGATGCATTGAACCCGACCCCATCGCTGGCGCACCGTTCGATCTCTTTACTCGTTTCTCGCGTTTATTGTTCGCCGTGTTCGCGTCGAGTCGCGAAAGAGAGGTTTCCCGTTCCCCGAAGCGAACTTTGGCGTGGCATCTTGCCGCGGGAAGCGTCGTACATGTTTTAAGCGGAGATGGAAAAAAGGAGTGAAAAGATAGACAAGTAGTGAGAGAAAACAGTTGAAAAATACTGGCTAAAGATACGGTTCTAACGTATAGTGGCGAGAGAAAGAGACTGTCAGAGAAATCGAAACGGAAAGAAGTGGAAGTAAAAAAGAGATTCTACGTAGAGTGGATAATTACGTGTGATAGATGGTGGACGTGTGTCTCGGCTCGTTCCGTGACAGATCAACCTTGAAACCCGTGGCATTCGGGTGCAATCGTTCTCACGAATTGATGGGGTGGGGGGTGGGGGGGCGAGCAAAACGAGGGGGTCGTTCAGGAATTTTGCCAACAAACTTCCCCCGCGGACGAGTTCGACCGCTCTCGGAAACAAATACGCCGCGAAACTTTCGCCATTTTTCCTAAAACGAGGCTCGTTTAGGGGCCGAGGGAGAGTTTCACGGCTGTTCTTCGATAGAAAGCTATTTATAACGAGCCACGATAGAGCCTCTGTTATTCCGATAGAGATACACGAAGCTACGGCTAAACTGACTTTTTCGTAACGCTACAATCTTTTTCACGGGGAACCATTTGCGACCTGAAAACGCGACAATTACGGCTGTTGCCAATTTCTACAGGATTTGCCACGACAAAACAACCTATTTTGCATACAAAAGCAAGATGCATCGAAATTATTACTGTACCGATTGTACAACTATTATCTTGACATTTACAAATTCGTATCTCGGGAGTATTCAATCTTGCGGGGTGTAGAGTGGGTCCTCCGTTAATCCGTTCGATCGTTAACGCAATTATACAATAATTCGTTACCTACGACTTCCTATTATTCGTACAACCTTTACGTCGCGTAAATTTCATCGCCGAGAGCGAGCGAGAACACCGATTTACTCGAAAAATAAAATCTAAAAATAAACTCCATTTCTGTTAATTGCCCTCGCACGCAACTACACCATACGAATTATTATTCGTAAAGCGCAACTAGTCGAATAAATTATTTGCGTTACATGGTCGGAAATAGCTGGGGTACGTGCAGAAAGTGGTAACCGAGACAAGGGGAACCTTTTCACGGGATTTCCGACAGCGGAAGAAACACACTCGTCGCCCGAACAATAGAACGTTCGAACGACGGTCCGAATAATGGAGGCTGTATCGGTGGCTCGGGAAACGAAGACGAGATCGTCGCGTCGAGTCGAAAATCCTCGTGATGATCGAGCAAAAAAGCAAGGTCAACCGGAAGACAGCTGAAGACCCTCGCGTCGCTCGTTCGCAGGGAAAGAGAAGGTGATCTTGACGCGGAACTATCCGGTAGAGTATGTACGGTGAACGTGAGTGTCTGTTGCTGTACTACACGAATCTATCTGTGTGTGTATTTGTATGCGTATGGGCATATGTGGCGTGTACAAGTGTATGTATACGTGTGCGTATATGTGTGTAAGCGCGTAGTGGGTCAAAGTAGATAGATAGAGAAGAGAAAAGTACAGTGGCTAACTGGCGATGGCCCAGCAGATCGCCGTGACGGCCCGCACTATTGTACCTTCCCGCATGTTGCGTTTACTACCACGAACCCCCGTGTGTCCCACGCACGTCCTAGGACAGCCGGTGGTGTGTGTTAGTTATTATGTGTGTGCCACTTACGAATATTCGTTCACCCACTAAGTCACTAGTCACTTAGCGCACTGTCATCATCGCGTCGGGGGCACAGTCTCGTGAGCATGCTGGTGTTCGACAACGCCAGCTGAATACCGCGGCGAACCACTGTGCTAAACGACGACGGTTCATTTCGTCCGGCACGGCAGGCGAGTCCACACGGATTCCTCGACGCGGTGATATTCCGTCGACGGATGCAGTATCGAAAGGGGCGCGGGTAGCGGGTAGCAGGCAGAGGATAACTTGTATCGGGTAACGGGTAACTGGTAACGGGATGGAGTGACCGTGACGCGACCGTCCGTTGGTAGTTTCGTCGTTGACTGGCAGAGCGTTGGTGTTCTCGGTCCCGGCGTCACGCAGTCGCGGCCGCGGCCTCTGGCGCGATCCTCTCTTTCAATGTCTTCGGTCTCGCCTCGAAGAAAGCTCCGCTCCTCGGCGTATATCTGTCCGGCCGCGTATCGAGCCGCGCAATCACTGTTCACCGCCAGTTGATCGGTCAAGCAGATCCTGACCGCGTTCTACGAACCGGAACAGAACAGATTGTTCCGAGGCCGCGTGTCGCGTGCGTTTCCAACCAAATTTCATCCGACGCTCGCCGCTAGCCCGCCCGCCGCTCGAATTTCCACGAAATTACGGCGTTCGCGGCTCCGCTCGCTGAAAGGTTAGAGGGAGAAAGACCCGTTCAGCGGATATCGAACCGATACGCGCTCGTTTCATCCCGGCAGACGAGTCCACCTTGAGCAAGGACGTTCCATGAATTTCGAAAGCGGCCGTCATCGAAGGCGAATTTCTCAAGGACGGGGAAAGGATTCGAAGTCGACGGGCGGCGAGAGGGTGGCCGCCGAGGCTCGAAACGGGAGTGGGGGCAAGGGGTTGGAGGGCGGGGACGGAAGGATGGCATGGACGAGAGAGGGGGGCTGCAAAACACCGATAAAGAGCACCGCGTCACGCAATCATTTAATTTGACCACGGTTAGAACACGAGTTCTCTTCGTGTAACCCGCGCTCGCCTAGTTTTCGTCCTCGTCCTCGTCCTCGTCCTCGTCCTCGTCCTCGTCCTCGTACTCGATATCCCAGACTCCCCGGTTACCGTGTAAGGTTAACGAACACCGCGGTGAATCAATTTTCTGGAAAGTGGTGATTAAATAGTCGATTTGATATGACGAGAGAGATAGATATATATATCGCCCGCACGACACACACACACACACACACACACAAAGAGAGAGAGAGGGAGAAAAGAAGAAACAGCGAGCGGATGAATGTGGCGGCCGATTCAACACGTTTGACTTTTCGTTTCGTCACATTTTCCACATTTTTTGGGACGGCACTGCCACCCTACGCGACTGACCAGTCGATTCGATTACCGGCGGTAACCAGGCCGCCGGAGCCGCGTTCTCCTCGATCACGTCACGAGATCGTCAGCGTTCCGTGTATTATCCTCCCACTCCCTCTCTCGTTCCTCGTCCTTCTCTGAATGAACGACGCGCACTCGACTCGATCCTCGTCGCACCACCGACGCGTCCCCTTAATTTCCCCGCGAACGGTAGACGGGTCCACTTTCGCGTACGATATCCGTCCAGACTCCGACGAATCGTGGGAATCGCGCTTCTCCAAGATCGTTCCTCGACACGGGAACCAAGGTCGAGGATTACGCGGCGAAAGCGCCGACGGCGCCGTCAAAGGGAATCGAAAACAAAGCCAAGGGAGGGAACGTGGCCGCGCGACACGGTGACGAAACAGGGATACAGGTTACGGGTGACGGGGAGGAAAATCCCGGCAACTGGGGACAGTGGAAGCATTCGCGGCACCGTGACACCACACTGCCGCGCACAGAGAGACGGTTAGGTTAATTCGATCGCGATGGACGTCGAACCGGTACGCGAATTCACCTCGAGCCACGACCACGTTTCCCCGCGTTTCGTAGGTTTCTGAATCGTCGAGCCGGACGTGCGTGTTGCGAGACTCTCCTGGGTACCAGAAAAGGACGAAGCGAACGACGAGGAAGGGGTGAACGGGGAAGAGGAGAGGGTAGGGTTCGATGGAATGGTGGGAGGGTAGGAGAGGGTAAAACGCAAGGGGTACGAAAGGAACAACGAGGACCGAGAACGACAGGCGGAATGAACGAGGAAAAGAGGGCGGAAGGAGAAAGAAGCGAGCGCGAGAGAGCAGGAGGAGACTTAAGGGGAGAAGGGTGGAGCGTTAAAAGCAACGAAAGACGAGGAAGGATGACTCGCGGCCATTTAGGCGGCAACGAGGGGTTCACGTACGAGGAATAACCTCGCCGAAGCTTTCGTCGGGTTGAAGTGGTAAGGTGGTTGTGCGTTTACAGGTACGGGCGGATAGAGGAGACGCGGTTGGTCGGACCTAGTGGGACAGGGCGGTAAAGGACAGTGGAGGTGCCAGGCTTGTTGCCTGGAACCGACGCGACGTTGCACGACGGCGCCACCGTCGCTGCAAAATCCCTCTTCTCTCGTCGATGCCTCGCTCTCTCTCTCTCTCTCTCTCACTCTACCCTTTCTCTGTCGCAACCTCCCACCCTCGTTCAACGCACTCTCTCATTCTTCGGTCTCGAACCGTCTCTGTCTCTCTCGCTCTATCTGTCTCTACCTACGTCTCCTTCTACTTCGCGACTGGATTTCGATTCTCTTTCTCTCACTCGTGAGTTCAGTCAGCCACCAAGGAAGGGGCGAGGGTGGGGTTTTCATTGGGCGGGTAACGCGTGCCTGCTCGCTCGCTAGCGTCCACGCGCGATCTTCGTTACGCTCGTAGTCGCTCGTTTGGTGTCTCTGTCCAGAGAACAGCTTCGGATCGCGTTCGTATGCGCTGAAACGTGTTTGTGCGCGCGAACGCGCTCGCACGCGCGCGCAATGATAGGGGCGCGCGGATGTATGAACGGCACACGGGGTGGAATCTACCACCGTTCTCGACAACACTCGACCCCGCCACACCGCCCCTCCCTTCCTTGCTATTCGTGCGTGGAGTTCCAAAGTCGATATCTAGCTGCACCGGTGACTCGACTCAACTCGACTCGACTCGACTCGACTCGATTCGAGTATTATGCTCGAACACTTCTGAATCTTCTTTCGGGATTTCCGCGTGTCCTGTCGCGATTTATTCCGTTTCTCGTAATCGCCTGGCTTTTCGATCAACCGGGAAGCCGTACGGGTGGTATAGGACGCGAGGAGACGCTCGAGGTGAGATTCGGAAGGTCGCGAGGAGGGTGAGACGCTGGGAATGAATGGAAGGGGCGAAGAAGCGGTACCAGTGTGAGGCTGATCCAAAATGGTTCCTCCTTCGAATCTCTGTCGGGACGATACGGATAAGCGAGTTAGAATGATCTTCTCCCCCGAGAGGCCCGAGGAGGGAAGTGCTCTCGTAAATCCTGTCTTTCTTGCCCGGCCGGACATCGATCGGTGAAAGGAAGACGGAAATCGAGGGAAAAAGATGCTGCCAAAGAAGTTTGGCCACTCCAGGCGTGCAAAGGAGCGCGGAACCACCTCGAATAGTCTGGCTCTTTCAAACGTCGAACCAGTTGCATCGCGTGCCACTCCTATCGAATCTCCATCGTATTCTCCGGTAAATTAGAATAGTTTTTATTCGGTTCGATGTAGGTATGCCAAATACTGTCCAAACGTTATTTATTCGTATTCACTTATCGAGATTGCGTATCCTTTTATAGTGAATGTTTCATATAGGTATACCGACTGTGACCGACTGACACTGACTGTACTTATATTTAATATTTTCTTTGCATCCCTTAAGTAAGACAAGTTTCTAAGGTCTGAGTCACATAGAAAGTGTTCTAGATTGTATGTATGAGCGAGGAAAGAACAGGCGGGAGAAAACACTGTACGGAACGGGAAAACGCAATTTTGCCGGATTATCTGCAGATATACCCAGTTCGGTGCAGGTGGGCGTTTCTCTTAAAAGCGACCGTATACATGATTTTCTTACGAGGAATGGATCGATGTCAAGGTCACGCCTCGACGTGTTAGGATAAAATCACAGGAAATTAAACGGATTCCATACCTACTCACGAACAAATTCGAAGTAGACATATCACCCGCGTTGTGAAGGTAAACACTTTCAAAGATCATGGTGGAGCCAAGACACGTTAATGGACACGAATCTTGAACAAGATTTAATTCGAAAGACATAATTGCTACACAATCGAGAGTAGTGTTCGACATACATATTAACAGAATGACCCCAAATTCTTATTTTGCTGAAAGTTGTCGACAGCATACCTACCCCGAGATCGTTTTCGTAGCTGTCGCGACGCCAGCCAGCACGGCGACAGGCGATAGACGGAACGCTCACCGAGTTCCCAAATCGAATTGTGCCCCGAACTAACGTGAAAGTTACAAAATTATTTATTACTATCCTTGCAACGGCCTAGCTGTCCCAATAGAATGGACCATGGAAGTCGATAATCGCGGAAGCAGCTTCGCTGGCTATAGAATCGTTATTAATTCGATCGTCGATCGTCGGATTGACTTAACGGGACTCGCAACGCGCGACGCAAGTAACGCGTCGTTACGATTACTATACATACGCCAGGAATTCCAAGGCACGACCGTTCGATATTACTTCCTCAATTGAACGATAAACGAGAGTACTTGGTGCGAACTGCGAATTGCAAACACGTCGATGATGCAATCGCCGATAGCTACGGGCATAGCAGCAATTTTTCTTGAATAAAAGTTCCTCGACTACGGACCCTGAGAAATCGTTCTGGCAATATCTCGATGCTGTGGCCGTCCGTCGAAAGATCGATTTATTTTTTCATTATTTTATTTAGCCACCCCGTAATCTATGCAATTTCTTTCGGTGTACAGGATATTTTAATTGGTCCCTGTTATGTTATAGGTCTCTTTCGTAATTAATTAAACAAATGTATATATGTATGTATGTATGTATGTATGTATGTATGTATGTATGTATGTATGTATGTATACAACCTATTCCAAAATACACAGGTTCGAGTATAAATACTGTCGAAACCATCTCTAAAACATTGGCTATCTTTTATTCTAGTATCAAATAGACCTGGAATAAAGCTGTAATGCTCGCCAGACGACCAAGCACTTTCACCATGTCATCGTCCAACGGCAGTTTATAACTGAAAGACTGCGCGACCAATCAGTCGTGAATATCCGTAAGGCAGATTTAAGAGATTAACACACACCCTCGTAAAAGTTCCATATTTACGAAAGTTCTTTCATAATCGTCCGCCCCGCCGCGCCGCGCCGCGCCGGTATCGAGATCCCTTATATCGATGATAACAGCCCCAAACACGGCAACCAGCGCGAATCTAGGACACGTGAAAATCTTTTATCTGCACTGACCCAGACCTAATTCAGGATTCTCGGTAAACAGAGAACCTAACGCCTGGCGTGGCGTGGCAAGGCTCGATTCGGTTCGATGGCGTGGCTGAACGGTAACAGCCCTCTCATCTAGTCCACAGAAATGATCGATACCTGACTAATCGACAGCTACCGAATCGTTTCGATCATCCAGACCGATGAACGAGCGGTAATTTTCGACCCCGGTGGCTAGCATCCTTGCCTCGACCTAGGCCAACGCGTTTCGTAATTCCCGACGCAACTGCCCGTAATATCGTTTCATCTAATCGACCGATCCCAGCGTACGTCGACCGTGCGTGCGTTTAGTCAACGTAATAATTAACGATAACGTGACCTGCAAGGAGTACCTGCTGTGTCTTACAGTAGCAGTCGCTTGCAGCCTCTCGTATATGTCGTGTAAATGACGGGACGGAGTACCTAACCGAAAACGATATTACGAAAAATAGATCTGTATAGATTAAGTAATACTTCTTCGTAAGAATTTTGTTAAATTTCTTAGCCGTAAAAGAATTACTGATGTTCCCTTGTAATTTTGATCGTATCGTTACAAATCTATTATTCTATTTTCGTTTGCAATACAGTATGTGGTATTACGCTTGCACCAGTCTGCGTTTAAATAAAACAAGGTACATTGCAGACACTTATACGTGTTCCATGGATTTTTAAATGGAAAACAGAAAATAGAAAAGACTTCTACAGTTCGATACGCGGGGAACGATGAGGAGGGGAATGATTTCATTTTCTTTGAAACATCCGACAGTAATTAACAAAGATTTCGTTTCCCCTCTATTGGTAGAAATTTCATTGGCTGAGTGCACTGTTGGTTTAATTACGTCTAAGAAAAGAAAAGACGATCAGATACCACGGAATGATTAACGGACTCTATAGGAAGTTCAAGGAAGTCAGGTTATTTCTTGGAGTAATGCCGATATCGAGAACGAGGATGGAAATTGCTGGAAACGCCGTCTGGCGGGAAGCTCTGAAAACTAGACTGAAACGTAGAGTTCGCAAGCTGTTTGCAAGCATGTACATAGAATTCCGATCGCGGGAGCTCTCCTATCGTTTCTCGAGGCCTGCCTTACCAACCAGACGGCATGGCATGGCGCGGCGGATTCGAGAGGGTTCCGAGGAAACGCGCAACGCGCTCTGTTTGCGCTTTCTAACGATAAGCTTTTCAATTCCACGTGATACGAGCTTTACAGATTTAAAATGTTACATTGTTCATTGTTTTTTGCATATTTCTTTTGTCTGTTATCGTAATCTTTCTTTACATACTCTCCCGTTCATAAATACAATTATAGGACGCTTGCGTTGATATTCTCTAGATAATGTTTGTTTATGCCTTTCAATTATTTCACAATGTTTCATCAGAATTTGACATTACATTCGACTGCTTATGGATCGAATTGTAATGCATATGTACATAAATAATAATTAAGCTGCAAATTCTTTTATTTATCCTACCTGGCACTACGTATCTGTAGTTATTGTCCAGAAAACTGTGTTGTAGTTTCAATTGGGAATGAAAACACAGTAATTTCAACGATCAGTTCCTTCGTTTCGAGATACATAGAATAATTTAAACAGTATTTGATTGTCCGCATGGAAATAACCAACCAGCTCTGCTGCGAGGCATTCGATGATTTCTTCTTTCTAACTACAATCACCTAGCGATGAAGTTTCTAGCTGGAGTCGATTATACCGTAACTAGTTACTGTAGTCAAGTATTACCTATAATCGACGTAGTTACAGGACTGAAAAACTACTTGTAATTACCGCTTAATTGCCGATACATGATTCTAAGGATCAGCAAGTAGCTAATGTCACCGAACGATCTCGTCGAATTTGCTACGAATTTTCTTCAACCTTCTTGTGCTTGTCCTCGTTTTTTTATTCGTATAACAAGTTAACCAATTATTTGACTCGATTAATCGATAATATCCGAGAAGAGAGTTAACAGCGATAAGGAGGACGTGTAACAATTTCAAAGAATGTGTACCTACTCGTATCAACGACACTCGAGTGTTCGGGATGTGAACGTCCTCGAAAAGTGTTGCATCTTGAAATTGAAAAAGAAATGAAAACAAAAGAAAGGAAGAAATGTAGAAGATTTTCAGGTTATAGTGTGAAGAAAGTATCGTGTGTATTTCATGAAAAATTCCGACATAACGCAAGAAAGCAGCCTGTAAAAGCACTTTTTTTCGACACGCTTCCACCCAGAAGTCTCGAGCCACGCGAGATGTTTGTTTCGAGACGTTTGTTCCGTGCGATAAATATCCGCCATTACGACGAGTAAAGCAGATGGCATGAACGAATGAGACTAATGCGGCGGATAGGTGCAAAAGGGAAACGCAACGCAACGCAACGCAAAGACAGAAAGCGCGCAACTTAGTGTGTTAATGTCACCGCTTCTTGCGCCGTTGCAATTGACTACGATGGTCAGCCTGTCCGCCCGGAAGTATCACCGACAAGTACAACAATTTCTCGATCCAGCTCGTCATCTTCTCCGGCACATTCGAACCCTCGAGTTGCGCTTAGTTGCTGTTAGGCAAGACATCGCGTAAAAGAGTTTCGTGTTAGCGGCATCCCGCCTCGGAGCCTAAATCAAGAGAGGAATGGAATTCTTACAGATATACCGGCCAGCTTTCTCCTACTCAAGCTAATTGGCCCCGTTTCATCCCCAACGGTCAACCCTTTACGATCTGATTCGTTTCTGCGATTCGAAACTTTCGTTTCGTAGAAAATCGACAGCGAGGGACAAAGCGTTGCATTGACTCCGGAACAGAACGCAGTTGCAGATGTACATATTATATGTATACATATATGTATACTTACGTCCGTAGACGGACAACGAACCGCGATAGAAAGTTCAACAGACAGTGGCGTCCATCTCAGGACAAATAACAAGCTCGATATCCGACGTTTAATTATGAATACAAGGACGCGTTTAAGAATCTAACTTGTAGTTTTCAAGCGTGCCGAGATATTCTTCTTTCTTCTGGTTACTTGAATAATTAAATCTAAAACGTATAGAGCACCCGGACGACTCTATTTCAGGTTAGGTTCCAGTCAACGGAAAGTAGTTGTATCCGTTTATAGTCAGACCGCGCACAATGGTATACGGTTAGAACTTTGTTGTACCATGGTTCGTAAGATTGCTTAAAAACACGGTAACACGAGGAACCGATAATTATGTAAAAACCAAGCTGGTGTTCAGACCGCAAAGGGTTAATCTACTCGAATAAAAAAAAAAAAAAAAAAAAAAAAAAAAAACGTAAGTAACTGTATTTGTCTCGAGTTCGTAATTCGACGACGAAGGTCCCAAAAGACCGTATCGCCTTGCGTTCTCAATTTTTAATTACGCGAAACCCGACCGTCCGTTGCCGCTTGCCGCTTGCCGCTAATAAAAACAACCGAACAGCCATCCGTCGTGTTCTAGCGACGAGCTAGACAGAAAAATTTATTTCGAATGTCGATAGTAGCGATATCGATTGTCGTCTAAACCTCGAATTCTCGTCCTTACTCCCTGTACCCTTATTAGCCGTAATTACCCGTCAAAGTGTACCGATAAAATTGGATCCTGCGACTTCACTCTTTCAACGTCGATGGACTATTCTCTTACAAGGATCTAGGACACGTTCACTAATTTTTTACGGTCTCGATAGAGAGTACAAGTAAACCCAATGATCGAAGAGATCGTAAAGCTGGTGGGCTTTTAGGAATCGAACATACATACTGCGGTAACAAAGTAATCGAATCTGTCGGCATACCTGGCGACAGCAAAGTTTCATAAACAGCCGTAACCAATGAATCGAGGTCTTATCCAAGGCAAACAATAATACTACTTTTACATGATCTAATTCTCTTTCGATGGAGCATGGTAATGCCCCTGTTCGCAGATCAGCAGACATTACGATGTTTTTAACTAAAGGATTCTTTCGCTCAACCACCCCATTTACGCTTCCAAATTGACCGCGGCTGACCTTTTTCCGAAATTAAAATTCAAGTTAATGGATCAGCGTTCTCAATCCGTATCCGATATTCAGGACAATCTTGCAACGGGCCTTGTTAGTTACAGACGTTATTAGAAGGAATTAGAGTTTTCAGTCTTTTTCACGACTGTACAAAAAAAGCAACACCTTATTAATACTATATAAAGGTTTTTGATGATCGAGTCAAGTGAATCAAAGAAAAAGCTTGCTGTCCTATGTCATTGCTTCCTTGCCGCACTGTGCATATTCGTGGTTAGTATACGTAGTGACGGTAGCCTGTTGGTACTTGTAACCAAATCTCGGAAAAATCGGGACACTAGCCGCGCGTATATCTTCCAAAATACTGAATAGTGTACTTACAAATAAAGTGCGCTGGCCACGAATACCGTTAAGACCAGTGAGTACGGCAAGCACACGTGACAGATGCCGAGAGAACGCAGTATAATGTTGCTAACGACGAGCAGAACCACGGAATCCAAGATCAGGGCTCCGAGACCCATATCACACTACCTACCAGATCACCATAAACGGTTCCATAGAAAGTCATCACTGGTCATCTCGCAGCTATGCACGAAGCTCGGAATCTGTCAATCACACTTATACTCGCGAAGATAGATGAAAATTGAGGCGAGAGTACCATCGAGCGCGATCCAGACCGCGATGCCGACGAGGCCACGGAAGCTGGCGAGCTCCGGTGCATAAACGCGCGGTAACGAACTCGATCGGGGCGCCCGCGCTGCGTTCATCGATACGCGAACCGAAACAGATGTTCACCGACGACGAACTGAAGCCGTGTGCATACGAGCTTACGAGCAGCCGCTAACTATCGTGTCGGCCGTGGAGATACTATTGGCCTGACCAATGCTACGTCGCGGTATCTTCAGTGACGTACCGATGCTATTGTCAAAGTTTCTCTACACAAACGTCGAATGGACACTCGATGTTAACCATTTCAACGAAAACCCCTCGGAACCTTGGTACACGAAATTGGTCGTGAAGGAGCATCGACCGAGCTTACCGGGAGTGTATTAACGGATCAATTGACTGACCACCCCTTAATTGAACCGGTGGAAGCCTGATTGTTTAACCCAGATACGCATGTATCTCTTTTTCTCACTTCTTTTTCCTTCTTTTGTTTTCAAAACAATATCATCATTTTCTCTCTACTTGGGATCTAAATGGAATATACAATATATCGATTCAATTTTTCGGTTACTACATATTAGCCAATCTTCAAATATGTGTATCATCCTTCGAGACAATTCCTATTTTGCCATTACTTTGGAATAGTTTTGCCGGAATGTTCTGCTGTTCCTTTTACAAATGTTTTCACTATAAACTGGAAGGTTTTTGAAGAAAAGGTGTTATCTACTGAGAGACAGAGAGAGAGAGAAAGAGAGAGAGAGATCGAACACAGTCGCGTAAAATATTAGTTGCCGTAATTCAGATTGACACAAATAATAATAACGAAATAAACGTACAAAATAAACATAGGAAATGGAGAATAATCGGAAAGCAAAGAAGGAAAGGGGACAGCGGTGTGCAGCGACGAGGTTGACTGAAGGCAACGGTTTACACTACAAACGCTTAAAAGGCTTCAGAAAGCTTGTAACCACTGAGAAGAAATACCACGGCTGAATGAAGTATCACGTTAAAAAATGGGCTTGTGGGAAATATGCTTACGTAACGCTGAATTAGGGTTTCACTATCGTTCATGTCTCGCCTTGACGGGAAATTAGCACCTACTCGCGGCCAATTGCGATCGACAGCTGCAGAAACGCGTAACGGAATTTACAGAAACGACCGAAGACTCTGTGAAACGAGTAGTCTGTCCCATTTCAACTGCTTCGATGATCAATCGTTTCAAATGACAATCCTTCTACAAATTCCAGCCTATTCTAAATTCTAATACAAACATTTGCAACCTCGAATCGTTTCATATTTCGCGTGATCAAGCTCGACGAGAAGAATTTCATTATTTACAGAAGTGAACTTCGCAAGAAATCCCATTAATCGTACCTGTTCTTCGATAAAAGCACCGTCAGCGAATACAGCCGGTTTTCAGTAATTAGCGTTCCACGTTTTCAACACAAAATTGTTACGGGGACATATTTCTTTGCGGAAACGGCACAAAGGCGGCGCAAATAAATGGCAGCCGGCGATCTCGAGGAACTCCCTCGGTGCTTGATAACGCGTAAACCAGATATATCCACGAAAGCGTTCCACTTTCGAGCGGATTCAGAATTTTCTCCTCGCTATCGTCCACATTTCGTCCCCTTCGTCGTCGGCTTTTGCGCCCGGCAACGACGGTCGGCCGACCAACCGACGCTGACGTCGTAAATTCAATCTCGGGCAAAAGGAGCAAATTAAATCTCGGCAAAAAGAAGCTACACTCCTTTCTACTTTACTATTATATGAAAAGTCGGCCACACACATAGAGCAGATCGCCATGAATCGCGAGCCGCTGTCGCACCAGGTAAATATAGCCTATCCGTTGTTCCACTTTGTTCCCTCGCGACGTGTATGTAATAATTATTAAATCGGAGAACGCTGAAGTCGTCATCCGTCGCTTACATTGTCAAGTAATCTCTGTTCAGTTTCGATTTATCGAGCTACATGATTGTCTTTCGCGAGCTAGGTCGTTAACACGTCCATTGACGTTGTCGTTGCCGGTGTGTCATTGGTGACCAGTGACGCCAGGATCGATTGTAACACATCGGATAAACGATCATATGTGTAATTGTGAAATTTTCAATACTATGAGTATCGTAACTTGAATCGGTAACCATCGGGAAAATAAATTTACAACTATTGTTCCTATATTACAATAATATTTGGTTCCGCTATCGTGGGTAAGACGCCTTAGAAATCGGTATTAATACTGCGGACAATCGCTCTAGATATGGTAATTTAGATCACAGATAAAGCTTCGGAAAATGTATTTCTAACACAGATCGATGATGTCTCTCGATACTCAGAGATTTAAATAACCATATCAATTTTACAGATGTGTTAGATCTTTGTGAAAGGTGATCGTTCTATCTTGACCAAGTTACTCCAGCTCGGAACAGACAAATATCTTACCGATTTTAAATAGATCCTATAATTACGTTTAATGACTATTGATTATTATAGGACATCCAACGAACGCAATTTTTCGTATGTTAACTGTACCAGAATAAATAGGTACCTCGTAACTTAAATTTGTTCGACCAAAAGATATGATTTATTTAAATTTATCGACGTTCCAGTTATCAAACGCTTGAACCGACTGACAATGAGAACGCTTGAGCGATCGTGCAACTGGAGACACTTGATCCCAAGTACCGTCATCCTATTCTTGTATCGGCCACGCGTGTACGTGCAGAAATAGAAAATGAAAGACAGTGTGGTGCACTCATCTCGACGTATGATATTTCATCGCTATCGATTGAATCGTTTCCGTAACGACAAAAATTCTTCCTCGCTGCAGAAGTAATAAAACTTTTAAGTAAGTCTACATCAAAGATACCAAAAATGCATATTTTAACACAAAGACCATCGACTTTCTGTTCCACTTGATTTCCGTCCTTTCCGCAAATCCACGCTGGATCGCGACGAAAATCATCCAGCTGGAAACAGACGTGCACATTTCGATGGGAAAAAAAACGCATGCAATGTTTCCCGGGACTGCGTACTCGGGGGACAGTGTCGCTACCCATCACTCGGAACACACATAAACGCAGAACATTGCTGGGCAGTGAGAGAAAAAATGCGTCTTACCTGGCAGTAGGTAGTCTATTTATTTATCCCGATTCGCCGTTTTATTCTATCTATGAATTTAAGTAGACTAACCTACATATAAAGTAACCTAATAAAGAGACGAACATCATTACCTTTATTCATGTTCGTAATTTATTGTATTTCGTACATTCCGCTGTATCGTACTAGAAATGCAAAAGCACTCGCAGTCCAGTTTCAGGAGTCGCGAGGGAAAACCAGGATTGATTTTAGTTAATTTGTCTACAGAAAAAATCCGTCTCTTTCCGCGAGTTCCCAATTGCCTTCGCGTCCTCTATGAAAATCGAGCGAGCGCTGACGTGTTCCTCATTTCCGCGCCCTTCGGAACAGGTCCGGCCATTCGTCGAATGCGCGAAATTGAAATTACCCCATTTATCTTACCGGTTCTAGGAGCACGATTCTTTGATGAATCGAGACGTCGCGCCGCGTCGTGAGGGTTACGCGAAACGTTTCTCTCGATGCGAACGGAGGGGCAAAAATGAAGGGAAGAAGGCAGGTTCCGGAGTGTTTCCGCCGCTTCGATTTCGAGCTTCGATTTCGATCTCGATTTCCTCGCACGTTTCTCAGGGCGGAAGGTAATTTTCTGTCAGGCCGACACATCGAACAAAGCATTCGAGGTATTCGTCGCGAGGCGAGGGTGAAGAGGACGGGCATCGTCCCTCACCCGGTCCACGTCACGGGAATCGAGGAGTGCGTGAAAGCTTTATCGTCCAAAGTGCAAAGCTCTTCATTCCATTTCATTCCATTTCATTCCATTTCATTCCATTTCATTCAATTGCATCGCATTCCAAGCTCCGATCGAAAGCATCGGGAGAGCGATGAGACCAAATATTCTGGTCGCGTTACGTATTTCCGCTTTTTTCTCCTTTTATTTATTTATTCGTTTATATTTCCTAATGGCATATCCGATTTGTCTGGTAGTGCTCGCTCAGGACTCATTCGTTGGTCCGACCAAGCAACGGGAACATAGACCTGCAAAGGTACGGCCTTCTTTTCACCTGTACACAATGCCATCCGGTTTGTTTTTTGAATTTCGTTCGATACGCTTTAGTCGATTCCGTGTGACATCGTTCGACTGACTTTCGTCGCATTTTTCGTGACGGGAACACAACCAGTAAGCGATCCAACATCGAACATCGCAAGCTTGTGTGTGTGGTTTTTTTTTTTTTTTTTTTTAATGCCTCGTGCTGTTAGATATATGTCGGGAGATGTCGGGGAGGTCTGTGTCCGGCGCCCAAGATCACGGTGTGGAACATACAAAGCCTCTGTGAACATTGTGCATTCGCTGTCAGTGAAAGCTGCGTGAGTCAGGCTGGATGACATCGTCATCCGGAGGAACGATTCGGGATCAGGGATCATGCTTCGTTCAGATTCGCCTTGCGATCGGCTCGACGCCCTCGAGATCATTTCCGAAACGCGGACTAGAGCTACGGGCGGTCGAACGAGTGTTGACGAAAATTATATGTCGGGAAAATACGCGAGTCGCTAGAATGCAGGACGTTTAAACGTATTTCCCGGTGGCATTTTCCGCGAAGCTTTACTATTGTATTGGATACACGTGCGCGCGATACGAAGGTATTTCCAAATACGCACGATCCTCGAGGGCGGGACATCGATTAAGCACAGCCGAATCTTTGCAATCGGGATATTCCGTCTATTCGACGCGAGCAGAGCCGTCTAAATTATTGGATAACGGTAATTAAAGAAATTCAGCCGCGTTCGGCAACGGTCAACGTCCGAAGAAACACTCGGAATGAAATCCGAATATCAAATAGAGCCGCTCTACTCGCGGACACGAGAGTAGCTGGATGGTTGCAGCAGTGGGTAACGAGACAGAACATGAAAACAAGGTATAGGCGGGTAACAGATGTACTGGTCGAATCACGGAACGAGGGCCACTTGTGCGGACCGTCCATTAAACGAAATGTAAAAGAGTACGTACGTATGTCCAAAGAAAGCGAAATAGAATTGTAATAGTTGAAAAATAGTTAGAACACGCACGAAACACCGACCCGACGGTATATACAAGTAGAAAGAGTAAATACCGACCAGACACTCCAATTGGTTGGCTAGGAACAAGCAAGACCCGAAACTGAATCTTCGAATTAAATTTTCACAGAGGTATCGGTTCACGCGACTAAACATTCTTTGTTTATCCTTACAGGTAAAATCAACCGGTGCCCGATAGTGCAAACCGTCCCGAGACAATATTGTACAACTGTACAACATTGTACAGTGTGCAAGCAGTCCGATGTCGCGTGACTCGAGCCAGTAAGAGATCAACCGGTGTGAACGGCAAGGTGAACAGGTAGTTCCGATCAGACGGATAAGATAAGAAGAGAGCGTAGAGAGATGGGAGAGGACTCACCGTCTCGTCTTAACGCGACGATAACGGCGATAATCGTTGGCGTTTACGTCGTTGGGGTCGAAGCCCCTACGATGCTTGGGCGGCGAGGACATGGTAGCAGCAGTCTTGGTGCCGTCCGAGACCGCGTTCGGCGACCCGGTGGTATTGTTGTTGCTGAAGGCAGCGCAGCTGGTGTCGACGGCGATATGCAGAGAGGCGAGAGGCGGCGGCGAAGGCGGCAGCTGAGCGGGGACGAGGCCGGATGCCGAGATCGCGCGTTCCGATGTCGAATGACACCGACAGACCTGTGACGATGCTGGTGATGCCGGTGCTGCTGGCTCGCCGATTACGAGGGTTCGATCCCCGTGACCGACGTGGCTCTTTGGCACCGCGTTCAGCTCGTGCCTGCTAACCCTACCGGCTCCCGGCCCACCCATTCAAATCCTCGATTATCGCCCGTTCACTCCACGTCTCTCGCTCTGCCTCCGTGGCTGCTCCTGCCGCTGCTTATCGCTCCTCCGCCTCGCACGACTACGTTACCCCTTTCTCTTACTCTTACTCTTACTCTTTCTCTTTCCCCTTCTCTTTCTCTCTTTCCTTCACCTAAGACAAGGTGAAAGATCTATTTCTCTTTCACTTGCTCTCTCTTTATCTCTCTGTCGATATCTTGCGTTCTCCTCCTCGGTGTCTTCCTTCTACCTTTCAAATTTGATCCACCTTTTCGTCGACTTTCTTTCTTCCTTCCTTCCTTCCTTCCTTACTTCCTTCCTTCCTTCCTTCCTTCCTTCCTTCCTTCCTTCCTTCCTTCCTTCCCGGTGCCTGCCTTTTATACAGGATCCAGTTTCTGTTGCCGTCAGATACCCTGTAGACGCGGCACACTCGTTGACAGTACCCGCGAAGCGTTGCAGCGGTCCGCAAGCAACCCCGTCGCCCTTGGCTACCCTCAAGCTCGTGTACGCGCGCGACCGATCCCACCACTATCTTTCCACCGTCCGACGCACCTACGCCACAACCAAACCACCTATTCGCGTTCGATTCACGCACGTGCAACCTCATTCGAACGAGCTCCGAGAACTCTACTTGTTCCGGTGAATGTCAGACGGACGGTTGACAGACGGAAAGAACGAATGGTCGGGATTATAGGCGGTAAGGAGGGAGGAAAAGGCCAGGTGGGAAGCGGAGACCGTGGTAACGTGTACGGTACCGTCTACACCAATGTCCAAACACCGTCTCTTCCTTCCGTTCCGTGATCACGCCGACTCACTCCGCGCACCACCACGGATCCTCTTGCCCTGTGCCAGACAACTGACGTCGATGGATTCCGCGGGGTGGCAGCACCGGAGAACGCGACGCGGCAAGAACCAGTTGCAATGTCATCCCCCATTTGAACAACTCTCGCAAAAGAATTGCAAGGCCTTGGCTCCGATTTCGCCCGTTCATCGGTTAGGCACAATAGACGCAAGACCTAAAACCCTACAATGCTTTTAGAGTCTAGAGAACGTACGTTTTTTCAATGCATCGTCGACTGCTGCTCGAAGCCAGTACATAGAAATGCAAATGAATTGCAAGACGAGTACTAAAGAAGACGACACGAAAGCCATTAGGATAGAAGGGTTTAAGACGGATGGACCTTTACGTTATGAACTACGTCTGTAGTGTCTACGTCTCGTAATTACCGCTTATACGGCTTATTACGCTATCGGATAATCAAATAACTTTGATACTTATAATCAGAACTCTGACCAGCGACAGCCAGAAGAGATACACGGGGATGATCCAAAAGGCCATCCTTTGGAGGCACTTAAAAAATCCCAAGAGTCATTGGGTATATGGACGAAAAGCGTCTCGAAGATGTCGGTTGGAAAATAAAAATGCGAAGCAAATTCATCGAATCGTCGGAGCGGATCACGACCAACTCGATACCGATCGGATTGTACGAAGAGGTGTACGGCACGGCGTGAACGCGGGCGCGCGTGCGCCTCGGATCGAGCGATCGTACAACGCCGCCTCTCGCGTATCCATAACGAGGTTCGAGGCGACGCTTCAGGAAATGCAAGTGGAATCCTAATAAGGACGCCGGGGGTCGTAATCGGCGTTCGTGAATCCGCGGAGACGCGCCAACTTCGGTCAATTAGTTACCCACGAGTTCGACATCTTCCTTCGCTTATCACAACCATACCCAGGTCTGCTCGCTAACTACACCCTCCTCCCTTTAACGGAATCGATCGATTCATCTGCAAGCGTGAAACTTGCTAGAAGACCGTTAGAGGGCCGATGACCAAATTCATTTTCGTGTAATCAAATTTCAATCACTTTGGATTATTGATCACTGCTATTACAAACGTTCGACGAGAAGAACGATTTGAGCGTGAAATTTAAAAGAAAATGAAAAGTTAAATATTTGCGAACGCGGGAAATCTTGGGAAAATTCAAACGGTGTACGGAATGTTCGATTCCTCTATCCAGAGATGATTGAAGTAGTTTCATCGTTACATATGCGAACGGACCAGAGAGAAGCGAGACGCGGACCAACTCGTACACTCATTTATACCTAGCCTCACGCAGTCACACGACCAAGCGATTACTCGCCGTCCACGCCATCCTCGGCCTCCACACCACCCCCGAACGAAAATATATCGAGTTCCGGAAAGTGCCACGTGGTGGCGACACCGAGAAGAAGACACGAGACGGTTGCATATATGCATAGGTGCAAGCCACCGAACCACCCGAATTACGAACCAATCACTATTGACTATTCATTGTTTGACAGCTACTTCTTTCCTACGAGATTAACCAACATACGGATGTTTTTCATTCAGACGCAAGATCTTTACACCATATTACTTCTTTACTGCAGTGCACAATAGACAAAGTACCTGAGGCTAACGAAGATAATGCGTGTATTGTATATGTAATCAATCATCGAAGGAGAAATCGGAGCTACCAATTTACAGACAATTTAACCGAAAGTTCCAGCCCGCTAACAATATCATTCGATATCCTTATTGTCAACTACAAACAGTAGGTACAATCGACGATATCCTAAGCGATGTCCTCGTTAATCAACCAGTAAGTAGGTACATCCTAGGGATCTGTACAGAATCAGTCGCGGGACACGTCCGATTGTATGCACAACAGAAGCGCTTCGAGCGATCCAGCACCGGTAACCGACATCGCGGCTCGAATGTGTTCGAAGGAGTTCCGCAACGATGAAGTGGTCCCTTTACTCGGGACGATTGCATCGGAGAAGAATCGCGAACGGCGGTCGCGGTCGAGGAAAGGACGCGTTGCGATGAAAGTGATCGTGGCTGACACACCGTCAAAGGGTGCGAACTGAACCAGCCAGCGCAGCGGTTTCGCCACGTGCTCGAGCCTTGCCGTGTTGATCGAGTTGGCGATCGTCCAGTCTCGAGTTCGCTTGCAGGTACATATGTACGATGCGAAGACGAATGGCCGAGTAACCGCTTTCTGTGTTTACATTCATAAAGTTCGTTCACCGTCGTGTCCACGGGACAAACAGTTTCCGTCGTTACGACAGATTTCAACAAAGACACGCGAGACACCGTTGTACCCTTCGTTGGACATTGTCGACGTTCCTTTCTCAACGTAGCAAAATTTCGCTGTACTCGAAATCACGGACAGTCTCGCCTAAATTTTTTCGCGTAGGAACGACCTCGTAAATCGCACCACCGACAGACGCATCTCCGCCAACCACCCCCCATACCCCCTCACAAACTTATTTGCCTGAGCAGTGAAACAACCCTCCGAAAGATGGCAGCAGCGTAGCACGCCACGAGCACCCGGTCAATACCAGAAAAGGAAGAAAGGGTCCACAGAGTTTCGTCGGCACGCTAACCTCGATTCCGAGTGCACCGCGTACTCTTGCACCCGATCCAGCGAATTTCGAGATCGATCAGCGCCCGCCTAACCTTGAACCGACGATCCAAACTGTTACACACGAGCCGTCGTGCACTGCAGGCCTGCACAGGGGTGTACTGAATTTCATGGTACCGCCCCAGAACTTGACGATCTACTGTACCACCGTAGATCGCTTATTTCTAGAATAGTTTTTTATCTCGCGGTTTGCAGAATTTAGAAAACGCACATCAGATATAAGGATCTGAAGCTTTTAAGATGAATAGTGTTTCATCTGGCTATTATTACTGTGGTCCAAGAAGTTACTAGACATATGTAAAATTTCGAGGGTTTGTCCATACATTTTTGTTACGTCGACTTCACTCGTATTAAACACTTTGGCTACTTTTCCTATACCGTAAACTTTTCGAAATTCCTCGAAAACGGGATCCGATGATTCTGAAGAAACAATATGTATAAGCGAAGCAACGTCTCGAGTAAACACTTCTAAGTAATACATATCTCGGAAAGTTATGTACGTGGGCAGTTTGAGAATCCTACGGGAATGGTGTTTTAAAGTTTGCCGCATCCTCCGAGTTTTAATTCTTTCGAAGAAGGTAATAAGATAGGCAAAATTTCACTGTTCTTAACGATTTCCAAGTAACCACTTAAGTAATTGCAGCGCTATCTACGGAATCAATTGAAACTTCTAACTGCTTGCGAAAAACACTTTTTGAGCTGAAACGCTTGCAAACATCAGACTAAATGCAATGAATCCTACAATATTTGAATGAACGCAGCGCCACCTACAGGGAAGACTATCCAGCGTCCAATTAATTCCAAGTAACTTTCAAATAACTGTCCAACATAGGATCGAATAGACCAAGATTTTTAGTTTTCAAGACCCTGTGTCATGCAGGTATCACTATTCGAGTGTAATTTTTCTCCTTTTGGAAAGAATATCCCAACATTCGTATGATCGTTTAGTCTATAGAATCTGCGGAACCGGCACATGACACACACACACACTAGAATCACCGTAAAATCAACTGCGATACTGGGTAGACAATGAGAAAATTCTTTTCAAAACAACACACACTGTTTTCATCGAAAATATCATTCTCAACGAACATTCTTCACTTCAACGAATGAACAAACGATACTTCTAATTTCCAGTACTCTACACACACACACACACACACACACACACACACACACACACACACACACACCTGTGACCTATCGAATCAACGTACAAAAACACCATGATCAACACTCGTACCAACACCAATCTCACTTTTCGATAAGAGTCTCCGAAAGCGACGCGGCGCGGTAGTCTACCTACCCGTGGTCACACCTGACAGAGAAATCGGCGTATTATCGGCTGGATTAAGGCACGTGCGTGGCGTCCACGGAAAGGTGGATCGGCGGCGCAGATTTCTCGGGAACCTCCGTAAACTTCTGATTCCCGCAGATCAGGTCGGATCAGCTTTGCGCGGTCGACTCGCGTACCTTCAAGAGGAAACCTCCGCCAGGATTCGGCCAATGAGTGACGCGAATGGTAGCACGGCGTCGGTATGACTGACTCTCTCCTGACCCAGCGTGCACGACCTGGCTTGTGGCAAGCGAACAACCAGCAGGCGTATCCGTGGTTGGTCAGCCGGTCGACCGTTTACCAGCGATGGACTTGATCCGATTCCCGACTTTTCCCTTTCGATCGATTCTACCGCGAGCCACCTTCTCGCTCGAGATTCGCGTAAATATTGGTTCGCTCGATCCGCCCGTACCAACGTGTATAATCTTCCATAGTTTGAGGACAAAACACTTACGAGTACAGTCTAGAGAACGCGCCGATGCGGTGTCGAGAAGAGACCGTTACAATTCCACAACAATTCTTCTTTTGCCATTAAATTTGTATCGAGAAGTAACAGTAAGTTTGAACGATGTGCAATTTCATTGACAATTATGCGTAAGTACTGAATAGTTATGTATGTCGTTAAAGGATATCTAATCATGCATATAAAACTCTGAGAAAATTGGTTGGTTCTAACGGTGTACCTAATCCGAGACTCGAAGACCGTGTTCTGAAAGCTATACCTTCACCGTTTATCTACAATATCAAATGCTACGATATAGCTACCGACTGTGCAGACAAATTTCTACGCATAAAACATTTTTTAGAATTATGTATTGAATATTCGAAGGAACGATTCACCGGTGTCATATTTCAACGATGTTCAATCTAAAAGTTCACGTACCTATCTACTAGGTATATGTATATTTCCAGTGAGTCCAGTAGCATGGATAATAGTAAGCGAATCACGTACAGACGGTCACTTATGTACGTATATCCCTGATAGCAATCACTCAACCCGACCCATTGCTGTCTTTCGATTCTTCCTGTTCATTCACGCCGCGTCGGCCTCACTTTTATGCTTACACGAGTATTGTCCTATCTTGTAGTTCGCGCCAATACCGCAGATCTGTGTCTCGTCGAGACGGGTGTCATAAAGAATTTGTTTTCCTCGCTTATATGTACATACCCGTGTCGCGTGTTACTTTTGTATCCGGGAAATTGGGTCGACTGTTCCTAACAGGGACGGCATCGATTCCCGAAGAAGGTCGCCAGGAAAGCTCTCAAGGAACAACTCGTTTCGCGTTCCCTTCCATGGAGATCGTGCTGCTCGAACTTCGATCTGCCGCCCCGCGAGCCGAGAGACGAGTTCGAGACCGGAATTCGAGGTAATGAAAAATCTTTCTCGAAACAGGAAGCTCGTGACAAAGCGGTCCCGTTCCCCGTGGAATCTTCGAGCTTTACAGACGAAGGAATTCAAAAAGAATCCAGCGAATGTTCTTGCGCGTATCTCTATTTTACCGGATGTACAATTAAAGCAAGAATTTTGCTCCAAGTGGTAAGATGCAACTTCGGACGTCGCAGTTGGATTTCTCGGGGGAGGGTCAAAGATCTCGCCGTGTTTGATGGAAATTTGAAAAATGTGGACCACGGTAATCTACTAGCCAGTGAAGTTCAGACAACGGCGTAGATTCGCAGGGGGACTAAGCGACACGCTATAGGCGATCGCGGGCACGTAACAGAAAGTTTACCCTGTGTGTGACGGTTTGTGGAACGGCCGCCTGCAGGGCGTCGCGGCGGTCCGTAACTGTGTGCCGTATGTCGCCGACCCCATAGTCACCTGTTTAATGCCCCGTGCCCCAGTAGTCGAGTTTGCCGGACATGCACGGCACATTCTGTGCGTCGATGTTGATACAGCCCCGGAGATGGTACCGATTAAACGAGTCACGTTGCCTGTCATCGGGAATCACGTATCAAGCTGCTACATGCGAAACCGTTCTATCCGGGAGCTTTGAATTTTTTTGGAATTTCAATAATTATTTAATCCCAATCCGGAATCATTGGAAACCAACAACGAAAACCAGCTTGCCCGATTCGTGGAGAATATGTTAACGTAAGCTACATACATACATACATACATACATACATACATACATACATATGTATGTATTCGGAATGTATTTCGGGAACGCCAAGGACGTTAGCGTGCATGGTACTATGCGGTGTCTGCAGAAAAATGGATTACGATTAAGCAGCCACGCTCCAATTTTGCTTGTTGCGTTTCGGCGTGGTAACTGTCAATGGGTGCCAAGCAACGAGACCCAGTGCGCCAAGGCGTCACGCCCCGCGCCACACGTGCTAACAACAAGGTGACACGAAACCGGTGACAATCTGTACACAGTTGCGCGTACATCGAACTGCCGGACTCGTTCCTGGTCTTTCGATTACCAAAGGTCGTCCGCTCGTGGTCCACAAACACACACCACTATCGATTATCGGCACCGATATGGTCATAGATTGTTAATTTCTTTCATAAATCGCACTTTACAAGTGGTGTCGGTAGCTAGAGCACTCGCGTTGGCGCTATCCAGTGTTTTTTCGCCTAAGTCATAGATACGAAAACATGTAAGATGAACAATATTCACATACTATGAACTGTACGAACTAGGTATTAACTTTGATACTCGAGACAAATTCATCGTACGATGTGGCTATAGCGAGCAATCGGTAACTGATTACAATTAGTTGAACATACGTCGAACCATCGCTGAAAATATTTTCCCAGCAGCGATTAATACAACGGACAGCGAAGGGGCATGTACAATATGTAGCATGCGTATGTAGAGTAAATGCACAAGAATGTTCGTTTCGCGGTGTACGAGTGGGGAAATATCGCGATTACCTGCAGGCAATCTCCGACCTGGGTCAATACTGCACAGTTCAGTTGCCCCTTTTTCTTGTCTTAAACGGCATCCATTAATTTCTCGCTCACGACATTATTTGTACGAGCCGAGTATAACGGTTGGATAAATATCGTGAACAAGGACAGAATAAGTTGGTCTGATTCTTAAAGAACAAATCTTCGAAATTACGGGACTTTATACAAACGCCTTTATTCAACGACTGTACACGACGATCGGGAGAACAAAATTCATGCTCCTCTTTCTAGTTTTCTGAAGAAAAAAATGCATATAGATAAGCACAAAGATACATATGTATACATATAGGTACTAAGGAGAAAGAATAAATAATAGGGGACACTGGAGTCATAAATATTATCTAGAAACGCAACGAAATATAGGAGACTCGTAAAAAAGTAAATTGGATACGTCTTGACCCGACCTTGGACGTCCGAGTGCTAAAAGACGTAAAACAGTTTTTCAAGGGAACCAACCGCGACTGCGACACCGCAACGGTGACTTTACGAGGAAATAATCATACGGCTTTTGATCGTTATTTCGTTGGATCCACAAGAGAAACCGAAAACTGAAACGAACTGCAGGGCTGTTGATGGCCATCGCGACGCCGCGCGGCGCCGCTCCGAGGTATCCGACGAATGCAGGTAATTTCGCGAAACGATCGAGGCGAAAGCACACGGAAGGAAGCAAAGGAGTACTCGTGTCTGGCCAGAACAGCTGCCAGAAAGTCACTTGCCGAATTCCCGCCGAAACTGAATGAAACTCTCTCGGTCAGGTAACGTTCCCTCTGAATACAGGCTGTTCGTCATCAAGAGCGAGCAACCTCTTTGACGTTCCTCCACCACTTGCACATGCACGAGATTGAGTCGGCCGCAAACTATCCAATCAATTCCAGCCTCTACATATACATATCGTACAATACAACATGCTGGAGTTATTCCTCTCCGTGTCGCCGCATTTCTTTACTCGTTCACAAGTATTAGTTTTTTCTGCACAAACGTATCTACCATATATTGTAAGCGGTCATTTTTGATTAGAGAAACACCTAAAACTTTCAAGAAGCAATGATTTGTCGGGTGTTCCAGTGAAATTTCTAGATGAAATTCTCGAGAAATAAGTATCATGTACAGGAGATCGAAGAAAGATGACTGTAAGTAAGAGAACATCAATCGTGTGTTCAAGATCGTTTACCCCACCCTGCACGCCGTCAAACCATCTATGTCACACGATAGCTCGCATTTCTGTGCACAGACAGGATTCATAGATAATGCACCGAATCAATCTACACGTCCGTCGTGTACTCTGCAGGAGGGTATCTGAATATTTTACATAAAACTTACACCGTTAAAACGAATACACCGATGACTGAAAAACCAATGACTCGATCATTTTTCTTAGGCAGTATTCTCCGTTGAGAACAGGAAGGTTACAAACAGGAAGTGGTTCTTTCGATTAAAGATACAAATTTGCTAACCATCAACCGTTTATCGGAATGTTGATAATTGTAATTCTATTACTTTTGTCAATTCTGTCGTTAATGTAGAAGGTAGGGTATGTTTACAGGCTTTCTCGGATTACATATACATATGTATATGTATGTATGTATGTATGTATGTATGTATGTATGTATTATATGTACATATGTATCTTTAAACAAAGATATTACGATTGTTACCCGGAGTTTATACCGAAGTCGACAAAGTCGGAAGCGTTCTTTCTCGGTTTCCCGAAGCCCGCGTCAGATGGCAGAAGCTTCCCAAGAATGATCGTGCGTATGGTAGATTCGGGTTCACCGAATACAACCTGATCTAGTCATCTAAATATATTTGTCTCGCGTATAAGGTACATCAGTGATCGGAAAGGTCATATTCCGTGAGAAAATTGAAATGTCAAGCTTGAAGCCACTCGAAAAACAGAGATAACTGACACCATTTCAATAATGCAGGACAAGTCAGATACTTCCCCCTGTCCACAGCTGTACAGTACTGACCTTGTAGTACATAGTATACCTATATTTTCTCCTCGCTTTCCTTTGGTTCCGGCTTCCCTGTCACTGGAACCCAGAGTCGCTGGTCGATCGACCATTCACGCGACCATTTACTCGAAAATTCGCGGGTGAGCGTGTTGGGTGGAGGGCGGGAGGCGAAACAGGTCACTCGGAAACAAAAACCGGTCGTTACCTTTTCTCACGCTCGGGCGACCTCCGTCGACGTCGCGGTAACATCCTCATACCGACGAGAGCGCCCCTCATTCCAGCGTGCATCGTGATTAATCATTTAGAGTCGCGCCTGGCAAGTTCAACGTAACTTTTGTCCGGAAACCAAACCGATAGAAAACACTGCAGTATGAAACCTTCAGAAATCCGTGTTTTCACAAGGACACTCGACGGACAAAGCGGTTCGTACGAACGCGTTGCTTAGAAATTAATCGCGAGAAAATCGGCTGATCTCGTTCTCTGGTACGCGGTCGGTCCACAAGAACGACACAACACGATGCGACGCTGCGGAGCGAACGAATTTGAGGACGGCACGGACGAAACTGTTCAGAAATATGGAAAAAAAAATAAAACATCGATGGTTTACACGTATGTAGATTGATTTCACGGTTCACTTGGTCTTCGATCTTCCAAAAATTGACGTACAACTCTCGGGCGCGATACCTACGATGACACCTCTTTTCGGCTGAAATACCAATTTGTCGGAATTTTATTCTGTACTCGGAAACGTAGACGACACTTTGCTAACTAGGGCAAAATCGTACACCGAGTGTTCAACGCGAAAATCGGTGTCACGATTCATTCGTCCTCGATCTTCGGTAGACAGCGCTCTACATCTCTCGGCAACTCTAGAACTTTTCCACTCTACGATATCACGTTCTTAACGAGAATATCGATATTCTCCTCCTCCTACAATTTTACACTCAGACAAAAACACAAACGATACTATCCACAAGACGAAGAAAAGTGATATTTCAGAGAAAACACCTGTGGATTTCGTACGGTTCACTCACTTCACAATTCTCTTGATAGGTCAAATTGTGCCACTAAACAATCGCTGACACCTGACAAACAGTCCCGCGACAATCTGTTCGATAATTTTCTATCAAGCTTGAGACACTGACGGTACATCTCGCGATTCGAATCTTCAGTTATCTCGAAGTCGCGAGTGACCGGTTCGATCACCGTCGCCGCGTATCGCTCATCGGTTTTCCTGCACCTCTCTCCACCTCCTTCTTTCCGATTCTATCTATATCTCGCCCTTAATTCGTCGCCAGTGACACTGCTAGACACGCCGCGCCGCGCCGGTAAAACGCTCGATTCCTTCCAGATTTCCCGAACCGAGCAAACGGGTAGAATTCGAAAAACGGTGCTGTGAAAAGGAAACGTCAGAACCCAGGGAAACGCAGAAATATTTCTGCATGACAGCCCGAACGACACCGTGCGCAACTGGGTCCAAAGTGTACTCCGCGTGCGTTCGTTCATTCGTTTGTGGTCTGGTTGCAAACGTGAGAGGAAAGGGATACGGAGCAACGAAGCTTCGAGTATATCGCATGACCCGCTGTCAAAGACGTTCTACCCATTTTCATTCAAGAATAAACGTATCATACATAGAACAGGGTTATGGGAATGAAATTTAGAAGAATGGGTTGTGTTCGAGTCAAAGATGTACATAATGTATATTTGTAGCTGTTTTCATATAGAAATATACCTTTCTAACCTACTTCACATTAATCCGTTGGTTCATACATACATATAGACTATGTACTACCGATGCTCTTTCTACAAAAAACTGTTATAATCTGCCTTGGTTCTTCATAACCGTCTGCTAAATTTCATGTACATATACATGAATTCTCGACCTCGATTAGTAGTACACAATCGAAATATATGTAGAAACATACCAGATGAAGCCATTAAGACCGACATAAAGTTTACGACTGTAGCTTTTTAAGTAATATAAGAATACCTACGGATCAGCTCGACCAAATTTTTTCCGTTTTGTCTGTTTGCTGCAGTAATACATCTATGTATCTCGAGAAAGGACTAGGATTGTGGCTCCGAAAACAATTGTGGCCAATGGGTTGTTTCTATTCCAGGATGGATATACTGCTTCGAAAACAGACATACTACTCCAAAGAAAGCACATTTTCTCGAGCGAGAGAAAATCGGGTATGGAATGGATTGAAATTGCTCTACTCGCTGTTCTCAAGGACAGCGCGCGGCCCGGTGTTACAATGTGCTTAAACCGTGTACGTGATACGGCGGTTAAGATTTTAATGGGCAGATAACGATCTTAATGGACTCGGCTAATCTTCCGTTCAGGGAACATTGAAGTTTAGCCGGCCCCCTATATCTCGTAGAGGCCGCGACGACAGCCTATAAATTTCAAGCTCTATGCACGGTAACGTTCGACCGTCACGGAACAATCCGAAGAAGCCTGATCGCGAAAGTGCTTCCTTGAAAATGAACGAATCGATGCCTGGAACAATGTGCCCCGGGAACGAGCCGGGATTCTCTGCCGCGACAACGATAACGGTAATTAGAATTGTACAATAAACCATTTCAATTTACAATCTACCGATGTTCGGCATATTCTGTACTTACTACACGGTTAAAACTACTATAGTTTGCTCGTGTCGATGGACGGCAGGATAACGAGATCGAGACGCGATCTACTTTCGATCTGATGCGTGGTGAATCGGATGGTCCTGACGGAGTCATCGTGAAAAGGGAAAAAACGGCGACGGGTCTGGCGGCTACCGCAATACGGCCCTGAAATATTCGAATATCCGACAATGTGTGGGGGCGGAGTGAGAGCTAGTATATTTTGGAAACGAAGGTAATGCTTGGCCTGGGAATGCCGCGCAACGCCGCGCCACACCGGGACGAATCGGCTGCCAGCTGCGGGCGAAACGCCAGGAACTACATTTCCCGTGGTAAATAGGGTAGACGCGGCCGTAGCTACGACCACTATTGATAAACGGATGCGATTCCGACGGGTTTCAAGGTTTTGCGATTCATAAGGGTCGTTGTGAATGGTTTGGGGTCCCGGCCTATTAACCCGTTAAATGAGTTGCCGAGCTCTTGATTCAAAACAACCTTCGGACACTGCTGTCCGACACTTCGAAACGAGCAGTGACAAATCTCCACCCGTCTATTGCGAGAATTTAAACTGTTTCTGGAAAAAACAAAAAAATCTACCACGATAATAATAATAATAATAATAATAATAATAATAATAATAATAATAATACTACATAATACTAATAATGTACACCGTTATTTAAACCATTCTGTAGAACATGCTTTGGAGGCAAAGGAAAGGTGTAGCGATGCATAATAAACAGGGCAGGTTTATTAGTCTTTCCGCTGCGAAACGTGTTAGTTCGTTGTGTAGTAACGGTGCGACGCATAATGCCGGCATGCGCGTCAAGCACTCATACACGAATTCCTAGCGGATTAATAAACCTGTAGCGCGATCCACTCGTCGATATATGTAAGTATACCGTTACATTCCCACTCGCTGTAACGCGACGGGAGAAAAGGGAAAAACTTCTTGCGACAACAACATCACGTATGCGTATGCGATCGCCGTTGTAGCGAAAGCGGTAAAGCATCGTTAATAATGTCCAACGAACAGCGAACGCGACGAATTCACTGCAGACGTAATAATCCGTTTTTTTTTGTTTGCCAGGCTAAATGCGCAACGTTATCGAACGTGCCAACACGTCGACATTACATTCGATTCCGGAGAACAAACCGGCAAAGAAGCATCGTTTCGAACCGTTATATTTCTCGAATTCACGCGAAAACAAAGACTACATAATAGATCATTCATGCGACGGATCGCTCACGCGACCCGAGGCGCGAAACAATTTATAAGCGAACCGGACGCCGACGCCGCGCCGTTCGATTCACTGCGTTTCCCCATGTTTAATTTTACATTCGAAACGCGTCCGTAACGAAGAAACGAAAATGGTCTTTTGGCGCCACGCCGGCGCCGATGAAAACGACCGATCGATCGAAATCCATAAATTTCTCGCATACCAAGACTACTCCGCGCGTTCCGATTTTAATTTTTGAAATTGCATAAGGTAACCAGTTACCCGTTATCAAACAGCGTCGCGTTCACGATTAAATCCAGCCAAACACACTACGTATTTCAACGGACGTTGTGTTAAAACAATCGTTCTCGCGCTTCGCGGGTTCCGCAGTTACAAGAATAACAGGGAAAATGTTTCCGACAACGTCGGCGGCCCGCGTTTTCTCAGATCTAGAGGAGAACATGGAATGAAATGGAATGTCTCGGAGAAGAGGGGTAAAGAGGAATACCAACTATGAAACCTTCCGTTGTGCGTCCACTAAAAGCTTGCTCTTTCTACTGAAACTGTAACAGAGGAGGGGACTAATTCTAATTAGGAACACTTATTACAAAGATTTATTCAGGTATACGTGTACTTTCGTATCGTACGAACAGAATTAGTTCTTTCACCACCGCAATCGTACCTATGTTTCGATTGATACGCGCGCATTCTTCGAATCAAGCCCCTTCGTTTCTACGCTTCAATATGGTCGGAATTCTGCGAACCGAGGGTGCTACCTATTGCAACAACATCACCTTTCTTTTCTTCCTAGAACACTTCGAGCAAACCAGCTTCGATCAATATCACGAAATTCCAGTCAATTCGTAAAGCAATCGGGGAATTCGAATATTGAGTTAACAGAACATTCATAGATAGGGATTAAAGGCAAGAAATTATACATATATGAAACATACTCGTTGCTAGTTTGACAGCTTGCTAGTTCACCGGTAAACGTTTGTTCATTCGACACTCGGGATGCCGGATAATCGTTAGATCGACAGCTCCCGATATGATAATCGCTACCGACTCGACTCTAATTAGCTCAGCCGTGGAGAGTGGGGACACGCCGCAAGCCAAGGATCCGAGTGCACGTTCCATTCTGCGCATTCCCCGCGTGCCGAATTCCATGCTAATTTCCACGCCCAAACGCGTCGGTAGCTTGGGCCCTGGCCAATCTAGACATCAAACGGAACGGTCGAACGATAGCATGTCGCGGTCGTGAAAAGGCTGCTGGAGGATCCGAAATTTCGTCAGGTGCGCGCAATGACGTTAGCCGCATGCAGTCGTTGCACGATCGATCACGCAGCCCGCAGTGCGAAAACCCGACTAACGGCCGCCGACTCGAAACGTTTTTCGTTTCTTTTAAAAACGTCCGCATCCCACGCGAACAACAATGCCAAACCCCAGCCCAGACACCTGGGTTCACCGACTTTCACGCGATACAAAAACCAGACTACTGACGAAACACAGAGACTCTGCTGGTGTCGTTTATGCACGGTGTCATTTTGTTATCCGATCGATGCGCAGGTACAATTCACAAGCCTCGACACATTTCGAAGAAATGAAATCTAAAGATCTGTCGGGCTCGCGCGTTCTTTCATTGGGCAATCACTGCGTCTGACTACTATACTATATTACTACTTACACAAAACATTATGTATTTGTGATAAAATATTATTTGTGCTCCATCAATTCCAGTTGATGCTATAACTATTACTTTACGTTAATCTGTCGTGGAAAGAATTCGGGAATAATAGTCGCAAGGATAAAACGTAAGTGAAAGTAACCTGTAATGGACAGACACATCGATTTCATTGAATAACTGGACTCGTTGCGAGCGCGATGACGTTGGGAATCCCAATATAAAGGGAACAAATTCATAACAAACGTTCCAAGGTTGGTAAAACCTTAATTACAGAGTTAACCGAGACAGAAGAAAACA
The DNA here is from genome assembly GCF_001272555.1 of Dufourea novaeangliae. Classification (NCBI taxonomy): domain Eukaryota; kingdom Metazoa; phylum Arthropoda; class Insecta; order Hymenoptera; family Halictidae; genus Dufourea; species Dufourea novaeangliae. Next base: position 266,221 of record NW_015373896.1, on the reverse strand, counting down.
GCTCGTGGGTTGGATAAGAGTGATCTTACATTGAAAATCCATCAACTCTGTGCATTTTCGAACCTTCAATAATACCGATATACAACAGGGTGTGCAAGTACCTCAGTTTCCTGGAGAATCCATTTAGTCATTAGAGCGGTTTAAACACGGATGATGCGTTATTTTAAAAGCGACGAGAGCCTTTCGAATGGAGAAACGGGGGCTTTTTTTTATGTAATCGGTTGTAATTGCCGTGTCGCGGGTGAGCAAAGAGGACATTGTAACAATCGCGTTCGCGCGTCTTCTCTGTTCGCTCGATTAACGGCCAACTACCGGCGAAGAATCACACTTCCTGGCCGTGCCGCGCTCGATTTCCCGCCACCTCCATCGAACATCCACGCAATTATTAGTTTAGCAATCGCCGGTGGTCCTTCGAATTCGACTCGGTTCGGCTCGAACGTTCAATTCTCTCTTTGATTAAATTTATTCCCGAAAGTCGCTCTGCTGGATTCCTCTGTGCCGCCTAATTAACGGCCGCGTTAAAAATACGCAGAAAAATACGATTGTGTCAGCGTTAATAGTTGAATAGCGCTTCCAGCATCATTCACTAATCGTTCGACATAAAACAGCAGCCATTATCTTCCAGCTGTTCGCAGTTTACATCACCTGTTTACGCGGATATCTCGTTTGTCGATTTAACACTGGTTCAAGTATCACACAGGAAGACTTGCGTGGAATCAATTTATCATAAGAGTAGAAATCCCCATATTCTTGCCTCTGTAACCTCTCGAATCTAACACATGTAGGGAAATGCCAAAGTTTTGGCAGGCGGTGTTCTAAAGCGTGTAGGTGACTTCAATTTGCATCGTTACACCGTCAACCACTGTTCGCGATCTTAATCGTTCGATCTGGGTTCTCGACACGAAGAAGGGTTAACGCGGCCGTATGCACTGTGGGTAGCTGTGCCCTTCTATTCGTTGAACGCGCGCGCGCGAATGACACAGGACGTCGTACAGCCTTGATACGCAGCATCCATACCGTAAAATGGTAATGCTAGAACGGAGAACCAGTTCGTTGTCGGGGGCGGCCATTTAAGAACCGAGTCCCATTGACGCATTACCTACTGTCTTCCATGAATCTTCTCCCTTGACAATCTTTTTCAACCTCTAATTACGAATCTGACTGAGCGTTTTTCGGAAAACCGAGAAACATAATAGTTTCTCGCGTTACACTGGGAATAGTAAGATCGACGATTAAATGAACGACGTCGCCTATACTATATTATTTCTACAACAATCTCAGTCTAATAGATACCGAATTGACTCCAATGTAGTTGGTAGAAGAAAAATGGGTACAAATCTACTCTACTTCAACGTTACGTCACTATTCCATAATATATAGTTGAACACGATAAATGAAACCCTTATTTTGTGATATCGACGAGAGCTTGGATTCCGGTCCCAACGATATTCACGATCGTCTACAACGCGCGAACACGGATTCATCCATTCGCGAGAATCCGTGGCCAATGGGAGCTAGGAGCACGGCACCCGAGCTCTCGAAAGAGAAGAGGAAAAACCAGCGGTCTCTGATTGTTTACCGGCTTTGCGCGCGAAAAGCGAAATGCATGAAACGAGAAGCGAAACGCTAGGCTAGACTAGGCGAGGCGACGAGAGGCGAGTGCAGTCTTTGGGGGCAAGGTAGGTGGTGGCGGTGGAAAGCGGGGCAAAGGGATATGTCGCAATGCGTCTTGACGTCACCGGTGGGACGTCGTTGGTGGGATTCGTTCGGCGGTGGCGGCGGTGGCGGCGGATCGGCTAGCGCAGGGGCGGTGCAGGACGAGAGAGGGAGGAACAGATGCACGTGCACCCGGTGCATCCACGCTGCTGCTGCTGCTGCTGCTACTACTGCTGCTGCTGCTGCTGCTGCTGCTGCTGCTGCTGTTATTGCTACTTCTACTACTACTGCTACTGCTGCTGCGACCCGCCATCTGTCGGGAACACGGGGAAAACCACACAACGTGAGTTTGTTCGCTGATAACGCCGATTTCCCTTATCGATTCGATTCGATTTGACTCGATACAATGCGACCCCCGTAAATGCGGTTTCCTCCTTTCTTGAGAGGACGCGGCGTTTACCGGTCTTTCTATTTAATGCAAAACAAGATATAGATAGACATGAGATTGAACGACTGCATTGCACTGTATCGGAAGAAATGGATAAGGAACTGGATAAAAGTTTCAAGTATTTTATGAAAGATCGTAGAAACGAAGTCTGGAAGTTCTCTCCGCGAGCATATTTTCTCTCACGAGAGTAGAACATTTTTATTACGAGTGTGGAAGGTTGAGGAGGTTGACCTGAAACGTGACCACGAGATTTGGAAAGAAATGTGAGATAGGTAATTCAAGTGATATTATAACGATATTTCTTTTATATAATTTACTTTCAACTATCAGATGAGTATACCGGGTATTATTCGCGATTATTTAAATAGACCTATGTAAGGTATACCGTTTAACTTTCATTTCGAATGAATCGATGGAAATTTTCCTGTCAACAAGTAACAATTTCCCCTGTGTACGAAAATATGTATACATATGTCGATACATACATGTATAATGGTCCCAGGCAATTCTCTGCTCGGAATAACAAAGATGCATAACTGTAACTGCATTAACCGTTAAAAAGTTTTAAATCATAAGAAATCAACAAAGATAACCCAGTTAGGAGAGTTCCAACGGCGAAACGCACGCTGCTATTCTGAAAACGAAACTGTTGACTCAACGTGCAAGTGCACCAGGTTCGCCTGCAGCACAATTGGAGCACACTACGTTGAATTAATTATGAACATCCAGCAGTTGCTTGCCTAGTGATGCGTCGAATGGCGGTCGTCGTGCCTCTTTTGCGTTCCGGGAGCACGTAATTCGTCCGTCGACCTATAAGTCGCAGCGAAGCGACAGAAACGAGCGAACCGTGCAGCGATATAACGGGTAAATATAAGTTTCACACAGACAGGCGTGGACGTCGAAGCCGGGCTCGCCCCTGACCACCGAACGATTTCGAATTAGAAACTATATTTAGTTACCCTTTGACACACAAGACCAGCAGAGACGAATCGCGCGCACGTTCAGAATGAATTCGTTGGCGCAGCAGCACGATCATCCAGCTGAATATTTCAAAGCATCGCATCGCATCACTGCCGACCGTCCGCGGAAATTCTTCGACAACGCGAGGGACAGAGGCGACGCGGCTCTCCGATCCAACCGCGACTTGACTCGACGTAGGCGAAACTTTAACCAAGTTGTCCAACTTCCCGACAACTGCAGACACACCCGGTTCGAGCAATTCCGTCCGAAAATCCACGGTTAACGAATCCTACCGGCCCCAGCATTTTAACCAGCACAATAAACATCGAGCACGCCTTCCGCGTACTCGAAACCTTCCGAAAGTTTAGGGTACGTTTACATTGCTGCGACGAGACGACTGGTCCGAAGGTCCCGAAGGGTTTTCGTCCGATGGTAACCTAGTTCGAACTATCACCGACCACATATATTTATATTTGATACGAACGATAGTGTGGACATAAAGAGGAGCATCGAGAGGCGGGTCATATTGACGACGCCGTGCCGCGCCCCGCCTTTTTTAGATCTTCGAAAACGTGGAAAATTTTAATCAACATTTCCACGGTAGCGGTTTTTTTCCGCATTGATTTGATAAAGTGTTCAAATGAATACATAGAACGCTCAGTCACACCCAAGACCCTTACATAGGCTCGCGTCAACTAAGAACCAGCGTCAAGTTCGATGGAATGTTTCAACATCGTGAAAGATTAAAGCCTCTGGAGGGTATCCGAATGTTAAACGACACGTTTTTACAAGTTATTCTACTCAAAAGCACACAGTGCTCACAATGGCATCACTCGAGATAAACACACACACAGGGGGGGGGGGGAAGCGTTCGCGAGCGCTGTCCCATTAAAGTCGAATCCTCTCGAGGACTTCGCGTCAGTTTCTCCGACGCAATGTAGCTACGGGTCGCGACGGTATAAACGCAGCCTAACACTTCCTCTAATCTCATCCCAGGCTTAATATCCAGAAGAGAGACGAGCGCGCACGCCGAAAAACCGATCCCAATGAATTATTATCATCCTATATGAGAGACCCAGAGAGTCCTCGCTAGTGCCGTGGAATTACGTCCCTCGAACGTCCCGCTCGAACGATAATGTCTGGCGTTCTCTCATCCTCTCTCTCTCTCTCTCTCTCTCTCTCTCTCTCTCTCTCTCTCTCTCTCTCTCTCTCTCTGTGTGTGTGTGTGTGTGGTTCCCCCTCGCTCCAACGGGAAGATCGATGATCTCGGCTCGTGTTCTCGTCGTTCAGAAACTTCCGGCGAAGGGAATTTCAGCCGACGAGATCGTTCATCGCGACCTTAAAAGACGAGGCTATTTCTGTCCCGTCCTTTCTACCCGGTATAAACGTCCGAGATGAAAAGTTTACGAACTTTCCGCGACGACCTTCTTTTCCGCCGCGAATCAGGGTTATGCCTCGTTGCCGCAGAGAACTTCCGGCCCGCTCGATCGAACATCACCGGTGCGGCGCGAAGCGGCTGGACGATCCTCCAGATCGAACGTGCAAGATCGCGGTTGCTTTCAAGTAAGATGGAAACGAAGGGCCCTCGAACTTTCCCGCCTCGCGAATCGCACGCTTCGTTATCAAACGAACGCCGCGAGATACCTGCCTGTTATCGTCGTCGAAGGACGAATCGAGTCTTCCTCGCAAAGTCACTAATTAATTGGTGCTCCGCTTGGAAAGCGGCGATAACGACGACGAAGATCTTTCGGATGACGCGGAAAGTACCGTGGAAGACTGAGAATTTCTGGCAAATTAGTCGCTTCCATGGAGTACACTTCCGAATCGTTGTGCTTGAACAAGCGGGGAAACGAATTGTGATGTTGTCGAGGAAGAAATGGGACATTGAGTTTTAACGATACATTGAAGGTAGTTTTAACTGTAAGAACCGTATTAACCGACAACCTTATTCAAACTATCTCCTTCCATTAAATCGAAACGTATTTCCTGCTGAACAAACTACTCGAAATTTCTGAACGGTAGCATACTACATCCAGCTTTTTGTTTCTCCAAACGCCAGTAGGTAGGTTGTAGGTATATCTATACATATGATATACATATATACCCAATTAGTTTCCAAGAAATTTGACCGATGACCGAATAGATGATCGAGATGTACACAGTCAAGCAGAAAAAAGCAATCCATTTCCGACGTAAATTGTCTATGTTCCTTTTAAAGGCCTTTACGTCTTTGTGCGCCAGTAATTGGGCTCTCTCTCTCTCTCTCTCTCTCTCTCTCTCTCTCTCTCTCTCTCTCTCTCTCTCCCTCTCTCTCTCCACCATGTCAATTGCCACTCGCGTTCCGGTCTAATTTTTAGAAAGAAAAGCATGTGTGTTGCGCTGCCAATTAAAGGCAACGAAACGATGGTTACGCGAGACGTAATCACAGGCCTCCCGCGGCCGTACCCGCGATCTTTATCGACAATCGAACAAGTCGGAGTCGAACGAATCCCCACCGAAACCCCGCTACGCTTCCGCATAATCAGAGAACTATGAGATCGCTTACCGACCGCCTTACCAACGTTTTTCCATCGTGAAAATGACATGCGAATCCTGACAATTTGAATTCGTTCCAACTCGCGGGACTTTTTTTTTACGTTTTTCTCTTCTCTTCTCTTGTGTGTATTCTATTTCGTCGAGATATTTTAATTTTCAGCGAATTAGCTTCGACCTGACCAAACTAATTATAGATACCTCGCTGAAAAAAGAGTTGAATGGAGTTGCCAAAAGTTCTAATCATTGCTCTGTCAGATTCACCTGTGTTCAAATACATTTTTACAAGTATAAGAGTAATTATAATTTCGAATTCTTAAATCCTGTTCGCGTCGCCTTCTAAAAATATTCAAGTTTGCTATTCGTCGAACGACACGAAGCTTTCGAATTTATTGAAATTTTAGTCAACAATTACCTACCACCACCAATATTTCGCCGCCTAACTTAATTCGTTCAACAACGCTCGCATCGCTCGGAGAAATAACTGCCTCCGCGTATAATTAAAAAAATGAAACGTGTGTCGATTTTATTCGAAACGGTTGTTGAATGCGAAGCAAGTTCGAAGCAGATTTAGCTCGTTATCGGAGGGATTTACTCGGATGCAATTATTGAACTCCCGTTCGTGTCGACGACATTTTTTCAGCATAAAACGGAAAAGGCGTCGATTTGCCAGTGCGTATCGATGTCAACGTCGCACGACCTCGAATCGTCAGCCGTCGTCGCCGCGGTCGTGGAAAAAGGAGACTTTGGTCCCCGCACCAATGACCGCTCGCGTTTTACGGTTCTTTAAAAAAACCTCCCGCTCCGTGCCAACGAATGCCTTCGAGCCCCCATTTCGTGACACGTTCGTGAATAAAAATAACCGACAGCGCCGGTAGTTGCAGCTAGACCGTACTTAAAAAATGACCACGTTCATCTAGAATCTAGAAGATCCTCGAAAACTCCTAAATAAATAACCACTCCGTATCGATCGGCGGCTCCAACGACGTAGCGTTCCATGGTCGACGAGGGGCCTAGCTCTCTTGCGACTCGAAGAAAACGGGTCTCGACGATCAAAGGAGCGTCGAGGATTACACGCGAACGTTCTCACAGTCGTTGGATCTCGTCTCGGTCTATCTTTTAAGCTTCAAACCGTAATCTCCGACGACTCGAAGATTGGTTTCGTTGGTTGGCAATGTAAAGTAGGGTGGCGTGATGCCGCGGAAATGAGGGATGGACGAATGGAATGATCATCAGCCTGTTATACGCGGGTAATGCAGGCTCGCTAAACAATTACACGTACATACATAGTTTACCGAACGCATTGCGAATCTGGAGTCCCGTTTGTTTCGCATCCAAGCTAGTAGATGGCTCCACCCAGGCCAACCACGCTGACTCGGCAGCTCGACACACGTGTGCTCCGTGTCGGCCTTTGTGAGCCGCCTCTGAACCGCCTCTGAACCGCCTCCGAACCGACTCTGAACCTCTGTCGTACACTAGACGGACCCATTCTACTGCGGCTGCCACTACTCTACACTCTACAATTCTACAACTCTACACCGTACCTATATTCTCCCGTCCACGTCGACATCATGCCGATTTGCTTCTCGGAGATACATACGTTATAGTAAGTAGCCCGTGAACGTGCAAGCATGCTTGTCAGTTACGCTTAACAGTCCATGTTGAACTGTTACCCGTACATACGTGTGTAGCATAACCGGAACAAAGCACCGAGCTTTGGTGAAAACTTTATAATAACAGACACTCTTCATCGTTTGTGTTACTTGTGATTCCTTATCAAGAAAATCTGTAGTCGCAGGAGGAGTTTTAAAGCAAATGCCTACAACATCACAATGTTTGTACTAGAATAATTTTAAAAATATGCTCGATCATCTGACAAAAACCCTTCACTTGTCAGATGTATCTTTATTTTACACCTGGCAATTCAGGAATACGATTTAAAAGTATAAATAATCATTTGGAATGCAAGGAAGCAGCATTACCAATAAAGTCGCAGAAAAACGTATAAATGTAGCTACTATGGAGCCTCGATTCTTTAGAAAAAAGCAACTTTATGATAAACGATACATTACAGAGGAATAAAGTCATAAAGAATTTTTTTAAATTAATTCGAAAAGTGTTACATTTCTTTATAATTTTCGATACTTCGAGAAGAGAGCAATTTTCCGAAGCAGTTCTAGAACATCTTGTCAGTGTTCCGTATACTGGTGTTGAACGCGCGCACGCGCGCACTCTCTCGTTTCCCTAGACTTAAACCCCGCCATCCAGAGAGCGCGCGTTTCATCGATTCATTGCGAAAATCATGAATGAACGTAATCCTTCCGATGCAAAGCATTCAGTTCAGTTTCTCGTACGGCAACAGTACCAAGTTCCCGTGGAATGGGCAGCGCTGCCACTGGAAAACCATTTTTTCAAAAACGCCACTTGAATTTTACCAAAAAACTGTCACTTACAGATCGAAGCTTCCACAGAATACCATTGGACAAAAAGGAATCAAATAGCACGAGACGTAAGATAAAAGAGACACGAAAATATAAGACATCAAGAAACGACAAGCTTAAGGATTGAACAATTAGCAGGTACCTACTTAGAAAAAATGACTCTCCCAATCTTCGAATAATTTTCGTTTCCCGGACATTGACGTTGTTTACGTGGTGTTAATTGGATTATTCGTGTCGCAGTTTCACAAAAGACCTCTGCACGAAAGTATAACGATGAAACGTTACACCGATGGCCGAGAAGGTCAAGAGTGTGGCGATGTTTCTAGGACACGTCGCGCTTAATCTATTCAGCCCTGATTTAAATGACCTTCGATTGTGGACGGCAATGAGTTAAATTTAGGTAGCCCTTTGGGATTCCAGCTCACGCTCCCGCACCTTTCATCTCATCGTTCGCTTTATTCTATGCATTTCTTTGCCGACACATTATCGTGTAGGGTGAATAGATAGACAAACCGGAAAGATTGTAAACCAGAACACGGACGAGCCTGAAAATTATATTTGTAGTTTAAAAATTAAAAACATTCTTAGAACGCAATATTTTACACGTATAAACTATGCTAACTGAACATTTAAATGTAACTGTTCTTTGTATTATACATTGTCACCAGTTACTCCTAACGTTATGTCAATATTCTATCGATCTTCTATTTTGAATACAAACAACAGTAGGTATGATGTACATACTTTACAAATATTCAAACTTTAGAAATGTTATAAATGAGAGTATAGCAATATTGTTCATAATTCGCAACGATTAAACAAACAATTTTTAACCGTGACCGTGATTAAGCGATATCGAAACGCGTCAAGCGAACAGAGGACCTATCGATACCTCGTACCTGAGAGCCGGAAGTAGGTATTCATCCAATTATCGGGCCCGACAAGCTCGATACCAATTTCCGTAACGATATTTCCAAGATTAAGTGCGCGCAGATCAGTAATGTCGACGCCTATACAACCATCTATACAGAGTCTCGAATGCTAACTACTCGACTACCGACTACAAATTGGAACAAACTAAAACAAACAGAAAAACCATGAACATGAATGTAACAAGTGGACTAGAAGTATGTAAATATGATGAAAAATACGAACTGTCTAGATCTAAGTGTTGCCAACTCAAAGTTACTTCATTAATTCTTTATCGTTTTTTTTTGTCATTAATACACAACGACGTGTATCCCCCATCTTGCAAACTATTACAGTAAAAATACAGTGAAATCCAGTCTCTGAGTTGTATTCTGCGATAAATTACCAGCCGAGACACATATTTATACTCGGTTATGTTATCGAGGCCATTACAGCAGGAGTTACCACGAGGGGACCCTTTTGCGACCGCATCGTCAAAATGTATCTTATTGTAGACGTTCAACCACAATCTTGAACGTGCCTCCGTTAACAAAGTATGTGCTAAACTGCTTGCGACCGAACACGGTGAACTCCACTGAGAATTTCTTGTCAGAGACGAGTGTGGGGAAAGCGAGAAATGATGAATGACAAAAAATAAAATTGCTTCTTGAATCCCATTCCTTCGTTTCCGTTACATTAAATAGTTTATGGTAAAACAATATTCGCGAAGCGACGGAAACGCGTACAAACGTGAAAGATTTTCGCGTCCGTTGCGAGCGAGCGGACAGGCTCCGGCGCTGCGTCAGAGTGCATCGCGCGGCGCATCTGCATGTCGCATATGGCCCGCAAAGGCGAAATCGCGTTAACAGGAGGAACCGACCCCCGCCCACCCCTCCTTTCGGGAAGTTCTTGCAATAACGTAGACAACGAGGACAATGAGACAGACGGTAATTCCAGGTTGTTGTGACATGATTAAGAGCAGATCAGGTCGTGTCAATTTTACAGGCCCGCGAACAATTATCGTGCCAAGGGACACGCGCTTCAACGAGTATCGAGTTTGTCGTTACGAGTTGTACATTTACGATGAAACAGATTTCAAAAGCTTACCGAACTCTCGAATCTGCAAGTTTGCCGAAGACGAGAGTCCAGCAGCGATGGAACTTTGGTTTTACACTTTGATCTCTTGAACTTTATACCCGGCACTTTTGAACAAAATTGAGTTCGAGTATTTTGAGCGTCGAATCGCATATTTCTGGACTTTTTACCTGTATGTAAGTTTATTAAAAAAAAAAGAAAAAAGTTCAAAAGCTACGGAACATTCGAAAAGGTTCCATGTGTTCTTGTTCCGACTGCGTGGAGGAAAAGAGATAGGTATCTCTGCAACTATCGCGTTCAAGATTACGACGTAGACGCAGAAGGTAAAGTAATTACGCGGAGAGAAGTCCGCGGGCAGATGGCACGAGAAGGCCCTCGTTGATTTGCATAAGACTCACATTGTTGTTTCGTTAATCTCAACAGTGCCAGAGCACGAGATTAACTGGATCAACTCGAACTGCCCCGAAAACGGAATTAAAATGGGGTACGGTCGAATGAACCAGCGAACGGACTGGCTCGGAAATTGCCATAATTCAGAGACAAAGATCGCGTTATGCGTTTCACAGATTCACAAGACACGTTGATTGCGAGCGTTTCGCAAATACCGTGCTCCCGAATCTAACAGTAAGTTCGAACTGTTCCGCGGATTTTCATCGGTCACATCGTTAAACGAACAATTACGTTATGTCGAGAATCTGCAAAAGATTTTCATGTCTGAATTCATCTCACGCTGTACAGAATTTCTCGCTACGGGTCCGTTCAAAAGGTTACTCGTTTATAGAGAATACACGATTATTTGAAAATCCATATCGGTATTAACGGTTATTATTTGTTTTGACTACAATTTAACGATATCAGATTTCTTTTACACGTTTCACCCGGTATATACGGGAAACAAAGTTGTCCGAAAAGGACAACATTTGTCCCACGTGAAATAAGGTTAAAGTCCGCTTGGCACGGAACACTTTGCTCGTCGAACAACAACGCCGCAAGCCTTCAACGTTCGCCGCGAGAAAATAAAAGACGCGTGAAATATCGGATTAAAATCTCGTCAAGACGCGAAGGGAAGATCGAGAGACGTGAATTGAACACTCGGGCGTGTGTGTGTGTGTGTGTGTGTGTGTGTGTGTGTGTGTGTGTGTGTGTGTTTGTGTACACGAATCTGCTCCAAGATGGCCATCGAACGTTCACGAAACCGGGAATGTGGTCATCCCTGGAGGGAAACTATCCGCGGTAACAAAACGGCTCGGAGCTCCCGACCGGACGAGAAAACGCGAGGGAAATGTTTCGGTGCAGGCCAGTGGACAGCTCGAGTCGCGAAAGTTGTTTGACGAAGTGACGGAAACAAAGGGAGGCGAGCAAAAGTAACTGACTACGGGAAGAGTAGTGTTCAGGCTTTTGTTCCTATGTTAACGGGAGTTTTTTACTTATCGTCTCGATGAAAATTTCTTACATAGCTGTCTTACTTTCCGAAGATAAAGACTTTACAGATTTACCTCCTCTCTGTCTATGACCAATGACGTGAATCTCGTTACGGCTAAAACGATCCGACGATAACGACAAAGACCGACGTTTGAGCGTTCGATTGGCCGATTTATACAGAGCTGTCCGACTAGCGTGTTGTGGTTGAATTTGGCAAGGGTATCGTTCACGGTTGTCCCGCGAACGGATAGGTTTTGGCATCGTTTCAATGCACGCGCATACGATTCGCCCGTCGAATTGCACGCCGCGCGGGCCGCGCCACTTCGAACACAGCGATACGGGACACGGGACGAGAGCGTGCGCACACTGCACACGCGTACATAAACAGTTAAACAGGTAAGTATCTCGTCGGGCAAACGTCCCTCGAGAAGAACCTCTTATTTCTGCGTCACCGATAATAGCCGTCTTTATAGTTTCCCCGACTTTATCGACCTTTAACGGATTTCTTTCCCAAGACGCCGGGGATTTGCTTTCGCGTTCAAGGGCCGTTGTTCCCTCGGCGTATGTATACACGGAACCTCTAACGTTCTACAAAGATCTTCGACGATGACCCTTCGAGTACGTGTTACGGGACACCTTTGGTCCCTCTATGCACCGATCTTCCCCTTCGAATTTCTCCAGGTGGAGCAACTCGAATTCATCGTTATTCTTGAACCTGTTTAAGTTCCTTACGGATATCATTCGTTACGGATTGATCTCTATAACCAGCTTTCGTATCATCGATTAATCGGAGAATTATTTGGAAACGAAGAAAAATCCCGCACCGAATGCTGCCGAATTAATAGCAACCAGCCACATTGAAACGCAATCGAATAAATACGGGCGTATAAAATCGCAAACATTATTGGGAGCAATTTTACGAGCGTTGAATGAACTTGGAATACAACGAAAACATCTGGACGACAAAATATGCGATTCACGCTCCGCGTTACCCGATGATTGTTCGTTTTATTACTACCGCCGTTACTCCGTTCCGTCGGGAAGCTGTTAAACTGAGTGAAAGCGGTATTTAATGCGTGTACGGCATCGTTTTTATCTAACCAGAAGGGCCAACGCGAGCCACGTGCCGCCGCTTTGGAAAACGTCCAACTGAAAATTTAAATGCCCGCGCCGCGCCGGTCACGCTTCCAGCTACCGACGATCGACACCGACAAGTTCTTTATATTCCCTTCTTGATACCAACGGAAACATTTTCGCTTTTATCAAACGATGACGCGGCCACGTTCGCGCCAGCGGCCGTAAAACCGCAATCATTTCGCAAACGGAAGGAACGACGCTGCTTTCCCCTGGCAGTTCCGTTTATATGTTCAACGCTTTGCTTCTTTCTCATTTTTATACACTTTCTTGTATAAACCGGCTCTCTGGAGCAGAACATATAAAGCTATGTTTGTATCGTATTTACCTTCTGTTGTTGCCGTCGTCGAGGCTTTCCAGTGTGAGATGTGGCCTTGTAGAAAATATTGTACGACAAGAATGTTTCGCCAACCAATTCAGCTATTAGTATTAGGTTCATCGCAAACGCTTCATCGGAACACGCTTAAATCTACATGAATACGGGCTACTACACTTGAATTCGATATAAAGTTTCCTTCTCCCAGTCGCTTAATTGTTCAAATGATCAATTAACATCTCTAGTTGGTGAGTGTTGGATCGGAACACGAGCAGGGTAGATCAGACGCACACCAGTGTCGGTGAGCAATTCGACAAAAGCCTCGACGGTAATAATTGTACGTTAACTTTGTTTTCAAATAAGTTGATTTAGTTTCAGTGACCACTAAAATCGCAACAAGGAAACCTGTGAATCACATCGGTGATTAATAAAAAAAAAATGATTGATTTCACGGCTTTCATCGTGTACACGCTCTCCCTATCGCACGGCCGTCCAGGCTGACATTACAAACGATGGAAGAAACACAGAAACAAGAGTGTTCGAAGTAACGTCTACCGTCCGACAGAGGGGTCAAGAAAACCATCGCATCGGCTCGAGCACACGAAACGATGTGGCATTACGAAAGAAAAAATCGACGCGCGCGTTCGTGACTTGGATCGCCAAACGATCGTTTTATTCGTCGGGCAAGTGTAGAGTATAATCGGTGCGGGAAAAAGCCCGATAATAATAAGATGCGTGCGAGGGTGGCCACGAGAGCCGCGCGGCGTACACGCGAGAGCCGACAGCTCGGGCCAGCAACACGTGGGGCGGCAGGTTATACATAATGTCTGAAAGGGTCTGGATCGAAGCGCGAGGAGCGATTTGGCAAGCTCCTTCGGCGTCTGAGAACAGCGTGGCGCCGCGCCACGCCACGGAGGTATCGCGACGATGGGCATGGCGAATCGTCTAAACTCTAAACTCCGCGAAAGAGAGGGGGGCCGATAAACGATTCGACCGGGGCAGAAGGTACATACAAGTATGTATGCAATTGGATTACCTAGAATTAAACTTCCGTCTACGGTTCCGTCCCGCCCTCACGGCTCACGGCTGACCTAGGATTCCGACACGACGTTTCGGGAATTAAACGGTGTCTTGTTCTTCTTTGTTCCCGATTTACGGTCCCGATTACTCTCGCGTTCTCCGATGCCTTGTAAAAATTTATACGACCTCCGTCACGGCTAGGCTCCGTGTGCTTGACACGCTACCAACTTTTCTTCCGCGCTCTACATTCTCAAGCTTGGACGACGGGTTTCGGTATACCGAAAACTTTCGGTCGGCTATGTACGACGTATGTATATTACTGGGTCGAAAATGTCGCACAACTACTTTGTCGAGTCTTTTTTCTTCAAGGTCGTTTAAGCTTTTTCTCTTTTCGCCATGGAAGATGTATCTACTCGAACAGAAATAGACGTTTTTTCATTTTCACGGTCTGGAAAAAACAAAGTACTCGCTACAAAACCCGTGCAATCAGCACAGATATCAATTAGTCCATCCGTCGTCGAACATTATCATTTGCCGGGTATGAAAAGAAACATTTGCGGTAACAATACCTAAACGCCGATTATTTCTACGATCGCCGTGCCGTAATCGGATATTAATTTCTCGCCGGTGCGGCGACGATTCGTAAAAGGGCTTCGAAAATGTTTGAGAAACCAACAACACAATGGTCTTTCGTTCCGCGCGATGGATCGTGGCAAAGCGTTCCGCTTGGTAAGATGTAATTCCCAACCGTTCGATTTCCGTGATGGAAAATGTATTCGAGTGACGGTATACGCGAGTCGCCATAAATCCCATTTCCTCGTCGCAGCCGCCGCCACCGCGCCTCGATCGAGCTACATATACATAGTATGTACGTGAATGGACATCCGTCGCGTTTAAGTCCATTCTCAGAGCGTTTCGCTCGCGACCACACGAGCGATCCGATCGGAGCTTAAAACCGATCGATGAAAGCTCGTTAAATCGAGCAGAATAAGAGGGTGCTCGTGCAGATCGACCATGCAAAAAGACGTTCTCGGACGTTCCCGGACGTTCCCGGACGTTCCCGGACGTTCCCGACAGCCGGGCCGGGAAATTCGATTCCGTTTAAGACGCCACCCCGAGCTGCGCCAGTGTTTGTCAAACCCATCCACGTGTCCGACAGCTCGAACGGGTGTCTACATTCAAATCCATTTAAGAGTACTTTGTCGTCTCTTCCTCGATAGCCAACATGCCGGATGCCCGAGAGACGTCTTAATCCGGCCTCGAAGGCGCGTCGCGTGACACTCGATCCCCTACAGCCCCTACAGCCCCTTCAACCCCTCAAACACCTCAAACCGCCACAACCCCCTTTATCCGCACCGTCACCGAGTGTCTCTTTCCTTCGATTTGTTTCGGCTATCCGTTACAACGTACCGAGAAGACCGTCGAGACCATAACTTTTCACGGGGAAACTCGATTAACCCCGACGACTATATTTAAATTCACTCATTTTAAAATAACTGTTTATTAAAAATAGGTTTCGATACAGTTTTTTTTATTTAGAAGTCTACTTACAATTCCTCGCAAAACTGTAGCCGAATACTTCAGTGACCAACTACAATATAAAGGTGAAGTTGACAGTTAATAGCCAAAATTAGCTGCCAAATCAACAATTTTGCGAATTTTAATAAAAACTGAACGAAATTTTATTCAGAGAAGATAATACTTTCGAAAGACGCATTACAAACAAAATTATCAATTTTTCGACTGCCTAATCCCCTTGAGAAAATCGTATCGAGCACAATAATAATAACACTTCGTTCGCGTCAAACATTCACACGCACCTTAACTTTTCGCTACTAATGGTAATAATTCGCGAGACATGTTGCGGTCGCATTTCTTCATTGGACCTTCGTCTTACCGTCGAACCTGCAAAACATCATCCTGCCGTAAAGTATTCCCCGAGTAACGCGAGCAATATTACCGAACCGAGACACGTCGCTTTCCATATCCCAACCGACTTCCTTTAAAAATTCTCTAGATTATAGCATACCGACCGGCGAAGTCGGATCGATACGGCAGAACGCACCAAGCAGAGACCAAAATAAAATTTTCACGAATTTCGAGACTCAAGACGACTCGAACCTAACCGAGCTCAAAGGAAGAATCCACGTTTAGAAGGCTATACAGAAAGCAAGCTCGATGATAAAACTAGTCTCACTAACAAACTAGTAAACTAGTAAACTGAAGTTCTAATAATTCTGGCAACACTCGTTAGAGATTCATCGAATGTCAAATCTAATCCTCCTGACTTACCATACAAAAATAACACCGTCAAAAGAAAATAAGTTCGAGTGACGAACGAATAAAATGTATCTTGGCGCAGCCAATATTGAATAATATGTAGAAGATCTCCTTCGTTACTCGAAATCAGTGTCCTGTGACAGGTGTAAATCCAGCTTAAAGATACATAACGGATGTGCACGAGCATGTGCACGTTCACGTTCCGTCATATATAGAAAACAGGCGGTTGAGTACCTACAAGTATATACATATGTATATGTAACGCGGCCTGCGCCACCGACACTCGATAGCTTTTATATTCTTCGGCGTGGAAAGTAGTCGCCGGGGTGAAGTACGTATCGCTCGAACAAATATTGACGCAATGCCGCGTATCGCCGTTCGCTAGTACCTAGTTACCTGACTCGAGTGCTTTAAGCGTTCGTTCACAGTCGAACGCCCCGGAATCTCGCCATGCGCCAATCCGTTATTAGATAGACTATAGACAAATGCGTGCTTGTGGTGACGCATACCATTTTCTTGAAAATGCTTCAGGAAAATTAGAGCTTAGAATTTTCAGTTTCTTTCCAATCGCGAGAAATCGATTTTTCACAGATGCAGCCGACCTTGTCGAATCTACGCGGATATCTCCCCGAGAACTCGCGTAGAAACTGGTTACCGGTGAAAAATTGTTCGCCGCCACGCCCGCTTCTGACCCAAAAAATTCCTGGTTTCCTGTGGTCGGCAATCGAACACTCCACGCAATGCTCCACGATCGAACGACGCTACGCGATGCGACGTCTCGGTAGATTTTTATTCGGGCAGAGATTGTTTTGGCAGCTGCACGCGACGCTCCCCGAATTCCCCCGTATTTCCGAGTTTTTTCGACTTTTATATCCCAATCTGTGATTCAAATCCCAATGTGAACGAACATTTCTTTATTTCTTATTCTAACAAATTGATGGTGATAATTGTAGAATTTCGATTTGAGAATAAACCGATAAGAGATGGTATTAGCAAAAAGAAAGTGCAGAAATTCGCGCCCCAATTATACATATGTATGTAGGTAAGAAGTTCGTTTGGAATTATTTTTTACAATGACTACTTAATGGCCCAAAAATGAAAGCTCATCCGAGATGCTTGCCGTATAAGTAGAAGAATTTTGGGAAACATACATGGGTCGCACCATTGTCGAAAATTTTACCTTCACACAGAAACACATGCTGTATTCGGAAGTTCTTGTACATAGAACAATTTCGGAATCCCATGGTTCTGCGGTATGCACGCCACTGTACGACATCGGCATTACGAACGGATTGATAAACTTAGCTACTAATGATACATCGTGCACCATGTACATACACTTAGTAAGTAATTTGCAACAAAGTTTCTCGGTAATGCGAAAAAGTGAGAATTCAGGGTGACAGCGTACAAATTGCCGCCATCTTCGGTAATAACCATTAAAGCAACGATTTTTATCCCCCTCTCATTGTTAGTCTTATTACCGTGACGCGTAACTCCGTTCGGATAACCATTAACCGTTGAATAACTGAATCCGCGAGACGGCGTAAACAGATCAATGGGAATCATCGATTGAAAATTGAAACAAACGTTACGACGTCGATCTTTGGGGAGGTACACTTCCTCGTAGGCAGATTTTTTTTGTCCAAACTTTACACGCATACAGCCTGATGTGTCCTCCTCCATTTCCTCGGAGATACTCGCGACGAAATCGTACAAGTGTCTGGATGAATATGAAATTATTTACCGGAAGACGTTCGGACGACGTGACCCGACTGTCGAGACGCTCGTCTAAAAATCGTTTTTAGGCGAAACTATGTGCTCAACGAGCCAGAACGTCCAAGGAATTCGAGAATGCATTCCTCTTTCACGAGTCCCCCACGCTTGTACAACTTGTTAACGGTACACGCGACCGCTCCGAACGTCGAGAAACGAAGGCGGAAAGCAGTAAACGCGAGGGGGCATTATTATTCATAACATCTGCGGCAAGGGATGCGGCAGTCGTTTCCTCCTTTGGAGGATCGCCATGTTAAAACTTGTATGTATCCCTTTCACCTCGACGTTTTCCTCCATTCAGTGACTCAACCATGCCGTTATTATTAAAGAAAACAAAGAAATGTTCACCTCTCCACCGAGTATATTTTTCTGCGGATTTACTTTTGGCTTAATTCTCTGACTGCGTTCGGCTGATATACATGTATGTATACATGTATGTACATACATACATACATACATACATACATACATACGTATATGTATGTATAGACCCGTGCACCACTTGCGTTCCTTACATATCACATACACCCTGTTGTTTTCCAAGCAATTTTTCATGAAACAATATGTTTATCACAGTGTCGTACATATTATGCGGAGGTATGATTTTTCTGTAGATTCGCTTTGATTTTATTCCCTAACCGCGGATGTCTAACATATGTATGCGAAATGATACACTACTGACGTGCGTTGCACAATACAGAGTACATGTATACTGTACTCTATAGAGTTTTATTCGATGATGGTATATAATCGAAATATTAAATACGCTTCTCCGGGCAAACGATTTAATTCATTGATAACACATGTCTGGCAGATGTCGGTTTATACTACTTGTATTCGTTTCTACTGCTATTATTACATACGTACGTATGTACCGTGATCACTAAAATTTGTCCCACTACGATAGATTTATCAACCGATATATGTATACTTCAATCTATTAGACACTGAATTGTATACTTTTACTGAATTGTCTCGATTTAATTTTCATATCACTAGTGTCCGACATACAACGACTTGTGCTACTGTAATTTCGTCATTCGAATTTTTTAACATAATACTGCTTCTATTAAAATTTGCAAGCATAAAATAACAAATAGAATTGTTTAAAATTAGTCTCTATGTTGACAGAATTTTAATGACCCGGTGTGATCCCCATCACAGTGCGAAAGAAATAAGTGATTGAATAATACACTGTGCTTCGAATTCACACGAAAACCGGAGAATTTAGTTTAATTTAATTTTTCAAATGAACGGTAAACGTTTCCGTGGGCATAACACTACCCATAGCAATTTAAACATTTACGCCGGGATTGCGGGAGCACGAATATGGCGCATTTAGCCTACCCACTGGTGCTTCACACTATCGCTGCTAAGTTCATTACCCACGGTAAACCAGTCCAGAATGCTGTTAAATATTTGCCAGAGCTTCGAAGCTCGTGTCTTAATACGTTTATCGAGCTCGAAAGACAGATACAATGTTATAGGCGCGACTGGAATGGGTGATTAGGTGGGACTACTGATTATAGGCTGCCAAGAGAATCGTGTAACTGTTTACGGGAAGTATTTTATGAACCTTTAGGTACACAAGGGTGGATAGAATCGATCGGCTGTTACACGGCAATTTTTAGTACAACAAATCCCTCTTTTTAGTTTCACGTAGGATAATATCTCGGATCTAGGTAATTTCACGGTCGTTGCATTGGAAATAAACGAACAGACATTCACTTGTATTTACCGAGCCCCGAGCCGCTTAATAATAAATTCAGAGATTATAAAATCGTAGAGTTAATATCAGGTTTCGTTTCGCAATAATCGTACAATTTCGATAATACTATATTTCATTCTTTATAAATACATCAAAGGTGCACTCTACTCTTTTGCTCCTCGGTTACGTAGCCTACAATCGACGCGAGAATATACATTTATATTACATATGTATTGTATACATATACCTATACATATACATACACATATACGTATGTAGAAAAATAAAACGTTACACTTAAGAAAAGAAAGTTAAAAAACGACTGAGAGTAACGGGTCGTTGAGGGATTAGTAAGATGACCGAGCAGTCGATTCGTGGATGGTGATTCGGGGTGGTAGGTAAGTAGGAGCGCATAACGTTCTTACGCGTTGATCCGTAGAGAAAGGGGAAGTTCCAGGGGCGGCGCGCGTTGGATCGGTCGACAACGTGCTGCTACCGCCGCCTATGCAGTCTATTAAACATAGATAGGAGTACCGCATTGCCGTGAATCGGCGCGGGGAAGTGTTAGGGGTTCGCTGCGCCGTGTTCTCTCTCCCTCTCGCCCTTCTTCTCTCTACATCCCTCTCCCGCTCTGTTTCTCTGTCTTTTTCTCCCTCCGCCTCGATATCTCGCGTCATCATCCCTGTACGCGTGCTAACCTACGAACACCGGCTCACCCGAGACCACGGAACCTGCACTAAACCTGTACTGAACCTGTACGGGCTACAACACCAGGGATGAACAAACTACAATCCCAGGTCAGATGCGCAAGCTTGTCCCCTGCTATAGTTACTTGTACCTGTTCGGTTACCATTGCAACACTGCCGTACCTGGATGTTATATTGCGCAATCCCGTCGCGTTTGACACGACTTTCGCGGACTATCCTCGAGCTGTCCTCGATACGAACTTTTATGGGAGATCCTGTGGCCCAATTTCAAGATGTTGGTAACTACGGTACTCTATTAAATTGTTTAAACGAAACGCGGTATCGTGAATGTTTATATACCTACTGTTAAAAACAGCCGTGGAATATCCACGTGAGCTACCCGCATAAGTATACAGCTCAATCAAGGAACAAATTAAAATGTTGGAAGAAAATTTGTATGAAAACAAGGTACTTTCAGAATTTCGAGTCATAAGAAAAGGAGATTTACGAATTACAGAGCACGCTCGCAAAACATCCGCCGATGAAAACTATACCCGTGTGTATAAAACAGGGGAAGAAAAATCTGACCGGCAAATAGGAAATATTGATTCGCGGAAAAAATAACGGTGTACCGTGAACACAGACGTTTAGCCGCGTTGCAGCCTATTCACACTGAATTCCCGATTTTCATGCAAGGCCGCAGCTCATCCCGCGACCGGTATTATTGTATTTTCCAAAATATATGCGTTACTATCGCGTGTCCGTTCGCACGGTAACGCTATGCAAATCCGGTCCGAGAGATCGAGCTATAATTGTTTATCTGGTCGCTTGCGTTCGTGCCATATTTCCGCATTAATGTTTCATTACGCGGCTATTTTTACGCGCTCACCTAGCGGCGGCCATGGTCGTCGAACTATTCTTTTCTCGCTATACACTCAAACGAAATATGCACGGTATTCCCTAGTTACGCTTTACTTCCATGTAAAAAAGTTGGACCCTGTACCACAACAGCCGAAACACGTGAAAAGAGGCTCGTATAGAGCAATAGAAAAAACGAAAAAACTTCACAACCGGAAAAGCAAGACATCTGTTCTAGCAATGCAAAGGTCTGATTCGATACGAGGGGGTGGGAATCATAAAACGGTTTAAACGTCGATTGTCCTGAATAGAAACTGTGTAAAAAGAAGATGAGGAAGGTTTGTGGTCGTGTTGCCAGGGAATCGTTCCATTTAACTCGCCGTGACATCGCGAGATTTGTGCCTGGCGGAAAAAGCGTGACGAGGCGTTCGGCCATTCGTGAGAGAACTTCAAACAGGACTGAGAGATACGGACGATAGTAACGAAGCGCCAATAAAAAAACCCGGTGCCGGGTTACAACCTCGCTCTCGTTCGTTATTCTTAACGTCACCACCGCGGCCGCGGTCGCGGTCGAATCTATGCGTGCCAACCCCTCTGACCCTCCCGCTTTTGCATCGCGCAAACCGGTCACCGCTTCATCTTTCCTTGCTATTCATTTGTTCCGAAAGATAAAGCCTTCTCTTTCCATCACGACTTGACGCTCTTTCTCAACGCTTTTCATCGACGCTCTAGACTCGACTCCACCACTCCCGTCCCTCTTTAGACCAATCCCCCTTCCGTGATCCGACGTTTATTTAACTTTGCAATTTCACGGTCACCGCGACGCAATAACTCGCGAATCTACGTGACACCGAAACACGCTATTTCTCTGCCGCGCTGCAACCCTCCATAGAAATCCCTCGACGGCTAACGTTCGCGGCTTTCCACATGGGAATCCTCTTTACAGGGCTTTATTCGGTAATCGGTCTCGTCGTTTTTCATCTTTCTACGTATGACGGACCATCGAATCCGAATATTCTTCGCGAACTATAGATGCAGTCGGATATCTTATATTGCCAAATACTTTACCCACTAAACGGTACAATCATTTGTGTGGTCGATGCTCAAATTGTTCAGTAGTTAGACGAGTTTACTCCCTTCGGGGTAAGCCTGAGTTACAAAGAGAACAAGAAACGCTTGAAACGTAAATGGAAAGCGGGCACAATGGCCATGTTGTACCTAGAAGTTCAACAACTAACGCGGCTCAAACTTCTAAATAAACAGCCTTTTTTATATCTTGAATATAGCGTGAGCAACAATAGAGTATGTACGTTTGTACCGGACACACCGCAGGCCAATTCACGGGAAAGAAGAATGGACACAATGGCCCAGTTCCTCGTAGAAAGCTATACATTGATGCGATATAAGCTAAGAAACAATAGACCGTGCACAACGTTTGCGACACGCTTCTCCTTCTTCTAACCACGATCGTAGCTGCGGCTGAAATGCACGAAACAAACTTTTCAACATAGTTCCAACTTCATCATTCCTCGACTACTATTCGTAAAAGTACATACATATTGTATTTAATCGAGAATTCGTTTCCCAAGGACTAGTGTCAACTGTTTTTCTCCTTCTTGAATCGAAGAGCTTGAACTTTAAGAACGACGACGAAACAAGTCATCGAAGAATATTTATAGAAGAAAACAGAGACCCTTCTGTTTTCGGTTAATTAACATCTATACAATTAGGATAGACGCGTCGACAAACAGTGATCCAAAGGCTGCTGTGACGGCCTCCTCCTCCTCGAAGGTTTAACGTGGAATCCCGCCGTTCGCTATCTGTCTTTAGTTTTAGCGTCCGGCGTCGCGGTGGGAGCCGTGGCCATTTAACATGTTGATATATTTAAATGAAAGACTTTGGCATTTCCCGTTACGAAGGGGGAAACACAGAAACGCGTACTACGATCTCTATAAATAGGCGGCCGGTTTGTATCTGCTTTAGATATAACGTACAAACGACGTGAACGTTGTAGATCATCGGTCGATATGTACTACGGGGTAGCCAGCGGCGGTGGCAGAGACTGAAACAGGCGGGCTGTTTAAGCGAAATGACTTACCGGCGAATAATAATTACGTTCCGACGATGGAGAGAAGAATCCAGCCCCCGGCCCGATCGTTCGTTCGTGTGAAACATATCAACCCAGAGTGAATCGAACACGAAGGTACCCACACATTCTCGATCGCGGAACCGTTCGTGTCAGCCGGACAGAAATTAAGCAGGGAATCCCCGTAGCGACAAACGACGCCGCGGGACGCAAACAGCGCGCGCGCCGGAGCAAATAACGCCTCGTACACGCTTTTTTCTAGACTCGAGACTCCGAGCGACAGGCTTTTCGCAACAGGTGCTTAGACAAAAGACGGTGTCTAACTTCCGAGAACCTTTCTTTCTCGTGCCTCGCCCTCTCCCTCGCTTCGATGATGAACGCGACGAGAGGCTTTCGCCGACTGAAATTTACCGTGTAACTGCATACACACCTACATGCCTACGTGCTACCGACGGAGGAAACCGGACGTTTTGACGGGATTCTTCTGTTTTGACGACACGACGCACGACGCGACGTTCGAATGGAAGACCCTTCAAGAGTCTTCGAGTTGTTTCATCTTTGAGAGTTGTCCTGTCGTTCGAGAAAGGAAAGGAATCTTTTGTGTCGATTGAATGAAACAATTTAAAGGACTTGAAAGATGTGGAGAACAACGATCGAAATTTTTTGTTTTGCAGTCAAACTAGAGTATCCCAATGCCTACAAAATATTGCTTGTATGTAGTTAGTTGCTCTTATAATTGGTAGGTATGATACAATTCTATCGGGAATCATGATATGGGAGACAATGATTTGCGAGAAAAAGGATCGATTAAAGAGCCAGATAGCTGTCAACGAGGTAACTGCCAAGAAAAAAAAACAGCGAAGGGCACTAGACGCGGGGTAAAGATTGACCCGTTAAAGGTTAAGCACACTTTGGCCGTGGTATGTATCGAGATCGGGCGACGTGAAAGGGTCTGGGGCGTGGAGTACCGTTCCGATAAGTCGACGCACGCGTGTCTAGAATTGAACGTTAAATGGGACGGTCGATTGATGCTCGATTAATAATAGCGCCAAACGCACGAGAGCCGCGGTCGCGTGGGCTACTATTAATCCCTCTATTATTACGATCAATATGTCACGTTCTCGCGAGGGACACCAGGTTTTCGTCCAATAAATACGTCGATGCGCTTATTGCTGCTCGACCGATCTACAAATCCTTCCGAACGAATCCGTCTCTTCTATCGATATCGGAAAATTCTTACGATACGCATCGTCAAAAAATACTTCTACGACAACCGTGAATAAACACACGGGCGTAGTCAACGAGGCGGGTAGAGGGCGGAGGAGGCAAGTACTCTCACCTGGACAGAAAAAAATGGCTTTTGCCCTATCCCCTAGAAGAAAAAAAAAATTGGATCTTGCCCCCCCCCCCCCCCCCCAACCCACGACTGATAATCTGACTACGCCTATGAATAGACATAAGAAATTCTACGATGGTACCTACTCCTTGCTCACCGTTTATAAATAAATCTCAAGATTCGCAGCGAATTGCTACAGTTTCCTGGAGAGAATCAAAGAGAAACGAAATAAACCGACGATAATGGGCTCGCAGTTCCAGGCGAAACTCTGTACATTCGTTCCCCGCAATGATTCGATATTTTCGTACCGCGTTCCTCCCAGACGAATACAGAACTCCATGTGGGAGGAAAGCTGAAAACCTGAAAACCAGATTCTTAGATTGAAAGAAAACACAGAATTTAGCGGTCGAACGGTCCTCGAGCCGGCCCCTGCTTTGTCTAAAATTTGAAATTGAAATGAAATTCATGAATTCCCCGACGCGGATGATTCAACATTCCGGACCAGGCCTTCTTCCTTTTATTCAGCTTTTTACTCGTAGCGAGTCCGACGAGTGTAACGAGGCTTTCGAGTAATTTCGTTACCGAAGCTTCCGTTTTTGACGGTACCTAATTAGGAATACGGAACTTTAATGTTTAAGGAAGAGGAGGAAATAAGTTAGTCGAGGTCCATTCACGAGTACGTAGCATCAGCGGAAACTTTGATACGATGTAGATTAGAGCACGGTAAACCAGGTGGGTCGCCAACGCTAATTCAAAGAAAATGGAGTTTCTATACCATAAGTGGACGCAACTTATCTCGACGTTCGTACTACAGAGTGAGTAAACGCGGTGAAAGGAAACTAAGAACAGTAGGTATAAATGTATCAATACGGAAATTCTAAAAAGGTGCGTATCAATTCATTGTGCCAACGAATTTTGTCAATTCGAAACTCCCTCCAAGAAATTGATTGAGAAAACTCTCGTTGGACGTCGCGTCGCGTCGTCGGTCGAGTAAATTTGCGCTTCTCGTTGACCAGTTCTTAATTTATCCCGAATCATTCTTCTCTGTCTGGGAATTCAATGAATCGGCGGATTAACGACGATTCGGTATAAAAAGAAAAAGACATTGCTCGAGGAAGAGGGAAGTTATCGGATTGGCGTTAGGAGGTCTCTTCATCGGGCCGATCTCGCGGTAGACGTTTTATCAGACGGATCCGCAGCTCGGCAACTTGTGTTCCCATGAGCGGTGAACGAATGGCGCTTGTCAGCGCGCGTTGATAAATGCACCAGCGAAGTGCTTCAACACCGGTGAAAAATCGAAGGAAACGCGGTCGGTCGGTGGGTCGACGAGCCGACGGGCCGACGAAGCACAGAGAGGATGTCGAGGGCGCAACGGAGACAAGGCGACGCGATATTTTGCTTGCGCCGATGCTTGCCCCGCTGATAACTGATATTTCTCTTCCTCGGTTGTTTTCCAGACAAATCGCACCGCGCGGAACACAATGGATACCACCCGCCGCGACTCCTCTCCTGTGCACACACGAGTCGAATTGCCAGTAATACAATGAATCGTATTTGTTTGTTTGTTTAAATAACGCTCTGATACTAAGCGCCTGTAAATATTCTCGTGTCGACTCTGTGCAAGTAGATCGAGAGTTCAGTTTTTCGCGATTCAATATGGAGAACGAAACGATTCTCGTAGAATCTAGATCAACGAATACGAATAAAAAAATCGAATAAGAATTACTCACCGTTACAGATCGGAATTAATTTCAAATTTTTTCTGCGAAAGAGTCCTGTTCTTCTGTCAACTCATTTTTCTAAATGGTAATTAAAATTATTATTATTACGAAGACTTTCGATATGAAGGTCGGATAGATTACTCAAAACCAAAGTCATCCCAACCAAATACAACTGAAAATTATCCGTCACAAGTACAGAAACACAACCCTCGCTATAAGTATGTTACTCGATGTATCCGTGTGGATAACACGTAACAAGAGAATACTAAAGTTACTGAAACGCTGCGAGCACGGTAATACACACACAAGATAGAGTTATTACAGCTGTAGCAATTAGTCGACTGAAGCGAGCGGACACTTGACAACGATACCTCGAAAATCCGGGCACGATTGATCGAGGCTGAGTATGTTGGTTGTCGCATCATCGCGCGAAGAATTACGCAGTCATGATCATCACGAGTGCGCCTCGCATAATTGTTCGGTCGCGATCGTCAATCATAATCGCCCCCGACGCGTCGGTAAGAATCAAACTTCGTACCGGCTTAAACGTCGATTAAGTTTTTCCATCTAGCCAAGACGAATGGTGCCGTTTGGAGAAAAAATTAGCGGAACGGGATTCAAATGAACATTTTCAGCGGTCTCGCTAAAGCTCTCAAAACGGTCTGACTTAAAGTCAAGTACCGGTTAAAAGTCGATCCAACGACCGCGATTGATTGCCTTCCGATTCAAATTGAAACGGGAAACGAAAGCGCAATTACTGTGGTCTATAGATAGAAATTGATCTTCGTTTAACTATTCGATAAAACTGCCTTCAAAAATGTTGTACGAACTAATCAAAAAGACAGCGTATGTAATTCACGTTTGAACATTAACAAGTGAGCTCACAATGTCAACAATTAATCGATAACTCCATCTAAATTGACCTGACCACTCTACACACTGAAATACACGTGCACGATTCGAAACAGAACAACCTATGCATACATACATACATGTGTAGGTATATGATGTACATATAATGTCATATCGTATCGAAATATGTCACAGGTAAAAAGGGGATGATTCGTATGAAGCGTGGATAAGTTAATTGAAATGAAAGATCGGCCTCAAGTGAATATCAGAGAGAAATTTAAGGGTAAAGCGTTGTTTTCGGGCAGTCGACCTTCTCCCCGATAACTATCAATCGTCGCTCTCGGTCGATAGCAATTTTCTGAGAGACCGAAACCTAATTAGCTCTGGCAATGATTCACGAAATCGCGCGCGATGAAGGCACACACGCTCGCCTCCAGGCATTTCCGTTTCCACGCCGTTATTAATTCGCTGCGGTCGGTGTCAACGTTGTCGCGATACAAAACGACGGCATAGAAAATATTTTGTACACGAAATTACGGTAAGTTCGCCCGCGATTTATTTGTAAAGCCAAACAAACGCCGTACCTGTACAGCACGCGGCGGCCCATCCAATCGCGACGACGCGACACGACGCGACACGACGCGACGGTGCTCCAATATAAATCGTACAGCGATTCATGAAAATCGTTCGTTTGATTAGAGGAGGTTTTGTGAAATTCCAACTTCCAATGGGATATGATATTGAAAGTTTAACAAAAAAACGAAAGTTGCACAGTATTCGATCGTTACAGAAACGTTGATACATTTTTCTAAAAATAGGAACCACAAAATCGATCAAAATCATTTGTATCGACTGCAATCCATAAATACATATTAAGTACAGTGTTCTCTCACAATTGGTTGTCTGAAATTTCGATTCTAAACGCGTGCTTTTCCATTTCTCCGTATGTCTTAAGAAAACATATAATGATTTCTACAAGTATCACTCACTCCTAATTGGTTTGCATACCACGTCTCCAAGCGGATTAGTCTTGCGCTCCCGATCCGCGTTTCTGCTTCTCGCGTGCCATATATTTTTCCACGAGACGCAAGAAGGTAAACTGCGTATCGTAACAATTTTTCCCCCTGCCATCGCTGTTGAATTTCACGCCCTCTCGAGCACCCTCTGCGGCGCGGCTCGGCGTGGCGAATCGCAAAGTACACTCAAGCACCTACTAAAATCCCCCCTTTGCCGCGCCGTTCGACGCCTTCTGTCACGCGATTAAAATATAATCCTGCAAATTTTCGTCACTTTCTAGTATCGACCACAAACACACACACACACCATTCTTTTCGGCGTGTTCGAAGAAAAATATAGTTGTGCACGCCATAAATCACAACGACTTTTGGTAACGGCCTCTATTCATGCTTGACCCCAACGTGTATGCACCCACGTTACCATACCTGAGCTAATCCATCCTATACATATACATATGTATACATTACACGTGACCACGAAACGTCGAAAAATTGCAATTCCGCGCGCCACGTACACCATGATCGCGAATACTGTTATCTTCTCTTCGCGAGAGTTCTGTTGGAGGGTAAAGGTGCCAGTTAATCTAGTATATGACTAGTAGATAATGAACTAGTATTGTGGACTGAGTACATAGAATTCCTTCTACAAAATAAAATTGAAAAAATGGAATAACGATAAACGTTCCCGATAAAAGGTTTCGTGTTCATGCTGTATCAAAGTATATTTTCACGAGAAGAAAAAATACTTTCACAGTACAAACGACCACTATCAGGTTAGGTGCAATTGACGCATGTATGAATATTTTTTCAGTTTTGCGAAAATTTATTTCGAATAATCTGATCGGTACTAGAATTTTACGAATTAGCCTATACCGCAAGCAAACGGAGATTTCATAATACCGTCCCTGAAAATTCGAAAATCCTTGAAACGTGAAGGGATTTATGCTCGCCACTTGACCGGCAATATTTGCGAGAAGTCCTTGTACGTAGACGCGTGATATCCGAGCGAGTTTGGCACAGGAAAGTAGGAAACAATAGAATCGATGCTAGCTCGATCTCGTCCGTTATCATTTATTTTCCTTAACACCAATATATCGGACGTGTTCGATCAAATTGACCGCGAGCCATTGATTCTTACTCCCACCATCGCACCCCGGCTCGCCGCCTAGATACGTAACCATGGCCGAGAACGCTGGGGAAAATATTACGTCGCGAGGTCCGGTCGATCGAAAATTGACTAGTGTTTTGAGGCTGTTTCGGTCCCCGACAGCCTGGGATTATCAAGACTCCGGGCAAAGAGAAAAGCACGAAAAAATGCGCATAAATGTTGTCGCGAAAAAAGAACGAGCGGGATTGCGTCCGTTTAAAGAAGCTCCCATTTTTAAAACCGCTTAGACGAGGATAAAAGAGTAGAGCCAACAAAGACTCGCTCTTCGAGATCATCTTCGGATTCAGAGACGTTTCCTCGAAGAACAAACGACGACAATAGGCGGTTTGGGTTCCCCTTTACCGTTTCTCGGTGTTCTCAAAGTATGATAGTTCTTGTTTGGACGCAACAGCGATTCGGCAAGCACCCGGGTCCAAAAATATAATATAATCGGAGCACGATTAATTTTCATCCCCAATGTAACTTTAATAATATACATTCAATCTAGTTTGAATATATAATAATATTAATATTTTTCAATTATTATAACAGACATATATATGTATAGAGAAATTTCTCTACGCCCGTTCTAACGATAAGGAAATTTTTGTATCTGAAGAGACTTCCAGAAATTTTCTCCCTCGTGTGGTTCTCCATGGCGTCCTTAAACGTAGAGATATTTTCTAAAAGTTGAAAAAACATTTTCCGCGCCGCGTGCGTCGTACCAGCCGATTCCCCCGTATCCGCTGCAAAACAGGTACAACGAGGCTCGACAATAGAACTGAGGAAGACGGAGAATCCACGAGAAGTCTCTATTATTTAAATCGCTATAAACAAGCGCACGAGGACACTCTAGATAAGAAAATGGAACCCTTGGTTCTTTCACCGGCACCGCATATAAATTCCGGAAACGAAATAAATGTTCGCGATCCCTCCTCGGTCGAAACTGCCTCCTCGCGGATACTCCCAGCCCGTTTTTTCAGCGTGTAACCAACTGTGCGAGCTCAAGCCGGTAGGCTCTAAACTGTGGTTTCGTGTCTGGCGTTTTACCAACTCGGCTCTGCCAACCATTCGAGGACTATTCGAGATAATAGAAAGAGAAATTGATAACCAAGCATCTGGTGTATGTTTTGATAAAGTGACCTTTCGAATCATATTAATACAATCAACGACTGAACGCAAAAAAAGGCGTAAGTGCCATATGTTTGAACATTTGTTTCCCATAAAAAGGATGAATGCGTGATTTCGGCCGATATCGGTAAACGGGGATGCAAGTGACAATTGCAGATGCAATTCATTTTTATCCATGCAAAAAGTAAATTTTCCATATATTTGGAAATTTTCATTTTTTGCTACATACAGCTTTTTAAATGTTCAATCCTCGTAAAACTGATTAAAACGACTAAAGTACAGTAGAACTCGAGTCGCGTGACTGACCATTGCTAGCCATTTCTACTGGCCACTTTTCTCGAAGACGCGGATAGATGGCTGTTTGAAGAATACTCAACTATTATATTTGGTTTTCCTTTCGTTCGTTACATGCTTCTTTCTTCAGGACGTGATAGAGAAAACCTAAACAGATCCTACGGAATACCAACAGAATATGATAGAGAAGAAAGAAGAATAGCTGTCGAGCTGTCATCCTGTACAAAGGAAAGTTTGAAACGTTCGCGCAACCTACTTGCAAATTAAATAAACTGCAAAGCGAGCATGAACTAGCCAACGACATAGAACCGGAAGCAATTGACCGCGAACTCGAAAAATGATAGGTATCGCGGGTATCAATTGTGGGGTGCCCGAATTACTGTCGGGTCGGTGGTGCGACCGTTCGCGATACCAGGAACGAACGAACGAACCACTCGCAGTAATCACAAGGCAGCTGAGTTAATTCGGTTAATTCGAGGAAGATTTATGACAATTACAACGAGCGCGGGAAACGCAAGCTCGAATGTCCGTATCGCTAACGAACGGGATCGAAGGATACCAGCAGAAGGGACACGAGGATCGTCGGAGAACAGGAAAATACTTGGTTCCGCAAAATATGTCGAATGTTTCGGATACCCTAGACGCTTCGAGCACCTGTCCGTGTCTGTATCGCATAAATACTTGAGATGTCTAATATATCTAGCGCAGCCTCGTGCATTTCGTCTGGAGGAACATGTGTCTTATCGATCGCGTCGAAGCACATTTATGTTCCGGCAGAAACTACAAACGCCTTGCAGGGGAATTCTGAAGATAACATTGCGTGAAAAACATTTCCAGTAATTGATTATTTTGCTTCCAACTCGAAAGTATATGCATACACATACATGTTTTTCAAAGGCAAAAATGGCAATTAATGTTGCGGAAGACAAACCGAACTGGCATGGATAACTCTGACCCACTTCTTTCGAAAAAAAATAAACCGAGGTTCAAAAATTTGGCAACCATTCTCGAAAACGTCATCGTACATACCCGAAGCAAAAGGGGACATAAATTAAATAAGGGACGATGCACGAGTTAAAAGGAAACGCATTCGAAAGGTATCTAATAACGAATTCGAGTCAAAGCGAAACACAATACGATGTAGCGGCAATAAAAGAATCTTTTGGCACTGAGGGACGTTTTGAATCCTCATCGAGACACTGGACAGCAGATTCGACGGGCACGTGTAATTCCATGCGTCACGTTCCTTGGACAGTTCACGTTGTCGCCGTTCAAAACGCCAAAAATTCAATGTTCGACTCTCATTGCAAGAGAATTATTACCTCGAAGCGCGATCTGCTCCGTTAATTAATAATTCCCAGCTCGAAAACGCATCTCAATGCCATCGAACGCGAAAATAGAGGCCGAAACTCTTATCTTCTAGTTCTACCACTCAAACACCTTCGCCACAGGTGTGGAATCATTAAAAGTGACGAACCACGTTATGAACCGTCGAGCATCGATACCCACGTAATTAATAACAGTGCATAATTAACAGCAACGAGAGAATCTTTGGTTTTTTATGTTACCAGTGTCTAATCCGTGTATAGCATTTGACACTGGAATCGGAGTCCATCCCGTCGCTTCTGTCTCAAGAAACGCGAGTATCCCCTTTATACATACACACATATGTATATGTAGACGCGGAAGACCGTACGGAATCGACAACGGGATTATAGAGAATAGTGAACATTATTAATTATTACAATACAGGATCTGTAATTACCTTTCTTTTTAGAACTCACAAAATAGATACATATTTATTAACGCAACAATTTGAAAATCGACAATAATTCATAGGACAACCTAATACAAAGAACACAACACCGCGATAGGTAGTTTGTGCCACAGCTTGTCAAGAAATTGAAGAGCCCACATTCAACCGAATTCCGTGTCACATATTCCACATGAAAATATATTGTATTAACTTTCCAGATTCACATGAAACGCAAACCGGTTTCAGAAACCGCGTTTCCTTTCGAAGAATACCCGTCTAGTCTTCGCGACTGCGCCCAAATGAAAATCGTTGACTCGCCCGGAGAGTGTGAGTGAGTGAGTGAGTGAGTGAGTGAGTGAGAGAGAGAGAGAGAGAGAGAGAGAGAGAATTCGAACTTTCGAAGCAATTTATCCGAGGCCGCGCTCGTCGATATCGCGAGATTTAAAGCGGTTTAATACATTCCACGAGGCTGCTGCCGATAGCAGCGTTCCTCCTTGAAATTTTTCGAACTCTGCGCGGACTCGAACCGTTCATCTACGGTTTGTCGGAATATTGCCTCTGGGCAATTATTAACGGTTTCTTTTACGTTTCTTCAGGGCGTCCGGATATTGGATGATTTGTGTGTAACGGCGTAGTGTCTGGGAATGAATATTGGTACGAGTCCGAAAACTTTGTAATCTGTAGACCAACGATATTCGACAACTTTTTATAATTATTAATCAATTTCTTCTGGACGAGCATATTCCATTGTCGAATGGAAACTCACTCGACATTCTTATCATCGATATTCAACACTGAAGGATTGAAAACAGTCGTTGGATAACACGCGACATTTAATTATGGACAGCTAAGATGTTTACACACATCAACCGACTTATTATTCTCAAACGAAGCAGACTCACCTATTCAAATTGTTTCCTTAACTTACTGCCACTTATCGTAGATGTTCAAATGCTCCCCTCTGTCACCATGTTCTCTACACGCATACACACAAGTACCAGTGTACAAGACACAGATCCACATCCGAAGGTATAAGAAACTTCACGATAAAAATAAATCGATAACAAAATAATACAAAGAGACACAAGCACAAAACACACGAAAGAGAAGAACGATCGCAAAAAACTGGTCATTTCCTTCCACTTGTCTGGGTATATGTATATACACGTACACGTAAAAGAGAGGGGGTATTCGGATTACCTGTTAGAGGAGAGGTATGGAATACATTTTTGTTTTTGCAGATAAGGGCGACGCGTTGGGATATTTATTGTCCACAACACAATTGCTATAGGTACCTACGTGCCCATTTAGACTTACTACATATAGTAAGGTATAGTACATAGGTCTCCTTATCCGACTTAATATACATAGTGTAACAGAAATAATTATACAAGTTTTAGATTTGGATCTTTCACCGCTCAGTGTCGTGCTACTTTTATTACACACTCGACACTTGATAAAATTGTTGGTCATAAGCTACAGCCTTAGGTAGAGCTCTACCGAAAGTAAACGGTCGTAACGATTGTCAATGCTCCTTTAACTTTTTGATTCTACCTGAACAATGTAATCACACATAATGTGCTGCTGGAATCGCGAAGCTAAATATTCCAGCTTGCTCATATTGGTTTAATACTTTTAATGAGCAACGACGAAAAATCAACTTCATGAATATCGAGCAGCATCGAGAGTCTCGATCGAGTCAATGGTTTTTTCACGAAGAAAATTGACCAGAATTTTGCGGACCAGCTAACGATCCCGGTCGAAAGAGATGAAAAGGGAAACTCGTACGGAAGGAAAAAGGATTACGGTTCGTGAAGGCAGCCATGGATGCGAATAAGATGACGGCAATTCGACGCGCTACTGGCGGAACGATGTTCGTTTCTTCATCGAAATGACTTCCATGTTTCTTTTTATAACAAGATTACGCTAATTTCGCGTCACCGATTAAAAAATGTTCACCGTTTATCTGTATCATCTGAACCTTACTAGGTTTTCGTTTCTCAATACACATTCAATACACAAAATGTAATTTCTTTTACTTTATTTTGCATTTAATCTATTTAACATTTTCATCCATAGCGAACATTCCATTAGGTAAGAATAACAACAATTTTCTAATTATGCATTCGTACAATTGGTATTCCGTAAATAATTATTACTGGGACAAAAGATAGAAAAGGCAAAAGAGACGCGGTCACCGAGCGCACGAGGAATATCAGAAATTACCTGTCCAATGGAAAATCGAGAGTCGAATTTGCATAAGGAACACGGCTCCGACTACGTGGAAATTCAAAAAAGGAAATTAGCTATCCCTTCCTAGCCGGCCCCTAATGAGTTTACGCTGAGAATTGTCGCTAGAGAGCTGTTAAATGAAAGCCGTCGGGGCGTGTGTATCGTGAGAACGGAGCTAAATGCGACACAACCAACGTCGATTGTCTTCCTTGAGAGAATATCGGTGTGACACCATCCTCGCATAAACTCGTTTACTTCGTCCATTGCACCCAATACGGTAATGTTTCTTTACTAGTCTACTTCTACAAATTCATTTCTAATCTATCGATGCTTCCCTGGCTTCGAAAACGCTTCATCAAAAAGTTTTTTGAAAAAACGGACAAACCGAGGAATAAGTTATTGAAACACAGCATCGAAGCGTTAATGTATTTCGTAAGCCAGATCTGTCAACCGAAGTAGTAGAAACACAGTTACAGTATTCCCTCTATACGTATAATTGAATCCCCCGAGACTAATTACGTGATTATACATGGAGAGTAGTGGATACAATTCTGCGATGATTTCAGTGGCTGAGAACTTGCTCTTAAATTATGCTTGAAATTATAAATATTTAACTTGCGAAAAATTATTTTTATCATAAAGGAGTAATATCTTTTGTGAGCGATAATACACACTCACAAAACGCCACAGCGCGGCGGTCAATATTGTATTCGGAAATATCAGCTCAGGTCGCAATATTTTGCTATAGCCGCAATAACTTCGAATCTTCAATTGAGTTGATTTCTCGTTGATCAAAAATTAAACACTGTTTCAATTCCCATACGAAGTTCCCACGGCTGCGTGCGTACCTACCGATTAAACAGAGAGATACGAATCTAGCCAAAGTTTATCGACGTATCCGTCGTTAATCCTTCAGACTTGGCCGAGGTCCGTTGACAAGTGCAAGATCCAATTCCGTATATGACAGTGCCCGCATGCAAATAAAGGGGTACCTTTCCCAAATAGGGTCCAAGTTTCGACACTATTGAACGCGGTACGTGACGCCAATTTTTGGCCATATAGTTGACCTGCCCTCCGTGAATATACATAATCGGCGCAGGCAACTGAAATTGCTTGTATTCCCAGACAGTATTCTGAATAGAAGACATGGAATTCGATGAAGAAAACTTGGACAACAAATCATCCTATAGGCAGTTCTATAACTGATATCTTTTATTTCAGGATTTATTTTAGCATAATCAATTTGGTCAGTGGTCGGACACTTTAAATATGTAGGTACTATCTGTAATCGAAATTATACTTATTGTTCTCTGTAGAACCATCCCTTTCAGAATTGAACCGCCAGTTACAGGCCAGTCCATGTATCCCCGAAAAAAAGAATGCTCCGAACACCCCGAGAAGAAAAAATGCTGCGTTACTTATAGGATGACCTAATATTTATCAGAAAGCAAGTATGTAGGTCTCGCGGAGGATTTTGAATGGAAGAAGAGAAGCATTGTTAGTGGCGTAGAAACAAGGCGGCGAGTATCTCTCTCTTTACCCTTCGACGTCGCAGAACGGGGCGGTTTGTAATCGTGGTAACACTCCCGCGGTCCGTATATGTAGAGAGGAGCGCCGTGAACCAGACAGGCAGGCAGGCTACCACTGCGCTCGTGTGCCCCGCTGCGTCGCGCCGCGTTGTGGGCGAAAGTGGTGGGGCATCAAGCGACAAGGCGCATTGTTGGAGCGGTGCCGGTACCGCGAAACCGTTGAAAACGAGGCGAAAGGGAAACAAGAAAAAGGCCGAAGCTTGTTCGTAGAATTTTCAGGATCGACACTAGCCAGATACGCTCGCGTTGGCCAGGATTCCATAGACGCGGGCCCATCAAAAGATCCTCGAGTACGTTTTTCTTCGACGAATAAAGCACAAGCCGCGATTATCAGTTCCGTTCGAGGCGCCCTCGATCGAGAAGCCTCCTTGAATCCGGCCCCCCGATCTCGAGCCGCGATAAATAATTCCACGCGATTGACACGACATCCACTCGATAAGGAAGACTGAGCACTCTTTTCCGTCGCGAAAACAATGCTTCCCTCTCGAGTGCCCTTTTACGCCCTCCGTACCTACTCTTTACGACTTCGTTAGATCACGGAGGTCTTTGCCTATCCAGGATAGCAGAAGAGTATTGATTGAGAATAATAGAAGGAGTATTGATATCGGATATTAAAACGAGATTTGTTCGATTAGTGGCATGTCTTGGTAGAAATGCATGGGAGGAGTATTCGTGCCTCCGAAAACGGGTCCATACTTGGCACAAAGGTGCGGAAATTGGCTCTTAGTGGCCTCCAGTGGCTCGTTAATATTGATCCAACTAACTGTAGTCGTATGATCCTCGAGAGGACAATTTTATTCTGTCACGCGTTACAAAATTTGAAACTCAAGGGCCTCAAGTCGATGGAGTATCGCAATTGCGTGTATTAACATACAAACGCCAGCCAGAATTTCGTTAGTACAGCCATTAGAAGGTCTTCATTCCGATTCGATTCATATGAAATCATCGTTTCTTCACGCTTGCAGATCCTCTTGAAGTGTGACACAAGTGTATCGTGAAACGGGCATGCACGTACCTATGGATGTACCTAGATAGGACAGCAGGTGGTAAAGCCTGATCTCGTTGCAGCCCCTGATATACTGTAATTGCACGTAATTTATCGCGAATTACCGCGTCAGACTGCGGAGGCCCCGCGAGAGACGATGAAAAAAAGCCGCAGCACTGAAACACGGTTGAACGCGACAAGCGTGCTCGCATTGTAACGTTTAACGGGGAATATCAGATGCGAGTTTTAATTTACCCCGGATCCCGTTTTATACTCGATTAAGCAGCGTTCCCTCGTGTAAAACGTCGCAATCTCTAACTGCGCTTTTCCAACTGCGGAAATATTGGGGCAAATTGTCTTACAGCGAATGCGAAATTACTTTTTTGCCTAATGATGCCTACGGTTTGCCTGAACCTAACAACAAATTCGATTAAATCTGATTAACCGATGAGTTTTTCCAGTCCTCCTTGCTATTGCGAAACAACAGTGTCCCCATGAGATATGCTTTGCACCGACTTACTACTCTAGACTACCTCTATTGGTGTTCTAACGAAAATTCAATACGTAGTCATTAAATTCTCGATCGATATGAGATTTACTTTCTTTAAGAAATCTTTCAAGAATAAACCGCATACCGGAATGTAAAAAATCATTTTACGCAACGATCTGCGGCAGGTCGATAAATACATAAAGATATTTTACCCTCGACAGAATCTCTTTTAAAGGTTTTCATTCAAAAGGCATTGTCTTTCCTTGCATGTTCAGGTGTGTCTGTTGATTTTAAAAACATCGGGGATTATTGAGATTTGACATTTAATCGCAAAGCTGGCTATCCCTACGGGTCGTAGAACAACTCGAACCAGCATCCATAAACTTGAGCACGCGGAAAGTGAAGCAAAAGTTGGCTAAAAAGTAAACAAGGAACATGAAGCAAGCAGTAGTATGACTCACTGATTGAGGGTCCGATCGTTGCTGCCAGTAGTCGCAGAGCCCTGAACACCGGAAGCGGCGGCAGCGGCGGAACTCGAGTCGTGATGTCTCCTCTCCTTGTGAACAATGCCCATTAATTTCATCCATGGATTGTTGGCCGCATGGGCGCCCATGCCGCCGCTTTGCCACATTGCGCTCGCCAGTCTCGCTCCTTTCGCAGGAGCCCTTCCTGGGCTCCAACCGACCCTCTAGCCTGCTCGAAAGCACGCCTCCGCCGTGCACCACTTTATCCCACTTGTCACGCGGCTTATTCTGCTCCTTCTGTTCCTTCTGCTCCTCGTGCTCCTCCTGCTTGTTCACTTTTTTCACCTTTTCACTTTCCTCCCGAGTTTCTTCGGTTTCGTTCCCGATTTGATCGCGATCCGTGTCGACTACCACCACCACCACCCGTTCGCCGTTCTTCTTCTTCCGGTTCTCTCGTGACGCGGCGTCCTCTATCTCCAGCCTCCCGAACGCTGCACCCACGCGAGTAATGTCCTCGACACGCGGCTGTCCGAGCGCCGAAAAGTTCTGGCCCCCGTCGGCCACCTTCCGCGGCGGATAAGAACAACAACGATCGATCGAAGCGAGCAGCCTCCAGGCTAAGAGATCATCCTCGAGGAGAACGCGAGAGACACGCAGCCAGAGCTCGACTTGCCGGCAGCGATCGACAGGGGTGCCTGGCCCTGCGTAGGTGCGAGGTGCCTTGATCGGCCCCGTAGGCTCCCTAGCCCGCCTCTCGAGCACCTCCACCATCTAATCCTTAGTTTCTTCACAAGCCTTTTCCGGCCCCGCACCCCCGCACGGTCTTTCCGGGACTTCTGTTTGCCTTCGAGATGCTTCTCTTCTTCTGCTTCCTCCGATATTGATTCTTTCCGCCGTATCACGCCTCTCCTCGGCTCTTCTGCACCACACGCTTTTTCTCCTCCTCTTCCACTTGCTGGCTCTTGGTTTCGACTCGTTCCCTCTACCCTTCCTCCTGCCCCCCTTCAAGAATCCCACATTTTTTGCCGACACCGTGTCGTCTCACGTTCACTCCGTCCTTCGCCCGAGTCCTGCCTGCAAGCATAGGGAGTAGCGTTAGCTTCGTTTCTTCCGACGGTGCCTATTCGAACGAAAAAAAAATCGGTCAATGTCTCGATTCTGTTAACCCCGATTTCTTGCTCTTTTCATTCCCGTAGATCTTTGTCGGTACAAGCTCACCTATCCGGCAGAGAAACGAAGAAGTATCGATAGGATGAAATATAGAGACAATGGCCTGGAACCGTCGACTAATTTAACCACGAATGCATCATGCGTGTTCGGAGACTAAGGGCTACTCCAGCCGCGGAACGAAATCAAGGTTGTGTACAGTGACTTGAAGTGTTTCGTAGCGAAGCCAGACTTCGCGTTGACTCTTTCCAATTGATGCTCGTAATGGCCTCATATTGATTTCAAGTTACCAAGACAATCACCAGAGTCCCAGAGGGTGTGAAATT
The DNA here is from genome assembly GCF_001272555.1 of Dufourea novaeangliae. NCBI lineage: Eukaryota > Metazoa > Arthropoda > Insecta > Hymenoptera > Halictidae > Dufourea > Dufourea novaeangliae. The sequence goes on along the minus strand of NW_015373896.1, from coordinate 226,391 downwards.
CGATCGCGGCAGGGCTTCTGCAGGCAAAGAATTTTAACGGGACTGAAATTCATCATTGCCGCAACTCTTATAGCCGGACCATTTGTCTTATGCGCGGTACCTTCTCGGTCATCCTCGATTTCTGGACGGAACTAAACAAACTCTCATCATTTCGTACACGTCGCGTCGCTCCAAGGATAAAAGCTTGCGGAAATACTTGTAATACATAGACTTCGAAACTTCGTTTAACCTTTCCGCCTCGAAGCCCAGCGAACTTTCTAAGGGCTGACAATTAAACTGTAGTGACCTCTGTCGCATCGACGAAATTGCTTTTTAAGCTTCTACGGTTTGCGCGCGATGGAATGGCATACGTGTAGACTGTTCTTGACAGAAACGGTAACTATGCCTGCCGCGGCATTTGCATTTTTTAAGCTTCATACGTTAAGTGAAATACGGAGACTCCCACCCCCAACGATTCTTCCGCCGCAGTCGCAACTGAATTTTGCGAAAATATCGATCGAGCCTATGAATTTGAACGAGCCCGGATTCCAACACAGGAAATTACACCACGCAGCAGGAACCTTGAAGTACACGGGGGAAACAACTCTCGGAACGGTAGTATGCATATGCATACGAAATCGTGCGCGCGTGTTTCAAACGATTCACAAGCATCGGGAACGACGAGCTATTGATCCCCTGTAAAAATATCTCGAAATCGGCGCAATAATAGCCGAGGTTTCGGCTAAAGATAAGTGGAGAACTCTTTGCTTATTTCGTTCGTCCTTGTTTTCCTGGCTACCGGGACGAAAACATCATCACGCGACCGTGGCACAAATTACTCGAAACGAACTTTGCGGAAGAAAAAGTGTTGCCCAACAAGAGTGTCTCATTCATAATAATCGGACTGTATTATCTTGAGGCGGAGTAGGCAGTTCACGGATCGCGGGACGGTAACATCGAATTACATCGCTACCCCTACCCCCGCCAACCAATAATCCTGTCCCATTAAGTTTGCCAGAAAATTCCCACAATTTTTAAAGAAGATGCAATCGCCATCCCGTCGGTTGAAAATTCGACCGGTCGATCGAGGACAGCCGTTGAATCCTCTCAATTAAACGGCAGCTTCGACGGCCACTCGAACGAAAACAAGGAATTGTCCCGCGACGGGAACGGTAACCGAGTTGCGGGGAATTAATTCGTTTCTCCACGGAATTAATGTCATTTCTCGCGGCCGTAATTCACCGGAGCCGAGCGGGTACGCGGCACGCCGAATTTACGAGCCACCGGTGGCCTCCGGTTTTTTTCGAGAACGGGAGAATCTAATCGCCCGTTACGCTCGTTACGCCGAGCTTCCTTGAACGAGAAGGGGACACTAAGGATCGAAGAATCGCCGAGTTTTCGTTTGCTTCTTCAACTGGTTACGATATCCTTCCTTTATAACCCGTCGAAGAGGACGATGGAGGTGGAAAAGGAGGTGTGCAATGAAATGTGGTGGCAGAATCGTGGCCACTGCACTCTAGAATCGCGGTGACAGTCTCCAGCAAAATGATTTTAATTTGGCGCGGCTCGTAAATTAATTTGCATAGCAACACCGCGTTGCCGCAGACTCGGGTTCAATCGACAGTACTCTGGGTCTAAAACGAACAAACAAACTGGAGTCGAGAAGAACAGAATAGAATCCTCGAGTAACTCGCTTCTAATTCCGGCGGGGAAGTTGCCGCGCGATCGATGGGATCGCGCTCGAAAAGGAGAACATCTCGTCTTGGCGATTAGATAAATATACGGAGAACCGTCTTCGAGCGAGCTCGGACTGCCTCGAGAGTAAAATCATTTTACATCGCGACCCACTCACGCGAGCTTCGCCTCCCGCGGAACTTTCGTCTACCTACCTGCCGGATGCTGGAGTTTCCCTCTTACCGAACGACTCCGAAAGACGATACATTTTTCTGGTGTAACACGAAACACGCGACTCGCGTTACTCCAGTTACTCCAGTTACTCTAGCTACTCGACGAAACTCGCTCGTACTTCGCAAAGTTGCATGCTACAGCTACGAGCCGGCCGCGTTCTTTTGTTAGAAAAACGAATCATCGGAAAGAACGAGCACGGAAAGCTTTAGGGCCATGGACGTTCCCCTCTCTGCTCCGCGTCGAACAGAGAATCGTGGACTCTTTTTCTCTGATTCGAACCAAGAAACTCCTTGGAAATATTCGGTCATTTCGAATGGTAAATTCAGATTTACGAATATCCGCAGTCTCGTTTCAATAACGCGGACCAGATCGTAATGTTTTCACCGCATTACGCTCGATGATATATCCTTTCTGGACAGCCAACTTTACTTCCCCTGCGTACACTATTAACTATTCAGACAAAATGATGACATTCGTTTCGAAAAACTTCCTTGCGCAATTATCGAATCATTCGAGTCCACGTTGCTGCTCGGATTTGGTAATACCATTATGTAGTTTGCATTTCGAATGTCGCTGTATATCATAATGTTTGAATCGTACAATAGCGAATCTCGACATGCTTAGACCTTTGTGAAGAGGCGCGTGGGAGTTCTAACCGACACTGTCTGTATCGCGGGTTCTTGTTTCTGACACCGATTTGATTCCACTGAAAAGCCAGGATGTTCACACCTCGTCCACATTGCGGCCAAAATCCGATAGCTATACGGAAGTCACGGAATTGTATAAACAGAGAATTGAACCTTTAAAACTATTCAGAATTTTGTTGCATTCTTACGTTTGAATTCGGATGCAAGCATTCGGTGTTTTTTACACGAAAACCCGAAAATCTTATGTTTATCACGAAAACCGTTTGTAAGGCAAGCCGAGGTGTTTTATGCTCACGAAAGTTGGTATATCGTAAATGTAACTAGAATTCCTCGGCTGAACCGAACCTAGCCGCAGCTAGTAGGCTTTAATAATAAGGTACTTGAGGCTTTAATTGACACAAAGCCTCGTTTAACGGCAGAGATTGCGGAAAGATTCGGTTAATCTATTAGCAGAATTCGATATCTCGTACAAATAATTGGGAAAGTGTGCAAACTTGGCAAATGGCTGAGATGTTTGGGGGTTACCGTAGCCTCGGCTCTTTCAATTGATAGATACTGTTCCGAGGATTATCCGTGAATCCTGCGCATTTTTACAAGGACGATCCAATGTTACGCGAATGGCGTATACAGTTCTGTCGTCGACACTGTGCGTACAAACGGATCTCGTGTTTCCAAAAGGACACGGCTCGTGCCTGCGCTTGAGCGCTGACTGCGCACACAGGCACGACCACTGTTGGCAATTGGATCGGCGCAGGATCGTCAATGACGAATTACAGTCGACGAATTTGCCCTGCTCCGAGGGAAACAAATTAATTGTCCGACCATCGCATTATTTTCGAAGGTGGAAAGGAGATATTAAACGCGAGACGAATAAACAGTTCACTCTAATCATTTTAGTTTCAACAAGTGAGTTTAATCTTACGATATGTACATATATCGTATCTATATGTATACATGCATTGAGAATTTGAAATTTAAGAAATTCAAAACGGAGGAAAATGAAATACGATTCGGTGAAGCATGAAAAATAAGATTCGGCGAGAAGTACTATATATCCACTATTCTTAAACTTAATTCCACATAGGTACATACATATGTACGTACATTAGTGTTAATCCAATTCTGAAGTCAATATAATAAGAAAAAAGGATACGAGTTTTTCATGTTAAATGTAGGATATATTAATTCTTTGTAAAATAAAAAAGAAAACTTGCGTTGCTCGAGTTTAAATTCCGAGCACTTGTATATCTACCGGACCGAAAGCCATAATATCAGATGTACGAATGAAATATCAATTCTACCTGAAGCGTCCAATAAATATCGAAAATACTACTTAGGTATGATATACGCATGGGCACGCTCGCGCGATCGTGTCTGCATGGAAAATAAAAGTCGAAAAACCGAGCATAGAGTGGGAACAGGAAATGTGGAGGGTCCTGTATTCGATTACGCGACGACAACATCTCATCTTGACGTTCATCTCACCTGTTTCCGCGTGGCAGATCAACGCAGCCAAGGAGATAAGCGACGAACCGGGGAAGAGTACTTTGCGGAGCACATTCTTCTTGGCTTGGGTAGACGCGAAGGAATAAGAAGAGGGGTAGCTGACCGATGGAATCGGGGGCCGTACGCGTACGAGCCACTTGGCCTCTTCCTCGTTCAGCCACCGTCACGGCGTCGGGAGCGCATCTTGCACCGCGCACGAGAATATAATCAGCCACGAAAACGTGTTCGTCACTCGCGGACTACTCCTCGCCCCTTTGTTTCCTTCCCCGTTCCAACCCTCCCCTTCCCGTTTCGTTTCGTTTCGTTCTGTAATCGTACGATCCCTCCCTCCGTCCACCACCCCCACACTTCCACCTAGTTTTCACGTTCACCCTTCAACTAGACCTGCGTCGGCCTACAGCCAGCCACACGGTCGTTGTTCTCCACGACGATTCGACGTAACCACGCACGAACTCGATTTCAAACTTCCTTTGTTTCTCAACGCCGATCGACATCTCCGTGTGAGCTTAATACCAATTAATCGCGACGTTAAGTCTTCGCCGTTTTGCCCGCTTTTCCGGCATCTGCGAGGGATCAGTGAAACAAGTCAGAAGACTCAACTCCTTTCGGGGCTCCTTGCGTTTCGTTTCGTTTCGTTTCGTTTCGTTTCGTTTCGTTTCGTTTCTTCGACTCGCTTCCGCCCGTTTATCCCTCTACATATTTACCAATAAATTAGTTTCCAAAGAGTCACGCGTGCTCGATTAAAAACGTGGAACGAGACCGCTGCTCCTTCTCGCTCGGGTCTCGTTACCGAGGAGCCAAAGGAGAGAGAGAACGGCGACTAGGCGATATCGGTGCAGCGCGAATTCACGGTATGTATGTATCTCGATAATCCGGAGTAAGCGGGACGAAAGCAGGATAGAATTGCGCGCGGATCACGAATTAGGTTTCCCTGCTGGAAGAACTTTAGCTTCGAAGCGGACGAGCAAAGGAATCGATGTTCTCCAAATAAACTTGTACATAATGGTATTAACCGAAATATTGTATTCGGAGATACATACACAGATATTCGATGGACCCGAGGATACCGACCTTTCTTCACTAAACCTTCCGCATTTATAAGTGTATTTTTACTCGAATATAATGTAGAGTGAACTGCTGGCGAACTCTGGTAGAAAATTCCGATCTCGAGTAGCAATTTTCTGTTTCGAGTTGGACGAGGCAAGAATTTGTTCCAAATATCGATGTAAAATAATCATTTTAGCATAAACAATCAGTTTTATGCACTAGACAGACGCGATATCGACGATAAAAGCCAGTTCGGTGTATTCTAATCGTCGACAATTTCTTCCACGGTTGACGGTGTAGGATTAATCGAACCTCGGCTTAAATGGAACCGAGATCAATCGGAAAGGGGGTATCGAGACTGCGGAACGTAAGAAAATTATTGCGCGAATCGGGGGACTGGAGTGCGCGCGTTCGATTAAAGGAATGTAATAAATGAAACGAGTCAAAGGCTGTTCGTACGGAGCTGGTTATTAGGGCTTCGAAGTGAGTCAAGCCAAGGATATCGGACACAATGAGAGTAAGCGACCGAGTACAAAATATCTATCCGTATTCGTTGCGAAATCAGATTGGAAATATAATGGGCATCATCCGTTCGAAATAACCTTCGCCCTCGAGAATTGCGAGCTTTCTTTCGTGCAGTATTCTCTCGTTATATACGGAGCAAAGAAATAAGATCATTCCCTTTTCAGAGATAAGAAATGTCCATGAAAATTACAAAGAGGACGAGAAATCAAAAACATAGATACGAGAAATCACCCCATACACTCTCGTTACTATTGCTAACTAGAAATTCGCGCAACAGCAGAGTGCAAATCTCATCAAAACTCTCCGAGGAAATCCTAAATTGCCATCACGAAGAAGAATAAGCTATTTAGATGTTGTCCTTTCGAGTCACGGCCTTCGAGAATCGAAGCGAAGAAAGATCTTTCGACCGTTCGGATCTTTACAAAACCGAATTCAAGACCAATTAGCAGTTTCTGTGATTCTGATGTTTATGAACGGGCAGCAGCGTGCCTGGCATCGGCGATAGAAATGCTACAGGTCGTCTTCTAATGTCGTCCAGAGGACGGTAAACAGGGAAAGGGGCAGGAAAAGGGAGTGGTGTCTGTGTGTGTGTGTGTGTGTGTCTGAGAAAGAGACAGACAGAGAGAGAGAGAGAGAGAGAAACATAGAGGACAAACGATCGAATGCAAGGGGCGGGAACATCGAGAGGCTGCCAAATAAAAAATCGCCGGTTACCACGTGCCGGAACAGAGACGAATCCGACGCTCCGTTTGAAGCTTCAATACCAGTGCAACGAGAAAGCGAGCCGAGACATGTAATAGGAGTCCAAATAAATAGTAATAAAAAGCAATTGTCCCATATCTTTGACGCGACATGCTTGGCAGCCATATCGGTTGCAGATCTCGGCATTGTTTTTCATAAAACGTTTTCAAGGTTTATTAGTTGGAGTAATATTCCACGAGACAATGTTTATCGATACTTACGTACATTAATTTATTCGAATGAACAGATAAGTTTTCCTTTTAATTCCGGTGAAGAAATTTGAATATGAAATTCTTAGAGTTTCTAACATGGTTAGAAGTTTTAACTTCGGACTCTTTTTATTTTAGATCAACTAATTTAAATAGGGTACCGCTTGAAATTAGCTATAAAGTGTAGTTACTTTTTATGAACCTCGTTTATAAGCACAGTTTACGTTGTGTATATATGTATACATACTAGCTAAATATTTGCCAAGTAAACATTGGATTTCGTACAGAAAGGTTAAAACTGTTAAGCGATAAAGCGCGTAACCGGTGACGAGAAAATTGGGTGTCAAATATAGTTCGTATAGAGAGTGTTTAATGCTACATAAGATGATAGTACCATAACAGAAGTGTTTGAACATGCAAAAAGCAAATAAAAATGTAGTAACTAAAAGATTTTGAGTACAAGCCAGTTTTCGCGCGTCCGCTCCCAATTGATTTTTTAAATACATTCGCTAAAAGAAACGTACTCTGGACCTTCACATCGTATCACATATTTCAAAACACCCTGTACCGTCGTTTCGAAAAGGCGTAACACATATTTGGATGGAAGGGACGAGTCAGAGTACCCATACACCCGGCTTGCATGCATCAAGGCCTCCGCGTTCTGCCTGAATTGAATATACTGTGTTCGAGAACAGACATTCGAGAATTCAGACGAAGCATTTCGCAGCAAGTGTCTACGCCGCTGTCTCGTTCACTGCTGAATTAAAGTCGCTATTGTATGTTCAACGAAACGTGTCCTTATCCTAAGAATCTACAAGTGAATCCATGCGAGAAACTAGAAATACAATATTTCAACAACTTCCGAAAGATGTGGAACATACAACGGAAACGGTGCTCTTACGTGAAAACTTAATCGAAAATCTACAATAATACTATGTTCATATCGAGCTTGGTTTTATGTCTGTCTTCTGCACGTTGTTTCTGTTTGTAGTGAAACATGCCGGTAATTTTGTAATAAATTACAAAATTTTTACTCGAGACAACTACGCGAACAGGCGACACCAGACGAGAGATGTGGAGAAAAAGAATAAAATACTTCTATACATATAATCCCATATTAAGGTTATCGTAGGTAGTAGATATAGAGTAGGGCAGTAAATATCAAGGTGGTTTGGCGGCCACGAAGAAGTCACTTGACTCGAAAACGTTTATCAAGTAAATAAAAAACGTTACGAAGAAGTACAAGCATCGCGAACGATGCACGGCCATATAGATACGCGTGTATGTATGTATCTATGTATTTACGTATGTACGTACATACACGAAAGAACGCGTCGCGACACGACGCGGTGCGGTGCGACACGTTCTAACAACGGTTAATAAATAGCCATCGTATCGGTATATCGATTGCGGAATAGGGATATACACGTGTACAAGTCCCGGAATCGCGATTCACGTTTCGCGTGGAAATTATCGGAGGCGAAGCATGGGCTCGCATGGCACAGAGAACCGGTGCCGGTGCACCGAAACGAACCCGTCGCGTGAACGAGAACCCGAATCAACGACCTTGATTACGTCCTCCAGCTTTTTCACCTCTGCAAGCAAACCTCCGCCTTCCGCGAGAGATGTTCGCGAGGAACACCGCTCGCGTAAATCGAGAACGTCCACGGAAAAATCGACCCACTAACGAGTACGAAACGTTTTCATCTGCACCTTTTTCGCCGCTGAAAGCTCCCTCGGTGACACGTAACCGGGTTCAAACCGCTCGAGAGTCGCGTGAGCACCGATAGTCACTCGCGGTCATTTTCTTGGTCGCTGGGTTCGCTTTGGAGTGGCATTCGCCATTCATCGGACCACTCGACGCTCGATGCTCGATTTGTTTCGAAGCATTCGCCTGGACGCGACGCAACGGGTTCGTTTCGTTGTACTACATGCATTCGCGATCACTATCGGGGAAACGATTTACAACGAGAAATCATTCCAGTCCACGCGAGCCCGCGATACAAGAGGCACGCGAACGACGAATGAGAAACTCCGACCACTCCGCGATCTTCTTTGCGTACCAACGAACCAGCCGTCTCGTACCAGGGTCGAAACGCACCGTCCCGGAAGAAGAATGACACGACGATCGATGATCGACAATCGACAATCAACGATAAACAGGAATGAAAAAAGAACACGTCCACTGAGAAAGAACGAGAGAAGGGACACGAGGGTGAAAACGTGTCAGGGAGAATGCACGCGTACCGCGTACCCCGCGGTCGGTCAAACACGAGCATCGAACTTGGACGTACCCATCGCCGACACCACGGCACGATTGCAGCCAATGAGATCGCGCGATCTCAGCCGCATTGGCGGTGCGTGAGAGAGGTCGCGGGCAAGAGAAGCACACGCGGCACCACGGCTTTTCTTCTCATGAAAAATCGAATCGAAATCGTTCCGCCGTTCACTGTTCACCATTCATCGTTCATCTTTCCTTGATCGACCAGAAATCCTTTTTGTACACCGTCTGTTTTCCCTCTATTTACCCATACGCGCTCCAAAAATCACCCGTTCTCCGCCCTTTTCTCATTCTTTTCCGTTCTCGTCGTTTTTTTCCCTTGCCATTGCCAGTCTCCGTTCACCAACGAACACAAAAACCACACGTCGGACGTGAGTGAACGTACGAACGATTTCACCGTGACCGTCTTCTAGCTAACATTGACATTGACATTGCAGTCCCGCGGTGCCGAATCACTGATCTCCTCTTTCCTTCTTCCGCGCCAGACACCGAGGAGCCACGCATAGACCGATCGACACTTTCGATTCTCTGCTCGACGAACAAGAATCGTTTTTCACGATTTCGTTGAACAGCACGGAAAAGTACCGACAAAGTAACGACGAGACGTCTCGCGATGGATTAAAAACCGTCGTAAATATCTATGTATTCTTTTCGGAGAAATCCCGACACAATTGTACACGCACCGGGAACACACGGTGTCATGTGGACAGACCCGGAGGTCACGCACACCACGGTCCACCGATCCTCCAACGATGTTCCGGCTGCACCGCACCGAACACAGTCCCGTCTCGGGAACCCGGTCCCCTTCGTCGCTTCTCTCTCCTTTCCTAGAGTCCTCCTTTTGCTCCACACGTCGTCGATCACCCCGAAGATTCTTTCCGCAACGAATGTCCGAGCTATAGTTAGCCACTGACGACGACAACGACGACGATGACGACGACGAAGACGACGAAGACGACAACGACGACGCCGAATCGCAAAGGAAGAAGAAATAGAAGGAGAAAGACGAACCGTGACCGAGCGAAGATTGTATCGCGGAACGACGACGAGGACGACGACGACGACGACGACGACGAGTCGCAGCACCAGGCCAGGCTGTCGAGCGCGCCTTGAAAAGAGAGCGACGATGGGTCCGTAGAATCGCGAGGGCGACGAAAAGAGGGGCGGGGGGTGGGTGTAAGGAAAAAGGCACCCCGATTTAAAAGAAAAGGCGGGCGGCCACGAGACTCCCGCGCGGAGCCCAACGTTTCGCCTCACTGCCGGGCTCACTGCAGGCTCTGACGCACCAGCCTGCCGCCCCCTGTACGCCGCCACCTCCGGCAACCCCTTCCGACCACCCCCGACTCCCCTTACTATCCGTCACTACCCCTTCGACCGCCCACCTTGCTTGCTCCTACCCTCGCCATCTGGCTCGCTGCCTGCATCGCTGCCTACCTGTCTACCTACCTGCCTGCCGACTTGCTTGCCTACCTCGCTGACTAGTCTGCTTACCGACTTGCCGGCTCCCCTGCCTGCCTGCGTGTTTACCTACCGACCTACCTGCCGCATTTCATCTGTACCGAATTCTCGCCTCGACACCCCCGGCCAACACGACTTAAACAAACGGGGACTACAACTAATCGCGAACTTTTCTCTATCCCGAATCCCCCCCGGTACCAAAAACTAACACCAACCATCATTTCGCTCCTGCTCACGCGCGATCAAACTGGACGATTTCGTAGCTCTGTATCGCACCGCACAGGCGTACCCACCCCACACACGCGCCCCGCTATCCACACTGGCGTTCTTTCGGCGCACACGCGCACACGCGCACCTTAATCGTGCGGAATACCATGCCAGCGGCCGGGCTACCGGCGCACACCTGCGCCATGCTCTCTCTCCCCTCCACTGCCGAAAACCTTCTGTCCCCCCCCCCCCCCCCCCCCGACTCTTTCCGTTTTTCTCCTTCTGTTGTACCTTCTTACCTGTTCTACGCGTCCCGTCGCGTCACGTACTCCCTTTCCTTTGCTCTCTTATTACTCGCGAAGCGGTGGATAGATGGTGATTCCCAGTCTTTCGTTGGCCTGCGTTCGTGTAAGTAGAAGTCATCTGCTTTTCCGGTTACCGTACCGCAGACAAATGTCCATACGTTGATTATTTATCACACTGAGCCTTTTTGCGTGTTCCTTTATGGGATTCTCGTAATAGTATAAACCCAATTATTTCAGGATATTCCGAACTGAATGTTTATTAAATCCTACTTAATAAGCGTATTGGAAAAGAGACCAATATTTCATCATACACCGGTAAATTTGCTTACGACACTCGTTACTCTATAAAACGTATAGCTAACTACGTTAATTTCTCTGCACATGATATTGATTTTTTCTTTGGCTCTGTATAATCGCTTAAAAATCATTAATACAAAATATACAGAGATAACTGTAGCACACTTTGATTACTTTAGGTGCTTACCGGTGTAATAAATAAATTATTATTATTATTATTATTGTTTACAATTCCGTTGGTATTGTGGTCTTAAAAAATTTCAAGTTACTCGATCAATGTTATTGTATTGTAGTTTGAACGCCGATTAAGTTTAAATGCTCTCAGAATCAGTTCCCCCCGGTATTGCTAATTGGTTCCACTGGCAAACAGATAACGTAGAATTCCCAATTCGGAAACTATAGGTTGTCATCAGTGAATTCTAATCATTGTGCTCTTAATAATAATAACATTTAACCTGGCCCCGTTGTGTCATTGTGATTACTATTGTCAATATGTACCAACTACTGTCGTTACCGCCACAAATACCGTGCGTATTACAAGTAAGAATAAGTAATAATTTTAGTTAATATTATCACCGGTAATTATTACATATATCATCTTAGTGGAACTACCAAAATTAACATTACATGTTTTACTGTCTCTATTAATTTCCAATTCACTACCCCATTTTCCGACATCTCGCATACATCTTTCCTAATAATGGCCTTCCAATTTTATTTCTCTGTTCGTCCCTCTGTGGTACTCACCTACTTTATACTTATGTACTTCCTTCGTTAATTACATCCATCTTCCGTACCAGTTACAATATTTACGCTCTTTATCCTAATTTTATGTAACCAACTATTCCAACCATTCCGACTATTCCAACTACTCCTTTTATCGAAAAATATTTCGTTATGTTTTCTCATTGTAACCACATCCCGAATAATACGAATTTGTGCAATTAGGAAATTGCTTTTAATTACCTCTAATATCATCGGGGAAGATTGTCCCACGCCATTCGCACAGCGCCGCCTCTACTCGCGTTCATAACCTTATTATCGCTCTCGCCTCCCGCCATTTTTCTTTGCTTTTTACCTTTCTCTCCTTACGATTGCGCGAGAATTCCAGAATATCCGTCGAAGCTCACGAGAGTCACCGGATCGATCGGAGTAAATGGGGATAATTAATCTTCGCTCGAACAATGATCAAACATGTGGCGTGCCGTCGACCACGATCACCGTAACCAGTGATTCGTATGTGAAATTTGCCGAACTATTAAATCCGACTATGCTCGCTGACCCTCTCTATTTTCAAGTGTTTTTCTACATGGGCACACAATGTGGCAGATGCACCCAATTATCTTGATCCCCGACGACAACCATCATATCCCAAGAACAAAATATCCCTTTTCAGTTTTGTGTTTTGCCCACCCATCTTTTTTCGATGGAGTATTGGATGGGGCAATGGAGTATTTCACGAAAAAAATTAAATAGAATCCAATTAGTAAATATTTGTACACTGGTAATTGATTAATCACGAACTCCTAATTGCTCCTAAAAGTAATGAACGCTCGAGGATAACCGGAAGAAGAGAGAGAATTTCGTAATTTCACCGCTGGAATTACCCGAACATTCTCCGTCAAAATACGGCCGTTAGATTCTGAATACACATAGAACAGCGATTCCGGTAGAGAAGTGGCCTTCGCCGTCGATGTTATTGCCAACGACAAGAAACTGATCGAAACTCAGGCCCGATTATAATTAAGAGCCGTACGGCAAAAGGCAAGAGGGCATCGAGATGGGATACGAGGCGAGTCGCTGGTTAACTTGTGTATTTACGCCGGTGGTTTTTCAATTTATCGAACCAGAGAAAATATTCGATTTAATTTGACCAATTATGTATTTTTGGTTAAATCACGTGTCTTCCCTCTTCGGTCATTCTCTTTACCTTCGAACAATAGGTACCTATATGTACATGGACGTAGCCAGGTTATCAGTCGAGGGGCGGGGGGGGGGGGCAAAAATATTAACCCATCGACTGCCACAGTGAAAAAGGCTGTACGTAGCCAGACACGCTTTATTTTATTTTTAATGTCATAAATTGTTGAAAATGTATGCGTTTTGTTAATAGAGGCTATTGTGGTCGTGTTTCAAATTATACTGCAATATTAAATATTACGCAAAAATGTTGTAACTCCGGAAAGGGGGGGATGGGGCAAAATCGAATTTTTTTTCTTGTAAGGTGGAGCAAAAGCCACTTTTCTCCGTACAGAGGGGGCAAATGCCCCCCCCCCCCCCCCGGCTACGCCTATGTATATGTACGTCTACCATTTCGTACCGATGCTGTCGTTTCAATTTCATATGAGAACTCACGCTCTATGAGTAAAAGCCAACGTTTTTCTGCATATACATCCAAAGCAGAAAGTAGAATGTATGTATGTACATATGTCAGGTACGTTAAAAATTCCCTCGAACATCTGCCGATTTGCAATGAAATTATACAGCAATCAAAGCAGTAACGGCGAGAAATCAGAGGAACTTCTCCTCCAAGCTTCTACAGGTGCTCGATTATCGGCACACTCGAGGAAATATCGAGAAAAGTCTGATGGTTCGTTGAGAAGAGAACGGTGCCAGGCACAATTTGCCCAACTGGATTTCAGACCGACGAACGATAGGCTGGATGACGACAGTCGAATCAGAAGCGATTCGAAGTTATTGCAGGGAGGTTGTAATTTCCGGGAAGCGAGCGTTTAATGTGGCAGGGCTAGTTGGCAGAGGGTTTGGGCGACATCGAACAAATACGATAAGGAGCGTGCCTCACGCCTCCGAACACAGCGGTCAACCGCGTTTAATCAATCTTTATTTACGACGAATCACGTTTTTGATGTTTCCACGAAGACGCATACTGTATTTTCAATTTCGACTGCACCAAAATATTCGCGTTAATTAATCTTTCAACATTAACATTCATCGAACGTGTTAATCTTACTGCCGACTAGTTTTCGTCAAAGAAACAGTCAAATCAGCCGCAGCCTACTCAATGTAATACTCGATTCTCTCGTTGAAAGTTACCCACGCAAATCCACCGTGTGAATTTGCAGTGTTCGTCAGACATAAAAAGACTAATTGTAAGAAATAAAACCTAGTACCATTTCTATAGAAGGTTAAGTCTCAAGATTAAAGAGCATGCTTGCTGTAATAGTTTATTTCGATATTAAACTAAAATAATCAGAACATTCATTATGCTTACCCAATAGTTCTCGATGCATTGCCCAATACAGGATGTAACAAAAGTGTTGTAGATCCCTGAAATGGGTCCCTCGTGAGATGATTTGGAACCAGTTTGTCCTTAGCAAAAATATTATCCGAGGCTTTGTTAACGAGATATTATGGAAAAACCCCGACCAATCTCACCATCAAGTCTCACGCTCTGATCGGTCGGGATTACAGCTTGTTTGAATAATCCATGGATTATCCTCTTTCGTGTGGAACATGAAACATTTCTGCATTACATATTCCTGGACGTAACGATTGAACTAGATTGAACGCCAATTGACGCCAATTCAAAAATCTGAAACAGAGCCATCTATCGTATACTTCGACGACTGCATGCACCGAATTCAAATTGTATTATACAGTATACAACTTCCACACAACTACATATATGTAATTGTGTTTACATAATTTTTAATAAAAAAAAACAAAAACAAATTTTATTATGTAATATCGAAAATCTTACTGATTATCACATTCGGGAGTTGGTACAACGTTAAATAATTTAGTTAAAACAAAACAGTCATATATGTAATTAATATAAATTCTATTTTCATAACCATAATTTTATCATCATTTGTCTTTTATTTTATTGAACTAAAGCATGTACAGTCATTACGATAAATAAATTATTCGATCGAATTTGCACGAATAAAGAAGCTACATGAAACGACGAACATGATCTGTTTGAAATATTTTTCCATTTATTACACCCGTAACAAATACGAGATAATTGAAACGCAATTACAATTCCATCTGGCACATGGAACGTTAATTTAAACACTAAATCGAAATAAATTCGTTCGAACGAGACGCAATTTTATTTTACACGTACCTATCGTATTGTCATGAGAGCGATTCAATTAAATCCGTTCGTCGCGCGGCAAATTTCAAAACTCTTTCCTTTTTAACAGGAACGTAATGAAATATCGCATTACACTTAAAGGAAATTGTGTATCTGGCATCCAGTTTAAAACTATTTTCTAGTTACATAACGATTAACAAACAACTAAGATATATTTTTATAGAATTGCTATAAACATATAACGACCATTTCATTCTTATGAAATTTATTCAGGGTACAGTAATTCTATCGTTATGCACTGAATTGATTTTCTTGGTTAAGTTTTCACTATTTTTACGCCTGCTACCGACGCCGCGTACACAGGTAAGAGACCGGAATGATTTGGTCCAGTTAATACGCGTTGAGCCGACCATTTACGGCGACGATAACAAAAAATAACTCTCGCTCAATACCGCAACGTCCGGCACACGACCGTAGGTACATACATTAACACAAACAATTTATCTTCAATCTTCTACCAACTCGTTATTACGTTGTAAACGTGGAAAAGATTACAGCTATTTGCGGTAACTTCATTAACTGGTGTATTGCATGAGGTAAATACTACCAGGTTGCAACGAACATTGTGGCAAGTCGTATAAATCATTTTCATCCTCGCGTTCGCCTAAAAATATTTACCGTCAATGCTTTAAATAAGGAGAATGAAAAACACCATGCTGGCTAACAAATTAATTGTGTAGTTTATTTTATTCGTATATATAAATATACATGCAGCAGTCATGAGAGAATTGAAGAATTCGTGTAATACGTTTGTATAGGACTTATGTACACATACAGAGTTTGTTGAAATTGAAATGTACCAATGGAAATAAAGTGGCCGAACTTGTTTGTATGGACCTTTCTTTTCCATATTGCGAGGTTTCACATAGACTGCTACGATGAAATTCAATAATTATTCGCAAATGTATTTCTAATAATATTCAAAGCGTCTAAATTGATTTTTCCGGGGGTTACCACCTTCGTGCCAATCATAAATATACAAAATTCCGTTTCGAATTCAACCGGGGTAGAAATAACTGCATAGAAATCAGTAGTCCAGACCTGCTTACCTTGCAATATCCTTAATGAATACCCGGTCGCTGCGAAGTACAACGACTAGATACTCGATACGATCGATTCGGTACTACACTCACTAACAACAATAGGAAATACAGTACGTTATTAATAATTGCATTAAATTCATCGTGCGTGGTAACGAAAAAGAATGTTACGGAAAGTATTATCGAGATCAATAATCCTGTACGGAGTCGTAATTATTGTAGGGAGGGGGATCTGGACGACCTTCTGGAATCCTGTATTTTTCTTCCACTTCTTGCTCATTGTCGTCTTCGTATTTTACAGCGGTGAAGTAAGATCCAGACGATTGGAAGGTATTACTGTAGTCAGGATAATCTGAAAATTTTTATGAGAGCAATTAATGCACCATGTATCGCCAAGCTGTGATTAGAAAACACGTAAGCTGAAACCACGTACCGTCCAAAGGTTCTTCTTTAATACGGATTTCTTTCGTATCCTCATCCTGACGATCGCCTCGATCTTTTCTATCTCTACGTTCACGGTCACGATCGCGTTTGTCCCTCTTGCGATCCCTATCACGATCGCGTTCGTTACTCCTGGAACGCCTCCTCTTACGATCACGGTCGCGGTCACGGTCACGGTCACGGTCTCTCCTATCGCGGGGTCGTTCGTCTCTTTGTATCTCTTCGATGTCAGGATCCGGTAAACGTTCACGGCTTCGTCTTCGTTTTCGATCACGCGACCTAGTTCTCGACCTTCTTTTACGCTCACGCGATCTTCTACGTTCTCTGTCCAAACGATCGCGATCTCTGTGGATATATGAAATATTATATTTTCAAATCAAGAACAGACCACCATGTGTCCACCAATTTTCAATAAGAATCGATGGCAGGGCACGGTACAGAAGCATTAAGAAACCAGCATTGTATCGTGCAAGAATGAAAATTGAACACTTACCTATCTCTATCGAGGCGTCCAGAAGTCTCCCTCTCCCGTTCCAATCGATACCGCTCCCGTTCTCTTTCATTATCTTCTCGGCCAGAGTGTTTAATATTCACATCAGGCCCGCCCCTTCGCGTTCCACCAAGACCACCGCCGAGTCTCCGCGGAAGCCATCCCTTCACGGTCCTAGCCCGTTCCACGTCGACCAACACTCTGCGACCATCTATTTTCTTACCATCCGCATGCTTATAAGCAGCTAAAAGTACCGATTGAGAATTACCAACTGATCGGCTTGCTAAACACTCTATTTGAATACACTATGGGACTTCTACTATCCCAGGGATAAAAATTTTAGGTGGCAGAAAAGACTTTCTGAAGAGTACTTCGCTTCTTTTACTTTCAAGCAAACGTCGCGAATAAGGCAGTGTGCCTCGTAGAAAGGGAATCGATTTACCGATTAATCAGATTCTTTTTTCTCTTTCGTTTTATTTTCACTGAAAATTCAGTAGACGTGTCAAAATGAATGATTCACGAACACCGGGTACAAGGACGTCCCGTGAATTCGATCGACAAAACAAAAATGAAAAGACCGCATGCGACCGACGTACTCGCAGTTAAATATATATATATATATATATATGTATATATACATATATAGTATACATATTAATTGGCCGATATTCTTTACTTTTTCAATGGGTTTTTTGTTGCGCGACGATTGTATCACCGGAACTGATGGTCATCAGGGTTTCTCGCGAAGATAATCAGGGTCGTAAGGTATCGGCACATGTTATTTCTGATCACGTCCGTACCGGATGCAACGCGTGTCATTTTATAAAGTAAAATGCGACAGTACGTACCATGACGATATAAATATCCCCAAAATCGAACCACCGTTCCAAATGATTTTCGTATTTAGAAAAACATACACGACCAACGAAACCATGGCTTCGTGTTAAGCGAAGCGTACAAAGCGTACAACGAGTTACATCAGCATCGCTATACACGTGTACCTACGCCGATGAAACAGGGCCGACATCGCGTACCGTGCAACATCATTTTACCGTATAAAACCACGAACTCTACGTTACACACGCGGCCCATGAATCAGCAATAAAACGTACGGAATTTTTCGGTACCTTAAATCTACAAGTTTGTAAAGTTCAAAAAGTATAGCAGATACAAAAATACCTACCGCGGCTACTTACGTACGGAAGTTAACACAAATCGTTAGAGGTACTTTTAATCGTGAAATGAACTCGTAAGAGACTCGCGAGCATAGAGTAGGCCAGCGCGTATGCTATTCATTGGGAAGGTGCCCAGTCTTCATATGTTCGTTCAATCTCCGAAGAAGTTTACTTTTCATTTACCTGGTGCGCTTTGTTTCTTTTTACTTACGACCAAACCGTGTGCGCAAGTATCGTGTATGCTTTATACTTTGCATTTACATTGTGCTCTAGTTCATACATTAATATTTAACGTAACGTTAAACCGAATTTATCTTTTTCTAATAGTTCTCCTTTGATTTCTTTTTCTCGTTCTTCCATTTCATCTTACACGGGGAAGTTCGACTACACGGCGAAAAAAATGTGCCGTTCTCTTTTTCGAACGTTTACACTTAATTTCAAAAAGTCACGCTCCATTTGCTTGTCTACACACACTATCCAAAGAACTAACCGATTCCAGGTGAAACATCCGATAATCAGATTCTTAGGATAAATTAGTATTCTATATCGAAATTGATATGTTCAAGGACTTGAATGACTGGATGATCCTCCGAGTAAGATGAGAACTAGCTATTGTAAAAGTTTAGTAAAACGAAAACAGCAACGAAATAAGATGTTCGAGAAACAATAATCGATTGGTTCGAAACATGCATTTTGGTACTAGTAGACCTAACGAGAAAACATTTTCTTTCTTTGCTTCTATACTCCATATGGTGTCCAATATTTCGCTTGGTACACGTTTTCGCGAGGAGTATGTGAAATGGACAGAAGTTTAACCTACAAACAGATTATTATTCTCCCATCGCTAAAAAAATGTATAGGTGCTACAACCAAGACGTGCTTATAATATGCTGTATTACCCAGCGATGCGTAATTGTTAATGTAGTTTTGTCGGAAAGATGCGGTTAAATTTTGCTCAAGGATAATCGAGTATCTCCTACATGTAGCTTGATTACGATGTTTGTAGTCTACCTTTATGTACAGGCACAAAATCTAACTGCTTGCAGAGCGTGTCCCTGAACCTTTTTCCTAAAAGCCCATCAATCAATTTCAATGTAGAATGCTAACTTTTGCAAAAACCGTGTTGTTAAAAATAACAGAAATTTATTAACCCAAATATTGTGCGATCGGAAAAACTCTTCTGACTCCCAACACTTTAAGAGTGTGGCCATTGTCTATCAACTGCCCCTGCAAGGGTATACTTGAACCGCAAGTTTAACAAAAATCAGACAAGATAAATAGGGTAAGCATAGACGCTAACAAACGTTGTTGTATGTTGGATCTTACCACACATACAAACCTATCATATCAGGCAGGTTCAGGGATTTTGCATGGAATAGTGAACGGCACTAGTTGCCGGCAGCGGCCACCACGCTGTACCAAGAACAAGATAAAAACTGCATTAATCAAGACAGCCAATATTTCGTTTTTCAGTTGATTCGTTTACCATATATGCATTTACAGAATGGTAATCCTGCATGGATGTATGGCGGGACCCCCCATACCGTCTGGTTTAGTACCAATGAAAATAGGTAGCCTAACTATAGCCCTGCCCCACTATATCTAGCTGGAAGTGACGCTAAGTAAGGTGAAATTCCAGACTATGGACTCACTGAGGTTCTCAAGAAGGGATTATGTTTCTCGGCTTTTACTTACAGTGCATATCTCTTTCATGCTCATACTCAATGAAAGCATATCCTCTAGGCTTGCCGTTTATTGTATTGTGAATTACCACTATCTGTAAAATTAAAAAAACCCATCACGATAGGCAACACAATGAAAAGAAGAAAACTCCACTGTAATTATCAGCCCATTACCTTTTTCACTGGGCCATAGACTTCAAATTCCCTCCTAAGTTTGGATTCTGATGTATCATAGTTCTAAAAATAAAATATACTTATTTTAAAGCAGCAAGGTAACAATACCATTCCTACTACTAACGGGAGCTTAAAAGATTAGGCTCAAAGGATATCAGAAGACAAGAGCAATGTACCATTAGATAAGAGTTCACTTAGATTCATGTAAATTGTTTCTATAATATATGACCAAAATATCTAAACTCACGGCAAACATCAGTTGACTCCAACTACTACAGTATAGCACTACAGTTTTATTGTATAGTAACATTTTTAATTAAAAATAATACATACTATTCGAGCTACAAAGAGCGTCTTGAAAGGATCCGCAGTTACATTAGGAATGCCAGCAGGATCCCAAACAGCTATCTCTTGTTCTAGCTTATATGCCACTTGCTCGGCTCGTTCCCTTCTACGTCGTTCAAGACGTTCCTCCCTGGTCTCCACGCGAACCGGTGGTGGAGTGTCTTTGGGATTCTATATCGAATAAACGTTATTCCTTCGATCAATTACGCGCAACATTACATTCAACGAAAGCATCAAACATTTTGCTCCAAATCCTTGTGGACACTGATTAAAACAGAAAGTTTTGGGAGAAGTAAAACTAGCAGATTACATATACGTTACAATTACCTCAAAATATTTAAGGAATGCTCCAACGCCGATATAGCCTCCATTCTTCTTCTCGTGCGGGAGCTTGCTGGCGGGTGGTAAATACGGTATAGGATCCCGCGGAGCAAAAAGGGCTAACAAATTCGGCGGCAGGAACTGCGTCATTTTTCCAGGTACGGGGCAAATGCTACGCTTGGATGTTCAGTTCACGGAAAATATCGAGGCGAACAGCATCTTCGTGTTCCAAACACCAATACAAAATGGCGACGGTGTTGCCAACAATTTGTGGTTACAAAAATCCTTAGCGAAGTGACCAATTGATAAAATTTCGTTGGACACAAAAGTCTCTCGAAAAGAAACAGTGGCGACATCTTCGAGAGGAACTTTGTGTCTAGGGAATTGCGATCTATTTTTAATTCTCACGAGTTGCTTTTCAAGCATTAGATTTTTTAAAACACCACATATGGAAGAATTATTTTCTAATACCATACAATTTTGAAAAATAACCAATAATTAAAATACTTATCGACACCACTTCGAGAATCGAGACATTAGTTGGAATGAGAGCCCTCAGTTATTATACATAGGGTTAAATCGATACCACCAAGGTATCGATACATTTACACGTTACTATTTTTGTATGAAGGTATCGATACTTACTCGGAATCGAAACAAAAGTATCGATACCTAATTGTATCGAATTATAATTTCCTACCTTGATACCCAACACAAAAGTTGTTTCTGCGTTGAGAAAGAATAAAATACAATATTATACTTTATATATTTATTTAAATATTTAATATAAAATTTAAAACATATAAACATAAACGTATGTATAAACTATCTACGATATACGTAATATAAGTCATTCATGATAAATAAATATGTACACCGACGAGCAAACTCGGCTTCCACTAGGGGAAAAAGTAACGTAGAGAAATGGCCTCCTACCATTTGGTATTTGGAATTACTGAAGTGTGTGTCAAATTAATATTCGATTTAACATTTATTTCACTACCTGGAAGAAATTTGCCAAATGGTAGAAGAAATGTCTCCTTATCGTTTCGTAAGTTTATTTCAAATAGTGAAATAAATGTTAAACTGAATGTTAATTTGGTACAAATTTCAGTAATTCCCGATACCAAGTGGCAGAAAGTTCTTCTCCCACGCCACATTTTCACCTGTGGAAACCGATTTTGCTCGTGAGGGTACATACATCTCACACACACACACACAGGGTTTCTTACGCATTCTCCGGGGGTTCTGTGACCCCACGCTCTCGTCTCACGGGGTCTCTGGCGCCTCCACCAGGGGTTCTGTGGCCCCGCGATCTCACCACACGGGGTCTCTCGCGGTTGCCCGGGGCTTTATGACCCCACATTCTTCCTCAACGGGGTCTCTCGCGCATGAACGGGGGTTCTATGACCCCACTTCCCCCTAACACGCCGTGGTCGCTTTCGCATGATCCGGGGGTCCTATTGTACATATAAGTATCCTATTCATATTAACTCACCTTGTATGATTGCACCGACGAAGCATATAAGGATAGACTTTTTATCTTATGGGAGTTGATGGCCCAACTAAACTGTAGTATCGACACTGTAAAAAGCTTGTGATTTTAATGACCTCTACGTTATAAGAACGGTGAATCTACAGTGGGTAATGACACCAATTAGTATTTTCAAAAACTACAAGATGGCAATAGTCATACATAAACTGTTTTATGCGACACTAGACGACACTATCAGGTACTGACAAGGTTGTGTTTGTGCTTTCGCGGCCGGTTATATAATATGTATATATTGAGAATTTCTCTTCACAATTTTCTTATGCTTTTGATAAAAGTAATTGTAAGTGTGCCGTTCTGTCACTACGCAAGGAAGCATGATTTAGCAGGAATAGTAAGTATACTCTAGCTCGTAGCTTTACACGCGACTCCATAAAACATAACAAAGTAAATTCGATCATATGACTGCCATCACGTCACATCCGTGTATTTAGGACTGCAATTCACATATACGTTGAGATGAACTCGAATTGCACTGTTGAGAAAACCGATGATATACTTCCATATACATATTTAATATGTAATGTTGAGATTCATACTTCTTTCAATCAATAGCCACAAATAAAATTACACAAGTTTCTAATTTTTAAAATTTCATACAAGGCAAAATTAAAATAGTTCCTGTTTGCGAAGCATAAATTTCCCAACTATGTATCATAAACGAAACACTACGGAACAATTGGTTACATTTGTATGTGAAATCTAACGGGTTTTATTATCTGACAAAAATGAAGAACGAGGAAGAAATTGTAATTCAACGATTGCTTCACGGCAAGCAGAATTTTCCGACAAGATACGCGGCGTTACATCATCGTAATTACATTACAACTACGATCTACACTCCTCTGTTCGTAATATACGGGTTCGTACGATAGACTTTGCACTTTACGTATGTACAACAATTGTCAAGTTTTATCACTGCAATCATTTTTATTCGTTCTATCTCTGTAATAATCAGCGCCGACATCAAAATGCTAACATCACCGTATCGCAGTGATGGGCAACCGAGCCCGCTTGGACATGTTGCCCGCACGGGCAAGTGGCGGGCAGCCGCGGGCTCCTGTGTGATTTTTCCACCGAGTTCTATTTTCCGCCACCAAGGTGGTGGGGGCGCCACTAAATGTCCCATAAATTCCCAAATTTTTCCGGCACTTTTCTGAATCCAAGATGGCGGAAAAACCTGCAATTTTGTGGCGCCCTGGTGGGGGCCTAGAGACCCCCACAAACGTGCAGGTTTTTCCGCCATCTTCGATTCAGAAAAGTGCCGGAAAAATTTGGGAATTTATGGGACATTTATGGGAAAATATGAGAAAGTCGGAGTGATAGGCTTAATAAACAACACATACGTACCACTTAAATGTTTTTTATTGAAAAAATCTGATGAAAATACACAATTTACAATAGTATTTGAATAAATTTCACAACAATAGCCTTAGATACTACAATAATTACAATATATTTGTAACAATATGTGCATAAATTCAGTACAACATGGCTGGAAATATTATTCAGACTTATAACAATAAAAATAATTCCCTCTTCTGTAACTAGTAAATCGTCCGTACGATGTTCAAAGCTTCGTATAGAATAGTTTCATACATTTGTCGTCGAAATTTTCATTCTTGGGGACATACGATAGATGTTGGACTCCTGTGGAGGGGTTGCGAAGCAGGACACATCACGAGTCACGAGTCGTGATTCACGACATATTTGTGTGTGAAGAAAATGATAGATACGTGCTCTCATTCACACATTTCACCCACCACTGCCATATGCCCGCATGCTGCACGTTGTTGCCCGCTATGTAGTGAGTTTGGCGGGCGCTGAGTTGCCCGTCACTGCTGTATCGTAACAGGTTCACGCAGAACAAATAAACATTTTTAACTAGCTTCGAGCGCTCGTCGAGTCCTACGACGATTCTCCATTACGTGAACGTATTAACCTCGTTCGTGCTATTAAGTAAGTCAGCGTGTACCACTGTTCGCGATACACGGTAAGGGCCCGTTTAATATGTAGGTACTACGTGAACCAGTGCCATTCGAGTAGAATCTTATCATTTGTTCAATCGAAATTTTTTCGTCGAGTAAAAGTAGACGTCGAGCTTAGAAACATCCAGCTAGAGAATTGAAATACTGGTCGAGCGAGGAAAACTGCGCGCGTATACGGAACAGGCTTACGTCAGCGTAATTAAAATGCAGGCAGAAATCACGCGAGCGTGTATTTCTGTAATATACCGCTGCTGGCCGCAGACACTGAAATAATGGAAGATGAATTTGACTTTCGTCCAATATTCAGCGGTGTCGTATGCGTGCTCACGTTCGCGTGGCCACGCGTTCCGAATAAAGAGAACGCGTGTATAGATAGAATGCTCGACGCGTAGGGCTGCATCCATGCACGCGCTCGTCGAACACACACACGAGCGTGTGCTTGCGCGCGAGCCGTGCATCTGCGTAAAAACCTTGTCGTAGCGGTGGCAAACTGTTGCATAGAAAGATTAAACGGTGTTTAAGAATAACGTTGATGAATGTAATAAATTTGCATGGCATAATTGAAGGGCGTTATTACTTAAACCTATCGCTAATAAATTACCAGCTGGTACAAGGAAAGTAGTCTCGGTAACTTCCTACTACTCTGCCTCCTTTAATTATTCTACTCTGTGTCTGTTAAACGTCAAATTATCTGCGTGAAGATCTTAATAGTGTCGTTCTTCGATTTATAGACGGGACACGTTGTCTCATTCGCCCACTGCAACTAACGTGTTTACAGTCCGCCAAACAATTTGTGGTTGTAGAAACCATAATTACTGGACAATCACGCTTATGATTACCGGCGAGCAATAGCATTTTTGTTTACTCACGATTGTACACCACGTAATCATGAAGCAATTACGCGTCGAGTGTGTGCCGCGTATTCGTGTAAATGCTGATTACTCGACTTTGCCGATACGAGCTGTGTAATTGCGCTCGTGTTTTCTCCCGTTCTGTAGTTTCAACGATTCCAATCGTTAGGCATAGTAAGTAAGTAAGTATGTATGTATGTATGTATGTATGTATGTATGTATGTATGTATGTATCTATGTATGTACATACATACATATATTGCTTTTGTAATATCGAGAACGTGTGGTGTAGATACCAAATCGTTATACTATGAAGAGTCAGTATAAGATGAAATTGTGTCCTGTTTGAAAGATTCTAGAGTAAAAGCAAGAAAAACTGAATAGAAGAAAGTTCAACGGCTATAACGACGCATAGCAAATACCAATGGAAAATATTTGTTTCTTAGATATTGTTGATGCGTCGACGAATATTTCTTGACCGCAAAGAAAAAACAGGAATGAATTCTAGAGCGTGTTTTCCGACAATGTTGAAAATTGTTCAGCAAACAGTGCAAGTTAGTAAACGCTGATGCAACACCGTTGGCAGCTGCACCGAATCCTCGCCTTCCGATATTCATCGCGAGTATTGGCACGCATCGAGGCATCCTTATCGAGCGCAACCAGCAGCGACATACCATAGCATAGCACAGCAGAAAGAACGAGGAAAGAGAGAGAGAGAGAGAGAGAGAGAGAGAGAGAGAGAGAGAGAGTGCATAAGCGTGGAAAGGGCAAAGAGAGACGGGAGGTTGCAAAGACGATGAAACACACAGCGAATATCGGAATGGAACGGAACGCACCCTCGTGCTTCGAGGAACAGATTCGAGTGCACGGGCGTCACCGCGTCTCCGCCGAAGTTGTGCGTGTGACGAGCCTACCCGCTATAATGTGCTCGATTCCCTCCCGGCTGCCATCTTGCTTCTGCGTGATGTCACGACGTGGCCTACTTCCGAGCACTCCACGTGTAAGGGTCGTCGACCCTGTTCTCCTCTAGCCCCCTTTTGCCTAGAACGAAATGCTCTAGCCCTCCCGTGTCGAGCCAACCAGCGGCCAGGATTCCTTTGCACCCTTCCCACCCGCCCTCTCTACCTCTTTCTCGTAACATCCGCCATTCCATCTCCTTTTCCTTTTCCTCTTTCCTTTCCTCCACTCCTCTTCACACTCTTCTCTCCTATTGCTCCGACTTTCGTCCTTCGCGAGCTTCCGTCCACTCTAATTTTTCCTCCGCGACTTTCCCGGCTGCTCTCGTTCACCCGTGAACAATTCATCCTGTCCCCTGGTGGCCTTCGAGCAATTTATTCATTTTCTTGGCAGATTGTTACATAAAATCTGGCTGTTTTTATTTCGACAAAAATTAAGAATCTTTCGTTGCTTGATAGTTCGTAGAATTTGTACACGTTGGTTCTCGATAAAGTGTCTGAGATTATTTGTTTATTGATATATTAACGCAAGAAAAGACTCCTGTCTTGAGAGATAGCGCATGAACTTTCTCCTGTTAACATCACGCAGGGGTGGCTTATTTATTTAAATATTACAGGGGTTTCGGTACAAGTTCGCTGAACGTATCTCGATGAACGGAACGGAACGGAACGGAACGGAACGGAACGGAACGGAACGGAACGGAACGGACAAATGACTGGTGCTGTACGAGTGGAGTTCAACATATTGATTGAAAAACTTAATGAATTCAGATACTTGAAACTTTCTCAACTGATTCAACTCGTCGGAATACGTGTAACGACCGATCAATACTTATAATATTGTAGAACACGTGGCAGCCGGCTGATCGTTTCTTCGAGGGAAATAGGCTACGCTTTCGTTTCTGAAAATTATTCTCGGCATAGGTCCCTCAGCACCTCGTTCCGCTGTAAACGTGGCCTGTGTTCTAATTAGGTGATACACAGGTAAAGCCATTTTCATAACAGATACGATTGTCTCTGCCCCGACATACCTGCCACATTGTTATTGTGATTTATGACGCAAAGCGAAGACAATGTCTTGATCGAGTTAACGAATCAAAAGACGAATTAGAGATACGGATCACGCGGCGGTTTTGTCTCGCGGGAAAATTTTCCATATTCGACAGAATTATTTTCATGTTGGCAGATAGGGGCCGCAGGACCATTGTTCGTACGCACCTGTCGCCTTACGTAACACGAAAGCAACGACCAACACAAGCCAGAGCAATCGAACCGTGTCCATTGTTCGTTCTTTGGGTCATCGTTTCCCGACCCTTTGAATCCAGGGAACCCTTTCTGCCACCGACAACCACCGTCTTCCATTGCCGGAATTACGTAACACTTTAATTAAAAACTGTTTCTATCGACGCGAGACAACGCGCGGCGTGACCCTAATGGGACAACCAGAGATTTCATTATTTCATACCAGTGCAATATTTCGAACGATTTTATTGTGCCTTTTGTTAGAATGATTCTTAAAATAACTGACGTTATTCGTGCTGCCTTCCCAACGAACCCGGTAATTTTAATTCAACATTCCCGTTACTTTCTTCTTTATACGAGTTTCTCGAGTGAGGGCACGGTTTAAAAAAAAAGGTCAAGACACTTGGAGATTCATGAGGACTCATCCTATGGGTCGCAGGTTGGGAAACGCGGAGCGTAACACATTGTCGTTCCTCGACGTGACACACGTGTCCTATGTATGTACAATATAATACATTGTGTTTCGATGATTCTTGCCGTGTGACCTCTATATGTATACGGTTCATCTATTAGCGGTAAGAATCACTCGAGCACGATTCATTGAGCTACGTAGGTATTGTAGATCGGTAGGTACACACATACGTATGTACATATGTGCACCGAGTTAGCAATTGTCGTTAAATTGGCATATATACCTACTTCGGTTAAAATTAATCTTTTGCCTTCATTTCATTTTATTATACAAATATACCGAGAAGAAGAAGAAGAAGAAGAAGCGGAAAGGTTAAACCAGCCTCCATCATCCCCGCCACTCGACCGTTTCAGTGTCATAATCAGTACATATGTACGCCGCGCCGGTTTCCTACATAAGTAACTTGACAACGCCAATGGTCTTCAGCGATCGTACACTTGGATGCTCGTCCATCCACTTTTCCCGACCGAACGGAAGAATCCCAAAAAGGGTCAATGCTCGATTTATGGTACTACTTTCAATCTTACTCGACGTGTCTCTTTTCCACCGCCCCTCGTTGACACGTTTCTTAATCGCCAACGAGTTTCTTCGTGCTCGAAGTTTGTAATCAACTTGGATTACACACACCTAACAGTTTTTGTCGAGCTCGAGCGTTATACACACGCGTTGCGAAAGGATGGAATCACAAAGATGCGTGTTCAAAAATCGATACGAGTACCTACCTGTTGGTGTTACATTGTTCAAATGTAGGGTAAAAAAATATATTATTTTCGGAGAGCGAGAAATGAAAATGCAAGGCGCTAAAAAAACTGGAAGGCAGTTATCATTATTTAATGTAGCATAATTCAGCACGATTCAGCAAAAAGTAATTCAAAGTTTGAAACAATTGAATGAGATTTCTCCTTCGCCAGACCGCGTTTCTCCATTGCGAAAATATCTCCGCAGCTGTTACATATAGAGTATATGTATACATATGTATACAGTTAGGCTATACATATGTATGTAGACTGTTCGTCTGCCAGGATACAGCGTGCAGCCGAAAATAATTCGCGGTGATTCAGCTTTATATATGATATATGGGATCGATAAGGATTAATAAATTATCAATATTGATAAATTATCAAATGGTTTGTGGCAGAAAAATAAAGATCGTGTCTGAATCGTCTGTCGTTCAGAACACACAATGCCATTTAACTGTGTTTATCTAATCGTTGTCTTAAATATTCATGCCTTGAGTAGCGAATAGATAAATAATTGACTGCGATTATTAAAAAAACGAATATTCACCGTGCTTTTTTAACTTATTTACAATAGAATTGCGATAATTTTCTAGTGATTGCTTAGTTGTATCAATGATCGATTTATTTTATCCATTGTGACTTCATTGCACACGATTTATCGTCGAAAGCAACGGGTCAAATGTAAACAAAATGAGTAAGAGGAAGGAAGCAAGGAATGTGATAAACTATTAACTATTAGACGTTCTCTAACTTACATATGTTTCCAACTTACATATTATATTCTTTCGCATCCTCTTTTCATTAACTACGAATATATGTATCCCTAACAAGGCATCCGTTTCGCTGACAAAATATTTTAAAATAACACGAACAAGTAGTATAACTTGCGATATAACGATAACGCACGGACGGTTTATACGCGACAACCATTGTAATTGCTCTTACGAAGTATGTACACTAGATATGTGTGTGTGTGTGTGTCCTTATTCCGTCGCGACAAGTAATTACGTTCACCATTAAAAATTCTCGAGCGGTAATTGTATTAACGGCCCGTGGCCAGTTTCATTAGAACTATACTTACGGCAACAAATGAAATGAAAATGTTTCAGCATCGGGTCGGCAGAAGGTGATGGAAGTTTAATTGCGATTGGACATCCAGTAGGTACCCACATACATACATACATATGTATATCCACATCAATCGAGGCTCTGCAGTTCGTAAACTAACCGGGGGCGCGGCAGCGCGGCGCGGCGCGGCGCGGCGCGGCGAGGCGGTCTCCAGTCTCCAGGTTCCAGGTCACTGGGTCAACCCGTCCATCGATCTCACCCCACTACATACATATTGAAAATTCAGCCGCGTCGAGTGTTCTCGTCCTTGCCGCAGAAACCTGCCCTCCTCCGCTTCATGTACGTATGTATGCACATATCTCCGTATGCATGTATACATATATTCGGACATTTCGGCCACATCCACTGCCTCTTCTTTGCCCTTCTTCTCTCGTATCTATCCGGCCGGTACTAATTATTTACGAGTCGGCCGCCACGGGAAACCCACCCCCGGAGACCACGGATATTTCCGTAACGAGCCGCCGCGCCGCTCGAATTTGCCCGGCTATTTCCGCTCCCCTCCCACGAATATTTATCGAACGATACCTACTCTGTCTTCGCTTGAAAACGTGACTCGGCGGGTTTCTTTCCGAAAATATCGGATCTACATGTCCGACAGGTTTGAAATGATTCTTCAGTCATACATAGTACATAGAAGAATACATATATGTACATATACATAGAATTTATGTATGATGTATGTATACATATAAACTTAGGAAATCTCGATAAAAATACGTCCCTACCTGAAAAATCGAATCAGGGAATTGTCGATACCTTTTACTACGAAAATATCGTTCCCAAGGATAAGTCAGTCCGCCATAAGGTATTCGGTTGTAATGTTTCACTATTTCACTTCTTGCACGCTTACTTTGTGTACACTTGATGATTTCCAAACAATCAGTCTGCAATAATTCCTTCCAGAATTCCTAAATCTTCTAATAGCCAAGAGATTGTACTTACTTTTCACTTGTCAACGCATTTCTTTTTATTACATGAAACCGCGATATGTAGCTTCTAACATCGACTTCCGCTGTTCGCTTCAACGTAGGTATATGTATGTATACATATGTATGTCACATATGAGGTTGCTAACAATGCTAACCACGCGATTTACCTATTGTATTTTGCATCAGTCTGCAGCTTTACGTTTCGCGATAATCTCCGAGACCGGAAAAACGTGAAAATTTAATCCAAACGAAACATTCCGAATGGAAAGTAAAGGTATAAAGATTGTAAGATAATTAGTTGTTGAGTATACATTTCGATGCACAGATTTTATTTATTGTTCATTACTCGAAGAAAATTATACTCTCGGTTGTGTCTGAAGCGTTTATCCGAAAGGAGACAATAAGAAACAAATACATGAGTTAATGAAAAAGAAACACGTGAAAATGTCAAGATCGAGGCTCTGTCAAACGAGAAAGTTCATCCGACTGGTCCTGAAAGTCCGCCCGCGGCCTTTAACAAGAAGCTTGACGTAACATCGAGAATATTTTATCCAAAAATAGTGAAATTCCAAAAGCACTTGCTCATTCCTGTTACGTAATTGAATAAAATTCCAATTTAAACCGGAAACTGTGACTAGCAAACGAGATTGTACCGCGTGGCAACGTTAATGTCGAATTCCCGTATCCTCGCGGTACGTGTCTATGTTGTCATTAATCTTTCTTATAGGTACATATGTATAATATGTACCTTATACTTTTACATACATATAACTACATACGGATAATCGCAGTTTTCAATGTTAAATTGTACATAATATATGATCCTAGATGGACGGTAAAGTGGATCTATGAAGTCTAAATTG
Organism: Dufourea novaeangliae; assembly: GCF_001272555.1. NCBI lineage: Eukaryota > Metazoa > Arthropoda > Insecta > Hymenoptera > Halictidae > Dufourea > Dufourea novaeangliae. The sequence goes on along the minus strand of NW_015373896.1, from coordinate 194,772 downwards.
ATTACAATGTTAATTAGCATCAATTACGTTATCGTTTGAATAAGAGGAAGAAAAAAACAGATTATTGCATGGATGTTTTAGGAGGCAAACAAAGCCTGACGTGTTTGTAATTGTTCCGTGGGTTGACTTGATACCGCGTAACGATGCTGGTCTAACGGGTAAGCAATTGATTATAATGCGAGAACAATTATCTTTATGCACGCTCAATTGTTTCCTTGGTCTAAAAAATGTACATACTCCGCGTTGATATGAATTGTTGAAACGGGCCGGGCCGGGCAGGCAGGCCAGGCCAGGCCAGGCCAGGCCAGGCCAGGCCAGGCCAGGCCAGGCCAGGCCGTGAGCTAGAACTGGCTAGAACGAAACGCACGGGCACAGAGCTGATGCTGCGCGTTGTTGCTGGGAATAGAAGCCACCGTGGAAGAACTGTGCGAGCAGAATTCGCTGTGAGAAGCATGCGCGATCGGTTCGGGTGAACCCCGGACTCGATTCCCCTTTTGCGCCATTGAAATGTTGCTCCCTTTGCCTCCTCGACTCTCTATTGAGCCTCCACCCTGCGCTATTCGTTCCCTTCCAGGAGGCAGGTGGCATCAAGGGAGAGACGTTGGGAGTATCGGGCATCAGGGGATTCACTGAAAACAGTGGGAACAGTGAGAACGGGAAAACAAGTAACACTGGATTGTTATTCTTGTACATTGTAAACAAAACGATCCTGCCTCTTAAAGAAGGATGAACACTGAAACGAACGATTTTAATGACCCGATCGAGGTCGATCGTTTCGAAAATAATTTTTAAAGAGAGTGCGGGGTGGCAATTCGTGGGTCGTGGGACTTGAGTTGGAAAGTTAATAGGTGTAAAAATAATCTGTCGATTAATTTGGGGAAATTCATATATCCATAGAGTTTATTTTCGAGGAAAGCAAAAACTTGTGTCGCTTTTACAATATTCTGCGCTATGGTAATCATATAAATGTAAATGAACTTGAAATTTTTACAACTGGTAATACATAGAGGTACTTGATTAAGACCAGTAGAATTTATTGAGAAGTCGCGTAACTATTTAAAAAACCATTCCAGTATAACGATACGTCGTCAACAGGAATAAATAATGAAGCAAGACGACGACGTTCGAAAACTAGGAGGTATTAATAAGGAGGTAAGACAAACGATCCAGAGAATATTCGGTGGGTATTCGAGGTATTTCGCTCGATAATTTCTGCTTGACAACAGCGTCAGCAATTAAAGACACACCGTGTCGGAGCTGTACCCCGCGGAAAAGCGAAACGAAATCAGACGAAATGTTCCGTAACAAGCTTAACGACAGAGGTTGCGAATGCTGGAGTAGGGATAAGAGATGCAGGGGTGAAGGGCGTACGAGTCGGAGGATCGTGGATAAGGGTGAAAGCGGGGCGCATCGGGGTGATGGAAGGAGAGGAGAGGAGAAACCAGGGCGCAAGTATTGATCCCGAGCCGGGTGGTTGACACATTTACCAAAAGCTTCGCGTGGTCTAGTTTCGGTGTCTCTGAGGTCGCGAGAGAGCAGCGTAAGAGAAAATAACCGCGCGTCTTTTTCGCGTTGCTGCATTTTCCAGAAGGCTGATCGATCTACATTCCGATTAATTAAAACTTGAATTCCGATTGATTTCGACGGTGGTGACGGCCATACGGCCGAATATCGCTGCCATCTACCAGATTTATCGGTGGCGTGCTGCCAGGAACGGGGACGCGAAAGGAATGTGAAGTTGCGAGGCTGCGATCGATAGACAGATGTGTGTTAGATCGCTCTGCGTGTATTTCTTTATTTCTCCTTTATTGAATATTCGGAATTAAGCCAGTCAAAGAATGCAGCAGCCGAAGGTCGGACGCTGAAAAAACGGTGTGTACCTACCAACATAAGTGAATGTTTAGCGTATAAGAATTACATATGAGTTTTCTTTATGCGAGAAAATCAGAAATATCGTTGGTATACATATACCTATACAATATGTATGTAATATATATGTAGTTTACATATTAATGTAATGACCTACAATACACCCGATCATGGTAAAAGATATCACGGCTTTCTTGCTATTATCGTGAATACACATGTTATCGTTAAAAAAATAACGTGATTTCATCTGTTTATTAACGTTCTAAGGTAGGTACTCCCTGTGCAGATGATGGTAAATCCGGCAAAAGTGAAAAAGTTCATTCGAAATCCGCGATTTCTCGTTGCCAAACTGACGAATACCTTGTCTTATTGTTCGTACAACCACGAAAGGAAGAATTAATCGCGATAAAATATCTGAGCTGGCCTGGAGTGGGCAGTTTTAATGCGATAGCGGCAGTAAATATACACCACGCGTCGTCTACTACTGGCGCGGCTCGGCGGTTTGACCGATCTGCTATCTAATCATAGAGGCGTTCCGTTTATTTGCGTAATCCCTTCTTGGTATATGAACTTTCGGTAACAGAAGCGTCCCAGAAAAGTCCGACCCAATTTCCCGCGGCGGAAGAGAAAATAACCGATGAAACAGCGGGGGGTTAGCGAATGACCGACACCGATGCGACCCATAATTCCCGCTCCCTTTTGTCGCGTGTGCCCTCCCGAGCGATTTTCTCAACCGGAACTTCGAATCGCTGCGAATTTCCGAACACGAGATCATCCCGACGGAAAAGTGTTAAATGGATTTTAGAAAAGTCGAAGCTTTCGAAAGCCAAGGCATTCGCTCTAACAAACTACCGGATGAGAGGAAAGCATAGAATACGATGGTTATCGTGGTTCAACTAACATTGAAGGTGTACTCTTCGTTTCTACTGTAACTTTACCAAAGCAGAAGCTACGTTCTCGACGAAACTACTCGTTCAGGGTGGTAAAGCTCGCGATCGTTGTCTCACGGAGTTGCACGGTGCGTGAGTTCTAGAGAAAAGAGACGACGGAGATGGGAAGGGAGAGAGGAACATTACGGGTTGAGACAAAAAAAACGGAAAAATTAAACTGGTGATCTCATACGGGGAAATCCCGTGGCTTGAACTCGGGAACACTGCCAAATGGGTCAGAGCTCGTATTGAGCTGGTACAGCAGCTACAGCAGCGTTGTACCGCTGACCTCAGCCCCCACTCGCCCTCTCTGTTCGCTGCCCCCCGCGCCCTCGTCACCCTAGATGGTGATCTAGGACGATTCTAGAGCGAGGCCACCGACAGAGACATACTATGCTCTCGTGCTGTTCATCTTATGTCATCCGGACGGTCGGTCTTTCCTATTGTATGCCGTGTATCGGTCGCGATCGCTGCGATTGCCGCGACCTGCTCGAATTCTATTATTTAGTAATTCAATGAAAGTAACTCGAACGAGAAGTACGGTGTCGGAGGTGGCTAGACAAACTTCGTTATTGGCCCGAACCTAACCAACGACGCAGCTGGACATTGATGCGAAACTGCGAACGAACAATTTGTATTTCGGGATCCCAGCGAAATGAGATGTAACCGTGTAATTGACGCGTGCGCTATTCCGTAGATGTACCATTCAGATGTGCATCGTTACAGCCTCCTCGACGTCCTTGCTTCTATACACGTTTTTGCAATGGAACGAATGATAATTATCGAGAACACGTACACAGACTAGCTTACCGTCACCTTACGCAAAGACAGTCCTAGGAATCTCACACGTTAGTCAGCAACTACAGTCAGCTAGAACTAATTCTGTATCTCTTTGTGTTACGTGCCATTCATGAGGACGAATGTAAAAAGGAAAATAAATTGCCGGGAGTAGCGTTACAGAGAGAAAATACATAATGATATTGCAGTGACATAAATCTTAGCATATTTAATTTATCAACAACGTTGTATAATTGCACGTTGTTGGCATCAGGTGTTCGAAAGTAATATAGGTCACGGAAACGTTTATGGTTACGTAATATGTACTTGCAATCTTTTTTGTACGCATTAGCCAAGTACATATAATTTTTGTCTATATGTATAATATTTGTTACATCTTACATAAAGCAAAATACAGAAAATATCTAAGATGATAGAATTAGTTGTTATTTTCGCAATTAAATAGCAGTGAAATAATTTTAAAGATTCCGTGTTGTTCTTGCTACAGATTCACAATTGTGTTTCCTGATTGCAGATACCGTGATTGTATTATGTACACATAATCCTTACAATTGTTTGGATATTTTACTGTATCACGACATCACGACACAGGAAAGTGAACTGTGTTATCTATCGTTGCGACGCGAATGTAATCCATCGATACATAAAGATAACAAAGTCGTACATAAATCTGACAATACCACTGTGAGCACCGAGTAGTGTGGTGCCACCATAGTACATAGCTCGGGGTTTGGAACCGGTGACGAGTAGGTATCAAGAGAAGCAGCGCATCCGTATATCCAACCCGCGGAACAAAGTAGAATAATCTCACCGGGTAATTACTAAAAGTTCACAGAAACTTTATTCTCCAGGCAAACGTCCAGGTTCCCGAATATACATACACACGACAACTGAACACCGTAGCGTTCGCCTGACAGACCGCAGCAAACGAGAGCAACGTTTACACGTTTCACAACAATCGTTTCCCCGTGTGAAACAATCTGAGAATCGCGCGCGTTTTAATTAAACTATCCGCATCCTATTACAAACTGCCGTACACCGTACACACCGCCAAAGTCCCCCTCTTTCTCGTCCACGATCGTCTCCTCTCGTCGCCTCTCTCCCTAATATGTATAATTCAGTGAACATACCGGTCTCTATGGGCAGAAACGGAACTCGAAACGCGCCGTAGAAGTTCACTCTCCGCGCGAGTTTACTATTTACAGGCTCCAGCCGTGAGTCAACCTCTTCCATCGATACCGACACAGCCATAAATAGCGGATGCCGGTGCTGGGACCGGTCCTCTTTCGTGTTGCGGTGCTATACGGTATACGCTATACACGATAAAAGGAAATCTCGGCGGGGATCCTAGTCGTGACGAACGAAATGAAAATTTCAGTCGAAATCAGGTGAAAACAGAAGAAAGAGAAGAGATAAAAGAGGCGAAGGATCGTTCGACAGTTTGTCGAGTGCAGCACGTGGCATGCGACACATGCTTAAAGGTCGTTGCCCGCTTATACCGGATTTTCTTTGATCCCCACCCCGTCTTACTCCTACACGCTATACTCATCTCCCCCCTTATCCTACTTCTAGTTTGACCAACTAATAAAACGTACACGAAATATCTATGTACAATATTGATTTCAAGATTCATAGGATAATCATACTTTATGCCACGTATCTTTCCCCCATTGTCGTCATTTCTTTAATTGAATTCCTTGACCATCTGTTAACCCTCCTGCGTTAATTTAATCTGAAACTGCAGTTAATGGAGGTAATTGGTAAACAAGGTCCCAACACATTGCTGTGGAGCACCTACTCCAATCGAAACGACTTGGCTGAATCTTTCATGTTTATCTTTTTGTTTTTCTACGCGCTTGGATGCAACTGCCAGTTTTGAAAAAGGAATCGAATTATTCTGCAAACTCCAACCGTTATGGGAGTATGAAAATAGTTTGAAGAACATTCAAATTTTCCTCGTATTCACAATATTCCTCAATATTTCTTAACATTCTGCGTTACTTTTACATACATAAGTAATAGGTACAGATGTTTTTAATTGAATCTACATTGTCATTTCATTGAAAAATAATGGGTTGCACATTCGTACATCTATTATATTATACATAGATAGGTACATATAGATATTACTAATGAAATGCCATGTATCATACATATATGTATGTAGATTGTATGTATAAATTGTATACAACTGTATTTCTCTTAATTGGTTACAATATTAATACAATTTAACCAATAAGTATCATTGTATCGGTGATCGAACGGTGCGCGAGGGTTTAATAGACCCAAATACATAAATAAATCTGTGTAAATCATGTAACCGTAAAGGAAAAGCATATGTATATGTATATGTATATGTATATGTATATGTATAAGTGTAAGTATAAGTATCTGTGAAAAGTCGACGGTGAGCAATAAAGAACCGGCGGAATTTAGGGACCAGTTTTAGAATCTTAGCAAAGTTTAATGGGTCTTCGAGTCAATCCTACCGTCATAAATTACACTTTCGAAACGGCTCCCGTAATACTCGAACGAATAAGAAGCATCCACGTTTTCCTCGAGTCGATCTGTTCGCGGCTACTCGCAAGCCGATGGGCTACGCGATATTCAGGTGTTTTCGGTGTTCTTTGCGATTGGTCCGAGTATCGTTACATAATAACGGCCAGTATCTATACATATGTATACTTTATATGTAATACGGACGAAGTAATTGTCGACGCAACGGTGAACCGCTGCGCTGGCGAGTTACGCCGAGGCTGGAACACTGCGATGCAATCCCCACGTGAACCAACCGCTATTAATAGGAACCAGCCGCACCTATTTATCTTGCATAGAAGAGTCAAGTGCAGCTGGCCGGCCAGCTACTACCTACTACTCTACTACACACCACACCTACGCGATGCGATGCGATGCGATGCGACGCGACGCGACGAGACGACCAACATTTCGATTAACGATTCAACGTTACACGGTCCTATGACCCGTGTTTCTATAATATCTATACTCTATCTATGTACATATGTATGTATGTATTATTTTTCGGACATAGGCGCTTCATATACGCTCGTTCGCTTTCCTTTCGCCGGTATAGCTCTTTATTCTTCATAATCCAAATAGTTAGTAGATACATACATACAAACATACATGTATACCTATACTCTCCATTCGTTTTAGACCGTTGTATCGGTATCATATGTACAGGATGAATGTAAAAATCGGATTTACATGATATCACGCGAGAACTATTTTTACCTCTGCGTAAGAATGAAGAAATTATGAAAAAGAAATGTCACGGACATCATAATTAGTGTTCGCTCTACGATCGAAGTAGGAAGCAATGAGGCCGATAAGTACCTACCGCGGAACGTTCATTTCCTTAGCTCACGTCGCTACGCGTGAACCTATCGCGCGATTGAATTTATATACATCTATATAATGTTGTCGCCTATACTCGTACACGTGTTCCGGCTGATAAGATAAAAGGTGACACATTTTTCGAGGAAAGGAAACTATTTCACATGGCCTGTACCTAGTAAAAAATCTCTATCGCGCGGAACAGTGAAACCCACGAACGTTCCGATCTAAAGCTTCAAATTGTAGATTACAGGGATAAATACATACAAAACACGGTGTGTCTTTGTAATCATCTAACATGTGGCCCCGTTTACCAAATTACGTTTCTGTATACATGTAGTTTTTATTTTAGACCATCTAGAACCAGTGGTGGATCCA
>NW_015373896.1:25553-187188 GCF_001272555.1 Dufourea novaeangliae | reverse complement strand
CACACGAAAGAATAATAAAATATAACAATATTATTTCACTTAGATTTCTAAAAAATGGCTCAAAAAAATGTACTTATGTAATTTTACACATTTTGCCCCTCACCCCTCTCCACTCAATAAAAAAGCTCCTGGATTTGCCCATCCGAAAAAGGACTTCTGGATTCGCCGATTCGCCACTGTTTAGAGCTCCGATTACTCTCGCGCCTCGGGATACCTAAATCACCTAGTTACAAACCGCAAGTATCATCCAAGCTGTACGTGCTCCAATATTACGAATAAATCATCATTACGCGAACAATTCTGGTATTTTTATCTTCTTGTACGAGCTTTTGTTGATTTTCGCGCAACTCGACATTTGAATTTTATTATTCTGTAAACGACTCGCAGATTCAACCGCATCAACTTCCGCATCACCTCCCATATCCACTGGTCATATGTCATATGCGGAGCTGCGAGAGAAAACACGTTTCTACGCCTATGCATCAGGACGGACATGCGTATACATACCACGTGTCCTACCCTCGCGTGACTCGCTCGGTACCGGGAGCACGTGGCCCCCCACCATGTGTCCCTAGAGTCCCTCGAACGGGGGCTCCGAGGAAATGACGAGAAAAATATAGGTATAAAAGATAAATTCACAAGGAAAAAAGAAACGAGCCGGGGTAGAGGAACGTTGAAAAAAGAAGACAATGAAAATCGGTAAGAACGAGTGGCTGTGGCAAATTCCCGAAACTGAAGAGAAGACACTACATCGACGGGTGAGATCGAGAGAAACAAATAACGAAAGTAGGGATGCGAAAGATGCAGGGATGGTTCACGAAAAGAAAGTCGAAACAGTGTTGCTACAGTGTAGTACTTGCTTATAGCAAGGTATAATATCTGAAAAACATTGGGTCGAGTCACAACTTGTGACATACAAGTAAGTTTCAATATCGAGAAGGGTAGATAGAAAGAATTCAAGTTTTCAGATTCGAAGCTAAAAAATCACGTGTTACCTAAATTTGTAACACTCTTAAGACGACACATACACGTATGTAAAAACGTCTTGATAAGATACGTTGTTGGCTCGTGAAATAGTTTCCATCGATTTTTCATAAGCAGACACGGAGGGCTATGCTCGGAGAGAAAGGACAAGCGAGCAACAGAAAAGAGTGGTAGGACGGAGGTTGTCAAATGAGAAAGGGAGGAATAGAGAGATGGGGTTGGAATAAAAGAGATTGAGGAGAGAACGGTAGAGAAACGGAGATTGGAAGAGGGAGAGATAGATAGATAGATAGATAGATAGATAGGGAGTGGGAGAGAGAGAAGGAGTGAGAGAAGACGGAAGAAAAAGAGGGCAGAGCGAGAACAAATTTGGTGGGATCGATAGTTGGCCGAGTTGGCGAGAGAGCCGGTTGTGTAACAAAGGAACGAACCAAGTAACAAGAATCCCAAGGAACATTCGTCGATTTACCTCGACTTCCTCGAACTCCCGGCGTTTCATCGTTAAATCGGTGAACTCACACAACGAATTTGCAATTTTTACCCTACCGGCCGTTCACGTTCGATCCCCTCGATCTATCGTTCCTGACGCGATGGCAACGCACGACGTTTCGTTAGAACGAACCACCGCCGACCACTGTTTCGCAACGCTTAAGAATATTGTAATTAGAACGGGTCAATCGATGTCACATTCGATAATGATATGTGTAGTCGGCGTAACGATGACGTTCATCCGTTTCATAATCATTGTTTTGAGTCGCGAGTGGTGAACAGATTTCGTGCAGAAAAATATGATAATTATTTCACATTGAACAAGGTATAAAACCGATTCATCATGATAGTAGGTACTGGAAAATTTAAGGCGTAGTATTTCATGTTTGGTTTGTGTAGTTATATTTTCGAGTACGATGTAGATTAATTTTATCTTTCCTAAAACAGCTTCCAGTTAATCCGCAGATTGCTCGTATTAAATCTATTTTCTGAGCATCACGTAGTGAAACAGACATGTCGGTGGCTTTTTCATGGAAATTTCTGAATCAAAACCGACGCGGTGTCTCGTAGAGACTAACTTAGATTTCCCTTTCTTGAGACATGGAAGGTCTTTCTTGTGATTGGGAAATAATACTGTTAGGTAACAACACGTTGCCAACAGATTCGAACGATACGCGAGCTTTTCCACCGCATCTTGTAATCAACCACGATTTTATAATTGGTGGCTCTTCTCGCCAATTTTCACCAACAAGTATACAAGAGAATTATTATCCAGGATACACATTACAGTTTATCGTTTCAGTGGGATCAGACCTTCCATATCTCTTGACTGTTTCCTGGCACACGCTTAATCCACGTCATGTGCTGTTTCTACTATTCTGTCGTTTCATAAAGTCTTATCGGTTGTAGTCAACAGAACTTGAACAATTCTAGCGTCAGTTTACCCGAAAACTTCGTAACTCTCACTGGACAAGAAGATGCTATCTATGTGTCTAATGCGAAGAAAATGAAAAATAGTTCTCTTTGCCCAAATCGCTGAACAACCCTAGTTCTTACGTATTTCAACGTTTTGGAGCACACGTGAATTGCCAATTTAATACTCACTACAGGGCTCTTTCAATAGTTTCATCCGTGTTGTTTCGCAATGCGTCGTCCACGTGGTAACACGGCTTCACTCAACGAGCCGAAAACTCAACATGAAATTCGATAAAAATTTCGTAATTCAACGAATCCCAAACAGAAGGCACAAGCAAAGATTTTTAAACATTTGACGGTCGGGAGTTGAAAGAAGAGTTCAAAGGGAGCGGAAAAATGCTGAACCAAAGGAATCGCAGCAGAGGAAGCCAAATTTAAAATGAAATACGATTTTAACGCGAAACCCCGGCGAACGAGACGGGAACGCGAGGCAAAGTTGAATCGGTGAAAAGAGCGAGGCAACGAAAAACAAAAGAGGACGGAAAAGGAAAAGGGGCGCGAAGCCGGGCGAAGGCTTACACGAGTCGTTGCTTACGTAAGTACGTACGCAGATAAGAACGTGCTTATCTGAAGAACCCTAGCTTGTGAGCTGCTTCGAACGACCTAAAAGTGTGCACGCGAAATCACTATGACGCGGCGCGTCGCGACTTTGGCAAACTTTATTGGCTGTTGTAAACAACGAACCGATGTTCTAATAAAATGCTTGCTTGCCTGTCGCCGGAGTCACGCCTGCGAACTGAAACTCGGACACAAACCGAAAAACTACTTGGCAAAACTATTTGTCCGGCACGTACAAAATATAATTGATATTTTAGGGCCATTTTGGATTCTATTACGTTTGAATCGTCGTGTGTTGTTTAAGATTCTATTGTCTGGATACTTATTGATACCGAAATTCTACTGTCGTCCGTTTTAATTCATTTTCAACAGCTTGCAGCCAATTTTAGACGGTGAACACTATAATTTACTCTGATTCACTCTACGAATAACTGCGACCGCGCTACTCTGTTCTAAACAACTTATGTAGTCACCCTTATTTTACCCAAAGTCCGAACTCCTAGTTACTCATCCTGTACTAAGGCCCACAGGCATTCCCTCCCTACCACAGAGTGTTAGTACATATTGTATAAGTGCCCTATGCAATTTCACATATATATATACATATAGCTTAATACTTGTTCAGTCACTCTGACGCTTAGTACTTCGTTACGAATACAACCCTCTTATTAAAGTTTTATTTTAAAGGTGTTGTACACATTTCATCACCTGATATCCAACATAACATACAATTAGTTGGCTCGTGTAACAATTTTCATGTGTAAAAGTATAATCAGGCAGGATACGACGAAATGAAAGCTAGACTTTCATGCACAATAACTTAAGGTAAAACTGCTGCCCGTATTTGTTTGGAATTGCTAAGCACGTGAACTATGAACTTGAAATAGGTAGCTACTTACAGTGAAACTTTGAACAGAGTATAACTTGAACGATATTCCGTCGTGTTCATGCTATTCATGGAAAGTTTCTCCTTCCGTAATAAGTATCGAACGGCTCGCTGAAAAGAGAAATAAAAAGCCTTGCTTGTAACGCTTATTTTCGTATCTTACACGCGTACAAATTCATGCACAGTTCATCCGCGAAGTATGTATGGACACCATGCACACATTCATCAGAGACGTATGTAGATAATCTCTAATTTTTTTCCCGCCGTATTTATATCGTCACGGCTATTTCATTCCGGAGAAGACGTATTGTTGTTGAAGAATCGAGTTATGCAACGGTCATTTGTGGCGCGGCGTGCAATGTTAACAAAAACGAAAAAACCAAGGTTTTGTTCCTGTGCAAAAGGTCCACCTACAACCTACATACAATAGGCATTATGTATATGTATGTAGATATGTACATAATATGTATTGCTTCGAGTAGCGCGTTATTTTGACGATTCGTTTAATTTGCCAATAACATAATACATTTTCTCGATGTTTTAATATTTCTTTATGAAGAAGTGTACATACTTAATCCAGAATTATGTATAAATATGTTGAACTGAAAGTATGTAAGTAAGGAATCAAAATTGCATATTTGTTTTTGTATACAATAATATTAACATAATATTAACATAATATGTATACATACATATGTACATACATAGTCTAGACTCATTCATTCCTTAAAGTTCGTTATCATAAAGCATATGTGTCAGAAGTGCCAGTTTTTCGCCAGTAGTATTTTCGTATGCACCGACCTAACGCATTTGTTCGCGCGATGCGGTCAAATTATGTAAGGTCGTTTTTTGCGTCACTTTGCACAAAATTTCAGACGTTGTTGCCGCCGCGTCATCCGTTCCTCGCTGCAAGAAATAAATTCACTCAAGGTCTTCTTCGTAACTGGTTATAATCATTGCTCTGAAATTCTTAATTTATTTCCCTGTCTGCATATCGCTTGACTGCGTGGATGCCAAAAATACTACGGCTAATAGACGTCGCGTCGCGGTCTCTTCGTACACGGACAGGCAGTCCATACGTACATACGTATGTGCATGTATTCTAGCATTTCTAGCTGCAGTGTAAACTCAGCTAAGAATTCGAACGAATAGATCGAAACAATTACTTCACCAGAATAGGTGACCCATTAATAGGCAAACAAAAAGGTCGTATTTATATTTGAGCGATCCCCGTATACCTACACGAATAGTTTTGAAAAGACGCAATGTATGTATGTATTGCATGGTTATACGCCTCAAAGAGTATTGGTTAGGAGAATACAGACCGTGAAAACCTCGAACATCTCTAAAAACAAACATTTTCGTTGATAAACCTAGATAGGATACAATAAGAAATAGGCTCCGCGCGGCCCCCTTCCAGTGGCTACCCCGAGAGTTAGGTCGATCCAATTGGGGTTCGAATACTTAGTCTAACGTGGTGGCCTCCCCTTTGAGTTCCCGTTGTGCGATCAATACTCACGATGCCAAAGCCAACACAGGCTACCGACTCTACTTCACAGAGGTGTTCACGTTCGCATGAAGCGTGATTGTCCTTGAATATACATATAGCAATTCACGACGATGTCGGCCTCCAGTTGATGATGCCGACTATGCATCTACCACGGAACCACTCCGCTCTCTCCACAGTTATTCAATTTCGGAGAAGAAACGCACACGGACCGTTGCGATCGTAAGTTACATAAACACATATAAAATGGCACGTGAAAATAAAGCGATACGCTGCGCCGTCGTGCGTTGCCCTGAGTATGTAGGTACATATATACATACATATACGTATATATGTACATACATACTTCTTCATCGTGGGTTTCTCTGTTGAAGAAACGTCAACACGATGAAAAGCAGGTCGCCGCTTCGAAAAGGGGAACGGGTCCAAGTGCGTTCAAATATCTATTGTTCTTTCTTTCGTCTTCCTTTCATACCCAGTGGTTCGCAAGAGTTTCGTGGTTATTAAATTCTACGTAATAAGAGACATTTTAAAGCTTATCTTATCAACATTATCATAAAATCATCGATCGTGTAACTGTAACGAATGAATAAGCACATTGACCATTGCAAAAACGTGTGAACCGCTGTCCTTCCGATACTACGAGCACACGTATGTGGATATATAGGGTGTCTAAAAATACTCGACGTCCTAGAAACAATGAATTTATCAACTGCGTTTAAACATGTATTTTTGTATGGAGCACATAAAATTTTATGTTCTCGTGAATGCAATATCGATCTCTTTAATGAAACCGTTTCGCGAATTCTCAGACACTCTCTTTATATCTATATGCAACGTCCGTCAGTTTATATATATATATATATATATATATGTAGGTATGTATACCTACTCGTAATCGCTACAAGGAAGAGGAAGCGATGCCTCTCGATCCCCGATGACCTTTCTCTTTCTGTCGATTATCATCGAGCGTGCGCATATGCGTCCACGGGAACGCAGGAACGCACGACCGGCACGACACGCGTGGTTAGTTACTCGCCTTGGGGAGTTGCACAACCGTGGCTTCCCGTTTTCTCGACCTTCTCGATATATCGCATCCCATCCACGGGGTCCTCTCTACATGGATGCGATCAAGCCACCAGATTATTACAATCTTAACCGTTCGGACGCACACGAAGAATCGTACAGGGACGCGGTTTTGTTACAATGCGCGGTCCTCCTCCAATTCTTCGTACATCAAGGTGAAACTACACTCGCGATCACGTAATTACAATGGAAAAATTAATATTTTCGTACGCGTGTAATACTCTTCGTTGGGCAACTGAACTTTTATAATTCTTCATACCGTTTCTGTAGTCCTAATTCATTTATGCTATAAAGTAATGAACGCTTTGAAACCCCGACTATTACACAGAACGACCATGATATTACGTGGTAAGTTTACCGTCGAGAATGAGTCAGCCATAGAGAAATAATAAAAAAGTTTTTCCTCGTCTTCCAGTTGAACATTTTATATTTCAAACTGAGTCAACATAACGACCACGCAGGTTTTTCTCAAAGTATATATTTGGAACGAAAAATAAACGACTCTTATTAGAGTACAAAGACCTGTACAACTGATGGGTGATACATACATACGGAAACGGGACAACATCTATGTATGTGTGAACTTCTTGTCGAATTTCTTTCGAACACTATTACCCTCGTTTCTATAGTGCCATGCATCGCGGAAACATGTGATTATAACAAATGCGCTAAGAAGGCTAAATATTTGCCGCAAGTGCCGTATTAATGTTTTTCATGAATATTCTTCGATATAAATTCAACCAGAAAACGGTTGATCTGTATGGGCGAACACGCGGCCCGGATAAGCGCGTATGTTGTCAATGTTAGACGCGACAGATACATTACGCGGCTGTTGTCTCATTTCGCAGAGTGCAGAGAGATGTGAGTGTCGTGTAAGCAATAGTCACGCATAGCGTGCTTGCGAGAGTTGCGCGAGCGCGATCCGCACAGTGTGTCGCACACACGCGAGAACAGGGAACAAAGAAAAAGCCCTAGCGACCAGCAATGCGGCAACGGTGAGCGCCTGCGCGCCACGCTATGTGAGTCAAGGACGACACGTGCGGCTCCAAACGACCTACTTATATCCCCGTTGCTTCGTGCACGATCGGCTCGCTCCACGAACCTTCCCGAGTGTGGAAATAGGACGATCGAGACAGAGTCGAGTCCCAATGTTCCCCCGAACCATCACCTTCCCCTTCCCCCTTTCCCCTTTCCCGTTCCCTCTTGCCCTGCCGATCGCCATCCAAGTACGCTCTTCGTTAATCAACTACCGCTCTACCTACGTAGCACCGTTCTGTCGCGTTTAATACTTCGGTTGCAACAATATTCTGGATCCCAACATTTTTCTCTATCTTTCATTCGCGTTCAGTCGCCGAAACTTTGACGGCCCTTTCGATACATTGCCGTGTTTTCATACTATCCAGGTAACGTGCCATATTGCCATCTATGCAATTACATATGTGTACATATATTCTCGTGAAACGGTATATTAATTTTACGCCTATCACGTTTCCTGTGATTTCCAAACTCTCAAACTTTGAACCAAGAAATGAGTTTATACGACGAAAATCGCTGAAACAATTTCGAAGAATATTGTGCGTTACGTAACACCAATAATCAAGAGAGCAAACCAACTAGGCGCTGAGTCTACGAACAATGTTTCAACATACGTTGAACTTCTACGTTAACACATTGTCGACGGGAAAGCGAATCGGCGTTTTTCATTTCTCAAGCGCAGAAGACGTTAAACGCGAATCGATGTTATTCAGTTTTCAGACATTGAAGACGCGAAGCAACAAATTACATCTTGTGCATGCAAAACCAATTTTTAAGAAAATATACCGACAATGTGCAGGAACTGACGGACCGTTCATTTCGCAGTATACCGTCAACAATGTGTTAAGCAGGAGGCATAAACATACATACATACGAGAAAAGGTTGAATGGTATTCGCTGGACCAATACGAGGTCACCGCAAAAGCTTGAATATCCGGAATAGTAGATCTCGATGGCTGGGAGCAACCGCGGCGCCCTATATGCGAAACGTGGAAAATCGATAGAAAAATGGGTCAAAAGTTCGAAGCTGGTCGCAGCGTAAGTAGTAATGGCAGCAGTAGTCTAATTATTTTAGCCGCGATCATTTATTATAACGTGCATATTATACATATAAGATAATGATTCATAAAAGGTAATACCTTTACATGTGTCAACAAAAAAAAAGTAAACTTTTAAATATCGACCTACATAAACTCTACGGTTTGCTAAATGAAGAACCATGTTTATTTAAAACATTTTGTTAACAGTTTCATTGTAGCATTTAGTTTTTTGTAATACGTAAAGTAGAGTTAATAATGATTAGAATATTCCGTATACAGTAACAATAACGAACTATACAAAAACTGACACTAACTTTAATTCTTCGTCAGACTTCTGTTTAAAATAAAAGATAGAGCTCTGCTTCCAATAAAAATATTACGTGTTAATCGATTTTTTGTATAAAAGTCTAGAAGCTCCGAAGTGACGACATTGGTCATCTCGTAAAAAATTTTCCTCTACATATATGCATACATACATATGTACATATATCACGTTTAACATAGTTGCGCATAGCAGCAAGAGGGGCGGTTGCTCGATATCCATCCCCCGTGTTCGCATTGGAGAAACGCGTGCACCACACGATGGCCCTTTGGACCCGTTGAGATACGAATCCAAAGGCGGCGAGTAGGTATAAAGGCTGCCTTGATTCGTCGGTTTTCTTCCCACCGGCAGCATAAGTAGCGCGTTTCCGCGCGGGTTGTGGCCAGTTCCTGTTCGACCGTCATACGACCGTAGCGAGGCGCGGGCCAGTGGAATGTCCCAGCTCTCATACGTATACACTCTCGCATACGTCGCGCGAGGCGTGCAAAGAGCGTGCGCGCACAAAAGCTCCCGCGAGTACCACCGAACCGTGTATGCACGAGTGTATAGCTACACGTACATATGTATGTATGTGTACGCGGTGTCCTCGCTCTGCCCCCCACCCCGCCCCTCTCACCACCGCCCCCAAAACGAGTATCGTTTGTGTGTGTGTGTGTGATCAAGAGTGGCCTCGTGTGACTGCTGTATACACGTAGTTGTGTGTGCCACGTGGTAGTGAACGTCGCGGGAATTCGTGGTTGTGTATTCGACCAATGACGGGGCAAGTAGCAACGGCTATGCACCAATCAACGAGCAGAAGTACTCGCGAATGCGCGCCACTGTTACCACCGGATGTACGATCGTGGCGGGTAGAGGGGATAGACTGAGAGTGCGGCATAGGCTGCGCGTTCGAGCGCATCCTCGTTCGTCGCTGCTCGCCTTCGGAGTCGGTTGTGTTTCACACTCTCGAGTCGCCTCTCTCACGGGCAGTTACCCGAAGCTCACCAGAGAGTTCACTTGCTAGATTCTCTCTTGAACGCCATCGCGGTGATATCACCACGGTTCCCTCGGGCCTCGACTTGGTTCAGTTCCGATTCAGCCGTGTTTTGTGCCGTCTTATCGTTCCTGGAATACCTTCCAGACATACGGTCGTCGTACATCACCGTGTACATAACTCGTGTCGCGCGATAGCCTTTCGAATTTTCATTGTGACGTCGCGTCGTGGCGTGGCATGAAGACCAAATGCAACCGGAAACCAGCTTCGAATTTCATATCGTAGGCTATGGAGCACGCGATTGCTTTGGATCGACGGTTATTTTGTGCATTTCGTTTTTCTATAGTCTCTTTTCATGAGTGATCACACCTGAGCAATTAACTGTCGTGATAAATTACGTTTATACTCAGTCTATCCTGAAACAATTGATTCGGGAATAAAAATAGGTCATCGATTACATCTACTACATTTTATTCTGTTCCTTTCAATCGGTACATTGGATTTTCCGGACTTAGTATTCGCGTCGAAAACCACGAGAAACATCATTTGTAATTTCTTCGTACAAATGTGCGATAACTAGATCTTATCGCAGGCACAGTATACGACTTCGAACGAGTTCAGTGTGTTACAGTAAGTGCCAGCGCGGCACACAAAAATCAAGAGGTTTCCCATTAGTTGCAAATATTTAAAGGTAATATCGCGCGACAAAAGAACAAATTTTAACAGCCCCGTGGATATTGATCCTCCATTAAAGGGTTTGTCCTTGGTGCAGTTGAAAAGAAAGGAAAAGTAAACGTTGTTCGTACGTCGCGATGTTTCATTCGTGTTCCGTGTTACTCTGGTCTCTCAGTGGGTAAAGATGGCGGTCACCATCGTTCGTTGGTCGTTGGTTGAGTGGTGAGAGGGGTAAACGTGACGCAACCCGTCGTCACGTGATCAAACCGTGGCTCCGCTCTCGCTGGGCCAGTGTGTGATCTAACGTTTGTTACGGCAGTTGATGGAGGATACGCAACAACGGCTAGAGTGTAGAAGAGGCAAGAAGAATACTTTTTTTTCTACATATTCGCTTATACCGTACAGCGATGTGTGCAACATCTTGATCTTTTTCTCGGTCGCTAGGTCAGTGGGGGTGAGAAACTGGCTTGGCTGTGTACACAGATAGTCAGTCTTTTTCTCTCTCCTATCGGCCTCGCGGCACATCCTTTAACGTTGACACACGGGTCCATCTTTCTAGAAGAATCTACACAGTTTTTTTGCATTTTTCCTTTCCGATCTTTGAAGGAAACACATACTTTGAAAGAGAAGCTCGAAGGGAGAGGAGAACTGACTACCACTGATATTCGTATGTGGGAGCGCAGGCTCAGCAGTGAAAACCGTGTTCCCCCAGCTGTAATGTAACATGTTAAAAAGGCTCTGGGATCATGGAGAACACTGCGCGAGTACTGACCGTTCTTCGAGCATCGTCATCCTTTATCGTCGTTCTCTCCTTTCTCAGTTACACAGAATGGGGTCGGGCGCAAACGCGTTCGCGCGCGCGCCACCATACGTAAATTACTTTTCCGCTCGTTTGAAGCGTGTAAATTGTTCCGTGCATCCATCGACCGGAAAAATTTAATTCCCAAAATAAATCCGTGTTTATTCAGCCCTACGGGTAGGGGGTGGGGTCAAGAACATTTTTTTCCTTTTTATGCTCGTAATTTCTTTAAAAGTCTCATTTTTCGCGTTTCAACCTCCATTAAAAGTTCTGAATGAGTTCAAATCATTATCAGTCATTATGGTATTCTGTTTGGTAGCTGAGTCGACAAATTGTGAATCGAACGAAAGTGCACCTGCTACGTTGGGCAGCAGGTATGGTCTTATGTGGTAATGAAGCGAATAGAGCTGAGACACGATCGTCGTTGCAAAGTCACTTTGTAATTGCTGTGCAAGGAACCCCGCCGTTAGAGCGCCGTTCACCTCGGGAGCCTTCTATACTTTCTAAAGCCGCTTACTTTCGTAACTTGGCAAATACCGTCGGCCTCGTGCTGTGTACCGGATCGTTGCCGCGATTACGGGACTGAATTTTTTTCTCTTAATAAAACAGCTTGTTGTCGCTTCCAATCTAACAAGTGCTTAACATTTCTTTCTCATTGTTGATTGGTCATGCACCCAGCGTTCTACAACTAATGCACTCACATTGTTGTTGATGCATCTTGCTGTGATAAAGGAATTTTATGGAACATTAATAATTGCTGACTAGTTTATTTTTGTGGGAACTGAGTGCCTTTTACTTGGTTGGTATTATGTATTTCGTATTATATTAGTTTTGAGCACATCTGGTCGCATGACTCTATAGACGTTTCTTTATCCATAGCAATGCCATGTCCAAGTTTCTCGTACGTTCGTAGTATGTACCTATTTGTTCTTTCACGTTTACTTGTCTCTGTCTCTCTAGTATAGGTGACTAGCATCGAGTTCTCGTTGCAATTCTTGAGAATCGACTTTCCACGTCAGCTTTAACTGCACGTATGTCAATGGTGCCAAGTAGATATCGTAGCGTCGTGAATCGTATGTACAATTTCGAAAGGCGGCACATAACCTCATTCTTCGACTCAAGTGTCAAATGAAAAACCGTACGAGAGTATGAAACGTCTTTAGATAGTCATGTTGCCCATTCAGTGATTTTGTGAAAATTATAACATTAATTTATCCTACATGAATTAAGTTGATCGATTTAATATCTATTTAGTTCGAAATCAAATATTTTTGAATGTACGAACGTCAATCCACTCTCGAGGCGTAGTGGCCGATCGGTGAGCACTGTCGAGAATCAGGAACGACGTAGAGGTTTAAAAGGCGGCGCGTGTTAGTCGCGTTTCTGTAAATAGACGTACGTGTTTGTTTTTACTGTGTAACTTGTACTCTGGTTTCGGCTGGCAGAAACGGTGTCGTGGAACGAACGACTAGTTTGTTTTGTAACCACTAATTTAACGCGTTGTGCGTTATAGGTGTAAATTGCAAACTCAAGAACGGTAAACGGTGAAGAAAAAACCCCTTAATTCAGCTTCAGGTTAGATTATATTTATTTTTTGTAAACTACCTTGTGAGATCCGTATGCTTGTATACTGCGTATCGGAGGATAATCAAACGGCAAAGGAGAAATAGACGCGAGAAGTCTGCTGGAAAGTTACCACTCCTTGGGAAGAATGGAGAGTTGGAGAGAATCAAGAATACTGAGTGCGCACTTACACGCAAGGAGGAAAGGGAAGTGGGACTGGCTTGCCTTGTGCCACTTTGTACGTACGCACCGCTATCGAGATTGTAGTCTCGATAGTTTTGTACCGGTCTTGTAATATTCCGAGATTTGATGATTTTTTTTTTTTAGTTCTGATGGCCTTAGTGCACATGCTGCCACCGTTAACTTGGTGTAATCATAATTATAACGCGTACTTGCACCTGTACTATTATACACATTGCGCATTTCGAATATCTTCTATATGAGAAACTTTGTTCAGTGTTCCAGAGGTTCGAGACGTATCTAAAAGATTAAGTGTTGTGATAAATTTTGCCTTGTACAGTCCTCGATTGTCCCTAAAAAGCATGTTTAACTGTATGGAAAATTTGTACTGGCTATTTGACTACACTTATAGATGCTTTAACAAAGAATATAAAACGGGATAAGTTTTTAAATCGTACAGAAACGCTGTAAACTGAATTTTCAATTTTCTTTTGACAAGAGTTATGGGAGGTATGCGATGTTCATTCATAATCTCATTGTTAATCCATATAAAATGTTTAAGGTGAATGCAGACATTCGAGAATATATGTATACATACTTTATATTTAGATATTTTTCTTCTATTTTGGAATGTCATTCGACGACTCATTTCGGTCGTAGAACGAAAATGGCAAACCGCCATTGCTACTCGAGTCCAAAGGATCGTACAGTGAGTCGAGGAGGAGGTAAAAGCACCGAAAAAGGATTGTTCTGGGTGTCGGGTAAAAACCGTGAAAACGCAACCGAGCGACGGATGGTCAACAACCGCCATTTTATAGAAGGCAAGCGTCGTCGCATTGCGGCCATCTTTCGTGTATAGGACTCGAAGCGTTTCCATTTCCATTTAGGCTGTTCGATTCGCTCGGATTCCATCCACGCGCTATCTAATTTTACTCGTTGGCCTCGAATCCTCTTGCCGTGGCTCATCACGTGCTGGTATATAGATATGTATGTATGTATATTCGTACCTGCTGTCTCTCCAAAAAGAGTCTCTTGCGATCAGTATCACTATACAGTGAAATTTACCATTCCGTGATCATTCATCCTCCTAATCCTGAAACTGAAAATGGCGCTGTCCTATCGAAACATTGACATGTGTATACAAGTAAAGTATGTACCTATGTGTTAGTATAATTCTATTCATTACGAGATGAATGTGCTGCTCATTTATTCAGGTAGAAGTAATAGGTATAATTATGTTGCAAAGATAAACATGTAAAGGAGAAAATAAATTCAATTAAATGATACATATATGTACACATATTTTATTGAGTTTAAAGTTTCTCGCGTAAAGCGATTTGCAGTTTCTGCTATGCATTTACATTATAAGTTATCACGCGAACACAAAGTATTAATAGGTACAAACAAATCCACTAATTAATCGTGCAACCAGGAAACAGCTGAATTGTATTAGTTTCCGTTAATTAGTTCTTTCTACTCATCGTACACATTTTTGCGGGAACAATAGACACTGGGAAAAATTAATATTTCAGTTTAACGTTATTTTTATTCACATCCATAGCAACTATAATGTTTGCATACTGTAAGAAGCTCAGGTATCTTTCGTTCTCGTTAAAAGGAACGTTCGAACCCTCGTCTCGTTAATCTCGTTAGCTACTTCGAAAAGGGGTTAAATCCCTTTTAAAGGTATCAAATAACTTAAAACGACGACACCCGCGACACGTGACCCGTTCACTTCAGGTTTCAATTTATTCTCTCAAATACGAGTTTCATTTCCGTTTCTATTGCCTTTTCATACCATTGGCACTATGATAATTGTTCGAAATTGTGAAATTTTCAGTATGTATGTAAACGCTTTCAGTATTTCTTCTTGTTGCACTAGTAATACAGGAGTTCTCATCTAGTCCAACGATTAGAACTCTATGAAAAGTTCTAATAAATTCAATAACAGCTGCAAAGCACGAAAATCCAATTTTCCACGCGGTCGCAGTTTGAAAATTCGTCCTGTGTCTGCGCCAATGTTGCGGATGACATCATTGCGAAATGGCCGGTCTGAGGAGCGGGAGGGGGATATCCGTAAAGATCGTGGATCACCGCGAGGGTAGGGTAGGAGAGGGGAGTGCTGTTACACGGAGGAGAGGGGACCGGAGCTGAACGTGAAGAGGAAGAGACCGAAGAGACACGCCGGTAGTGATGGGTTCAACGTGTTTCGCGGCCCTACGAGAATGCGACAGAAGCATGGAATCGATAGTACCTACTGATATAAAGGTAGAAATTGACAGTGAATGTACATACATATATATTAAAACTTGATATTTTAGTGAGCGTTCACCTTCTATTTTCTAATTAAAATTACAATTTCTTCTATTTGTTCCTGGCCGCGCACTATTTCTATGTGTACATACATATAAGTACATAAATACAATATTTATATATTTGCTTGCACATATAACCTAATACTTTTTGTTTTAATAAGAACCCTGCCTATCATTGTTTCATGCTCTTCCTCGTTACGAAGAAAGGACTGCCTTAGCTTACACGATTCTAAATTTTACAAACTTGAACAGCTCTAAAGTTTCCGCGTTTCGGAACCTGTGATATTTACTTCGTAAAGTCGATGATTGAAGAATTCAGTGTTGGAAGAACTAAATTACATACTCGGGAAAGCTTGAAGAATATCGAATGACCATATGTAGGTAGATACAGGTCGAAAGAGACTAAAGAGCTAATATATGTATGTATAGGAGGGACGAAGAGCGGAACAAAGGGGTGAAGAGAGATCGACCGAGGTCTAGGCGCAGAAAAATCACGAAGCAGAAGGGGCTGGGTTGAGAGAGGGAGTGGGAGAATGGAACCATGGTGCGATATAAGCACGAGAATCCGGAGGTGGGGCGGACCGGGTAGCAAGGCCTTGAAGAAGCGTAAGAGAAGAAAAAGCGGCAGGGTCGCTATGCTGTTCCTACTAAATACCGTACATGTACCATATCATAATGTTTCTGAATATGTACCTTTAATCTAAAGGCCTTGATACTTTGAGGGTAACGTTGATACCGAGACGTACACCGATCGTGAGTCACAAAGGTACCTACTCGATGATTTGCATCTGAAAGAAATAACAAGGAAAGTATCGACGTTAAACCGTTTTATTCAAAGTACATACAAGTATGCTAAATATGTATGTATTCGAATGTTATCAAGTTATCATCGTGTTACATTGAGATTGTGTTGTACTTTCGCTGGAATTTGATTAGGTAACGACTAGTGGCTGAATATTGGAATTTCCAACTATGTATGCGCATTCACTCCCATTTTGAATTACATTAAATAGTTCATAATGGTTTCAAAATTTTAACCAGTTGTATTTCGAACGTTTAACGAAGCAAAATAATTTTGCACGATTCTTACTTACCATCAGTATATCAGAATACTAATGAATTTACTTTTAAGGCTGACAGAATCGCAAAGTATTGAAACGATATGTCGACGCATGGTATGACCAGAGTTATTCGCGTTACATGCTTGTAATTGTTTCTGGAACCAGCGAACTGTATCTACAGAAGAAAGAATATGAAAAGAAAGGGAGCATAATGATTCAACGAGACAAGGACATTCTCGCATTTGTCAAAAATTTCTCGATTCACCCGAGGTAAGCGAAATCTGTTGCGTATATCGTATATGCAACACTTCCTATCTGCCTGTATAGCCTTGCTACCCTATTCACGCACGTGGTCATGTACGTATCAATCAGTACATATGTATGTAGTTTACGCCCGTTTTCTGGAACCAGCGAACTGTATCTACAGAAGAAAGAATATGAAAAGAAAGGGAGCATAATGATTCTGACGCACTGGATCGTGTACATTTAAATTTTAAATATTCTCGATATTTTTTCGATCGTATACGTGTACGCTGCTCGTTTCTCGAGTTCGGAAGAAATAAAGCCGTTCTCCTAACGTCCTCTGGGGACTCGGTCCCGGTTTTATCGTCGGCCCACAGGCCCGAGCGAAGTGTAGGTACCTACATATGTACATACATAACGCCCACGGGAACGACAGTATCACGTTCACGAGTAAATTATTATTTGGTTCTGGATCCGTGGATACTCGAGCTTTTCCTACAACCAGCTAATCCTTAAACATTGAGGAACTTCAATTTCGGTTGGATAGACTATATCACGTTCAGCTTTCACCCTTCTAAATGTAGTCGTTAAAAACTTTATATAAGTAGCAACCCACACTTCAAATCGAAGGACACAGAATAACCTGTAAGTACATATATGTATTAGGCATTGCACAACCGAAAAAAACATGTTTTCAAAGTCTATTCTATTATATAATTGTTCATAGAATATCAATCATAAGGTTGCAATAATTGAATTCGTTACCACTGAAAAGTATGACGTATAGGCGCGAGAATTCATCAAAGGCAGAAAGAGAAAGAGCAAAAGACGAAGGGAGAGGAAAATGAAAGTGAAGAGTTTTGGGTGGCGGAATAGAGAAGAGGAGTGGAATGGAAAGAGAAGGTATCGAGGCGTGGGTGAGGGCGTCTCCTTTGAGGGCGAAGCCACCGGGAGGATTCTACGCGACGTGGTTATAGTAGTTTAAACCGCGCCGAAAATCCATCCCAACTTTCACCCTCGCAGTACGCCCGGACAATCGGATCCGCTCAAAGATGGCCGCCTTTATGGCTAGGAGGTCACCGGGTGCACGCTAGACCACGCCCTATCCTCGCCAAACCCGAGCTTTCCATCGGCCGATTTTGCTCCCATAGCCAGCGCCGCCAAGGGCGGTTCAAGGACGTACACCGATACCCCTTCAGAAAGAATAGTGGCCGCTGAGCCACGATCGCCGCTTCTTCCCGGAAATTGCGCAACTTCGTCAGGGTCACATTAACTCGTTGGTTCGCACCCTAATCATACTTGTCTTCTTTGTGAATCCCACGTGGATAAAGCGATGCCTGCCGATAAATGTCACGTTTTTTGTCTGGCGTTAAACGAGTGAACGTTTTAAGGGATCGTTGAAAGCTATATTATCACATGTAGGTATATGTATATGTGGATGTGTGGTGTACTGCGTGTGAACGAGAATTACACACGACAGACGCTTGTTCTATTTTTCTATGTTCTTTGTAGCTTAACTGCTTACCCTTTCATTAGAGAACCGAGACTTCCGCCGCCGCTAAATGTTGCGTTGTATCATTGTTTTCATTGTAACTTTCATGAAACGTATCCCAATACTATTATGTATATGAAGATAACATGCCCTTCCATTTATGTTTGTTTGTGCCAGATTGCGTTAGAGATACGGGAACAGTCATTAACGAAAGTGTAACGACCAACGGCATGGATGAATGGGCATGGAATTTAAACGTCTATTTAAAATAACGAAGAAACATAATACACACAGTACATATTTATATGTATAGAGAGGAGGCAGCCTGATTCATTGCGGACATCAAGTGTCCTCCTTGTATCCGGGATCTAAATAGGTTTTTGGAGCATAGGAGCTTTTTCGGGTCGGTATAAATCGACCCGTTTCACTGGCCTAATTACTCTTCGACCACTTAGCTCCACGGCACTCGTTCTGGTAAACACAATGCTCGTATGTATTCTGATACATGCGGACCATATATGTATGTACATAGTTACATATGCATGAATATATGTATACCCTTTACAGTACATAGTTGTATAACGTTCTCCGCTTTGCCGGCACACGTAAGAGCAGTATTTTCGATAACGTTAATGCTAGATCGGTGGCTTGTTCAAGTGCGCGTAGAATAAGAAAGAAACTTGTTTGAAATTCTTTAAGGATATAATTAAAGAGTGTGAGATAAAAATCAAACACTCCATGTATGGAGCGATCTTTGGATAGTTTTCAAACTTTCCCGAAGACGCACCGTGGCACATTCCACCTCAACGCAGCTTTCTCCGATTCATACTTCGCAGACATACTCATTAGCACCTCCGTGAGCTACGTCCTCACCTGTCTCCAAGTAGATACTTGTCCACTTCCTCTCTCCGCGATTGCTCGTTATGCTCGAAACCGTGTCCGTCGTTATGTAATGTGTGTTGTAATGGCACCATTATCGGCCGCGCAAGACAGTATTTTCAAACGGAGGGAAGAGGAATAAGAAAGACCAAGAGAATATAGCACGTGATTAACGAGCAGTACCGCCACCGAAGGTTGCTATTCTACGAAATTATTCACTCAAAATTATTTTGATTAAACTAATTTCCACTATACTAATTTCAAATTCTTGAAACAGTCTGATGTCCACATTCAATATCTCAGATTCGGTGATTCTATCGGACAAACGCTCAGATGTAGCCTGGCTGGAGGAGGAGCAGGAAAGGGAAAAGATGGCAGAGGCGGCGAAGGTGGAACCGAGAGGTATTTCCGTTATTGCACGGTCTTCTCCATTTGGCAGGTTTATCTGGGGACATGCGCGCGCGCGCGACATGTGCTTACCTACCCACTTTCCTATACCTGCATCCTAGAGTGGCTGTTCCCTGGTTGCTAGCTTCGCCTGCCTGCCTGCCTGCCTGCCTACCGGTTTGCCTTGATCCCTTGAATAGCCAGTAGGTGGGTTGGTAGGTAGGTAGGTGTAGGTATACGTCTTTCTTACGTAAGCGCTCCGCTAGAGAGCGAGTTATCGCGGTAGGGTAGAGCGGACGGCCGAGCGGTAGAAGGAGAGGAAGAGACTTTGAGGGATTTACCGAGTGGACCCTGTGGACAGATTCGCTCCGAGCAGGAACTATGTGGAACACTATTGTGGAAACCGTTACAGTGGCGTCGTCTTCGGTTCGTCCCAATGTATTGTATTTGCCATTTATCACTGTTTTTCCTTCACTCGAAACGAAAGATATGTGTATACGTACACAGGTATGTATCTAAGGCTGCCTCCTCGTTTCTTCCCATGCAATTACATATATGTATGTAAAAATGTGCAGCGTTTACGTGTTTCACCGATCGTAGATAGGGTTCATTATAATACATATGTATGTAGGTACATACTTGGATACTCTACGGACGTGTTGTGAAACATTGTTGTCTATTGAAGTAGGTAAGAGACTGAACACTCGTGGTATATGTGTAATGTTTTTTAAAAAACAAAAGGCTTCGACGTTTATTCCATTGGCCAAAGTTTGTAAAATTGTGTCGACGAATTCTACGGTATACATATGTACATACATATTGTCTACAGCACTGCGATCGTAACGATGGTAGGTTATTTATTGATCAGTGCCCGCGGGCCATGGAAGGGGTTCGCGGAATTTATCGCGTATTGCCAAGGCTGTCTACTTCCTCGTGTGATCTTCTACCCAGAGAGAGAAAGAGGGAGAGATGGAGGAAGAAGGTTTCTGTTCCGTGAATAGTGTGGAATTGGAGGTTTTTTGGTACTGATGACGGATAGCAGATTTCGGTGATCAGCGGACCCCGCGGTCGCAAGGGGGCCAAGAACCACCAGGAACACTGCTGCGAATCGTACTCGGTCGTTTGAGCGCACGGCGCTTGTGCAGTGACACAGATATCACGCCCTCTCCTCAACCCCCTTTCTCGTAGCTACTGCCCTGCCTGCCTGCCTGCCTGCCTGCCGCGGCCGGCTCGCTACTGCAAACTGGGCCAGCGCATCTATGTACCAAACGGATGCGCAAATTTACTGGATCAACTTTAGCGTTCAACTCCGCGGGGTTGAATATTAGGGTCGCGTTTCTCGAGTGCTCGCTCGTAAATTGCTCGTTTCTTCTCTTCTTTCCTTTTTCCCAGTCTACCGTGCTACGTAACGGCCGAGAGTAGCTAACCATTTTCCTTCTTTCCGTTACTTAGATTTTTCAGACGTTTATGTCGAATAAATTCGAATTCAGATACCTATGTAAGTATGTAGGTACATACATATTATACCCATATTGTGTATCAGTGTTTTGACTCTGAATAACTAGTTGAGTATGTGGCTAAAGTTTGAACATTTCCTCCCAGAACACTCTATACGTATACATACGTATGTACTAATATACCTACTATCCGTGCAGAGACAGCCCGCATAAGGGCAACCGTTTGGCTGAGATCAGCATCCTGTTTACAATTACCGACGCAAAGTACCGTGGCAGTGGGTTTCCGCGCAGCGATAAGAACGCTGCTGATAAAATTCTTTGGTCGACCAGTAAAAAGGCAGAGTTTAGACTGGTTTAGACGGCGAGAACGCGGCAATTAGGTTTGCGTGAAACCAGAGGACGCGATGCGACGGTCGAGTCATTCGACCCAGTTCGTAAAATAACGCGAGCCGGTAGGCGTACTTACCGAAATGTGGGACAACCGTGTTCATGCGCAGGAAGTGGCGCAATTATGGATACGCGAGGCAACCGAGCGACCGAGCCAACGCAGCCGTACGCTCGATTCTGATTCTAACCTCCAGATTTGCGACTCCGACGCCTGTTGTGGAAAAACACGAGCCTCTGTGTTCCTTCATAAATAATGCTTGGGACACTGTTTCTACATACATATAGCCATAAATGTACCCTAGACACGAACAGAAACTTATATTGCAGCGAGGTTTAATGGTATTCGAATAACAAGTTATGTACCTACATATGTATATCTACGTGCATAGATACACACATACCATACATATATGTATACATACATATGTACTTGCATATGGTGGAAGTAGAAAAAGCTATATTTTCTATATTATTAATTACAATTTAAACATATACGTATATGTCGGATAGGGTGGATACATCGACTACACTCAAGAAAAGTTAGAAAATTCGAAAACCGGAAGGGCATCGTGCATGGCTGCTACGGTCTATCACCGTTGACCGTCACGATGGTCATCTGTGACCGACATTTTTTCAATTTACGAAAAATATATAATATTTCTTAGCTGTCACCGCACTACAGGATACAACATCGCGTTGTCAGTCTTGCCTAGACAAAAACGGATGACGGTATCGATACTCACACCGAATGCGGACAGAAATTGTCGCAGTACAGGGGCTAGGCTAGGAGAGTTGTAGTGAGACTATCAGGCAGGGAACAAGAAGTCGTATTATACTATACATACATATTTATCTAGGTACATAGGTATATGAACCTACGTATGCGTATGTCCCCTGGTGTATAGACAAGTTAACGAGGGTTAGAGAGATGGAAATCGAGCGCTATACGGAAGCACGACTAGAAGCACGTCTCGTGGACCCTTCTTGGAGGAAACCGACTTTCGGCTTCGTAGGTTCACCACGGATCATCGTTAATTTTCTCGGGCAGCTTCGCGGTGGTCTTCGAGCCGGCGAGGCGGCTCTCCGTCTCTTTTAACGAGCACCGATGAGAACGAATTACTCTCGTTGCCCATTCCCCGTAATTATTCCACTTTTCGGTTTTCCGTCTTCCGTCCGCGATCTTCTCTTGCCAGATATTAAATGCGCGCGGCTTCGTTAGCGCCTCATTACCACGGCAATCTCGCTAAAAATGCTTATTTCTTCGAAAATGAACCTCCTTCCTAAATATCGCCTTCGTTTTGCAATCGGAGAACGATCTACGTTCAGTATTCCAGTCTTAACTAGCAGAACTAAGGACATTATGTTATAATATCGCAAGAGTTATGTTACTACGCTAGCTAAGCCAAAGACCTTGAATACTACCAGTGGAAGAATGTTCATTCTAAACATCCAATATACATATTTGTAATAATGTAAGTTGCATTTACATTACATTTTCTTTCATTGCCGGTTCGAAGAAAAATTCTAGCGTTGGTGATCAGACGCGTGTATAAGACGACGGAAATGTTGAATTTAATAATTAAGTAGGTACCTACATACATACATACATAGTACGCATAGACATTAACACCTTTTCGTAATGGGGAAGAAAAATTTTCGCGGCAGTTTCAGCCTCTTATCGGTTTCTACCGGACAAATAAGCCTACCAAGTGTGACAGGAGCCGAGCGTGATACCCATAAACCGCTAATCAGTCCAGTTAACTCGTCTTTCGTGATAATTGCTCGCACGATGATGTTTGCAATATTATAAGAACGACACCTTATCAAGAAGTTTCTTACGGATTTATTTATTTTTTTTTTTCAAAAGTCTTTCTTTATTCTTCTTCTCTATGTATCTAGCACTTTGCTCTATAAATATACATATAGGTGAATACATATGTATGTAGCTAAGAGATAAATGTCTAAAAAGTGATGCAGGGTCAATGGATGCTTCGTAGCTCCGTTCTCGCAACTTTCTTCGTTACCTACTCGGTTATCGACTACCTATACCGACAAGAATTCAGCTTGAAAGCAGGTTCTTAAATTTCCACTTATTTAGGATAGTCTATTCACGTACCTCAAATGTTTGGATTTTTTCGAGAATCTTTTAATTACTCGCGTACTATAAATATGTACCATTTGATTGTTTGTGTCATTCACAGAAACAAGTCTTAGAAGCTACTCGCGACATGGGTCCAGTAAAGACACAAATAATCGAGAAGCATTGTACATATGTATCTCGAATGTCCACGTACAGCTATAACTTCCACCAACTACTTACGAACGACTGGCCACGTGGGAACGCTGCGTAACGGTAAGCGAGCTGACAAAGAAGCTACCAGAACTACGACCTCGAGCAAGAAAACAGCTTCAGTGGCTGAAAGAAGAGTAGAGAGAATAGATTCGAATTTCATACGAATTTGCTCCATACTCGGCCTTCGAGACCAATTTTTCATCCGAACGTGACCGTGAGATCGGTGTGTGTCTGTGTGCGTGCGTGCACGCGCCACAGAAAAAATGTACGCGCCGCACAATACTCGCCAGTCGATTCTTACGTAAGGAAACTTTATTCGACAAACTTTCGTTTTTCTTGATACCCCACTAGTGGACCTACCGTTTCACGCAGGTAAATAATTGGTACACGTGTCTGAAATGTTGATGAGTCATCGTTTCCCGATGTCATCCGACTGCGACACGAAACTAACGACTGTGTTGGGCGTGGATGTCGTACGATAGGATCACGTCGAAGTGTTTTGTTTTATTGCAAAACCTTTGGGTAATATTTCATTGTTAACGGAAAACCTGGTATTGTCTGTTTTAAACATGCACTGTTAATATTTTAAGGCGATATGAAATACGAACGATTCGCTGTCAACAATACATTATATGTACATCTAGGAACGTTATGCGAGTTTCGGGTCCAATTGCTTCCTATTGCATCGTGCTAGAGTTAAATAAAATTCCTGAAAGAGGAAGAAGATAAAACCACAAAGCGATTCGCAGCAAGACACGCGATAGAAAAAATTGTCTGACCAAGAAAAACTTCGATGCTCGTGAAGCACCGTTTTCAGGAGTTACACGCTGCCCGCACTTGCGTAGCGGTGTGTACATATGTATAGTATGTACCTGTAACCTGTAATACAACTATGGCACAGTACAAGACTGAATGCGATTACATTTACCGATCTCTGGTCGTAAATTAATATTATGATTCCAAGAGTAGGCGCAACACAACCACGTGGATCGTGCTCTCTCTACGCGTGCGTATAAATACGCACGTACGTTCGCGCGTGCGCGCTTTGACAGTAAGCGTGGGACCAGTGGTACTCACCGTGTAATACACGGCAGTGTATGTAACGATGAATAATTGTTACCTTTTGCGCCAAACTCGTAGTGTATTGTTGTGTCTCTATCGAGTAGGGTTAAACAGAATTTTATTCGAGCGATACTTACGGTTTTTTCTTATTAAAAATAAAAATACAATAATAGTAATTTAAACGATTAATTCGAATATTGAACGGTTGTATCAATACGTGTGCACATTTTCATAAGGAAATAAGCACATATCCGTGTATTTTTAAACTGAAATTTTCGTGTTTATTCGCGAGAAGTACAGAACCTTTTATACATACATAGTTTATAAGTTCTACTACTTTGGAGTCGTATTTCAGTTAGACAATTACCGGACGAACCCTTTCATCCGCATGCGCCTTGTTCATAACCTTCCAATCGTCCTGTACCCTGTACCCTGTCCCTCGTGGACCTTATCAAACTTATTTCATCGCTATAAATATGTATTTAAAGGGTTACTAAGGATCATTCTTTAAAGATAATGCATACCAAAGGACAACCATTCCCAAGTGTGTTCCGTCCGAGCACGTCCGACGTAGTGTCCAGGTGGTAACGCGGCTTAACGGAGTTTGATCGGCATCCTTGATCACGGCCTGGTGAGTACCACTGTTACAGACCGATCATGCGCGCTCATCCAGCTCTTCCCTGTCCCCCCGCGATTTGCGTCGCCCACGTACACTTCTGTTAGTTGCGTAACGCTGCAGAGTCATGCGATAGGATAGCCCTCCTGCCGTCGTCGCGGCGCGGACCGAGCGACGCGAACATGGATCAACGGGAACGGGTACAGAGGAATGGAAACAAGCGAGACAGAGATGATCGCGTGAGGATAGAAATAGAAGAAGAGGAAGAAGAAGAAGAAGAAGAAGAAGAAGAAGAAGAAGAAGAAGAAGAAGAAGATTGCTCGTCCCTTCCGTCAGGGGCTAACAGGTCGGGAGAGACGAAGAAGCGGTTTTAGCCTTGAAACACGCTGCGCCGCGAGCAGTTTTGTCACGAGTTCCGCGCGCACGAATGCCGGAGATTCGCGGATTGCATCGAATCATTTTTTCCGATCTTTTTCCCACATCGCGTCGCCACTCTTCCCGACGGCCCGACGGCAATACTGTTAAACGTTCCGTACGGGTAGCATGCCCGAGCGGGCCCGGTTGCCCATCAATAACTCTGTCATCTAGAAGTCGGAAGTTAAAGGCACATTCGTGCTGTTGTACACATACATATATGTATGTACATATATCCATAGGTATGTATTGTATGTACATACCTATAAATATACCTACATATACAACGCGTATCAAAGTACCTAGCCGAGTATAGCAACGATAAACGAAGAGGATCGACGCATCCGAAATAACGTAATTTATTGTTCCGGGCAATTTTATCTCTGTCCGTGGTACGTACATACGATTAATAGTTAGCCGGTTAATTTATCGCCGAAGCCTATATCATCGACGACGGTGATGGAAACATATCGATTCAGGATATCATAGGAAATCCCATTGATTTGCCTTAGCGAGTCCACCTATTCCAGCTTCCAGAAACCCTGGAATCGTTGCATCTGTATCTGCATCTACATACATATAAAGTACATGTATACATATTATGTCCGTATGTATATCTCATCGCGTAAAGATATTCGCGGTCGCAGCAACGTTCTCCATATAGCGTCGAATGTAAAATTCCGAGAAGCACAACGATAGATAAAAATAGATAAAAGCGATGGTATCGGTGGCCTGTTGCTGGCTTTCTGGGAACGGTTTCGTCAATTCGGGTCAACGGTGCACCGGTGCGCCTCGTTATGTCTAAAAGGGGTTTCATGTAGTTCGAAGAAGGAAACGGAGTTTGGTTAACGAGTTGCTGAACAGTACGGTCTCAGCTTTGTCTCAGTGTCGATCCTTTTAATAGAAGCTTGTGTTCGTGATTCGATCTTCAATCGAGATGCGACAAATGCAAGATATATGTATACATTGAACAAGTAAAAAAGTTTATACGTGGCAGCCTGCACAGAACAGAATCTCTTAAGATTCTCTCTGCTATCAGAAGGTACAAGGTACAATATGTATTTACAGTCTGTTACTCCTGTTAATTCAATCAATCCCGTACAGTTATTACAGTTCCATACGGTATAAGTCACAAATTACTCACGGTGTCCATCTTTCACACGTTTACCATCTACACAACATACATACACACACACGCACACACATGCGACAACTGTTTTTATCGTTTCCGAACGGTCATGTAGTATTAATATTCTCGATGTAAAATTTCTGAATGAAAAAGTCACGTTCGACCGTGAAACGCGATCATGTTCGATACCATTCGGGTAATAAGTACGGTTCGCGTTTTTCGAATGCTGTTTACGAAGCGCTTAGCCAACCAGAAAAGTCGCTTTTCGCTGCATTTCGCTTTGATTAAGTAAGTCCGATATCTTGCGCAACGCCGTCGAAAGAAAAAGGAAGGAGAAACAGACGAAACGGTTGCGTTACATCGTCTCGTCTCGTCACGAGAAGATAACGACGCGTGCAGAAATGAAAAAACGAAGCACGAAGCACGAAGTATTAGCACGTAGAATCGGCGGCATTGCGTGTGCACGACTGTTTTTGCAAAAGTTGCGAAATTTTGCAATCTCTGCAAATCGCGGGAGCGCGAATGCGAGCGCACACGCGTAAGCCGTAAGCGAAAGCAAAAACCGATCGACCACGTTCTGTTCCTGTTCCATACCGTGCAAGCGCCCTCGAATCGAATGCAGAAATCGATGTTACGGATATCGTGCGACTTTTATACGCTTCCCGGGTGTCGGGATAGCATTTTTTTGTCCTTTCGAAACAGGCTGAAGTTATTTCTTAATCCGCCGCCACTGGTGGAACCAGTAGTGAATCAAGCCTATATTTCGATCGACGCGTGAACTGCATTTTTCAAATTACCGTGTGCTCCTTTCCAAATATGTTTCATCGTTATCATTTCGCAAAGATACGTGTTCTCATATACCTCTACTCTATCTAACCCGCTTAACTTCTCCAACCCGACGATCGTACATACAATGTACATCTATGTACATGTGCACTGTACACAACCTTACTTATTAAGATCTATGGTAGAAAATGCTCAGCCATAGATCTCGCTGGAAACGTTAAATTTTTATAATCTATACATATCATTCTGTATCTATTCTGAAGATACCGAAATCCAGAATTATATAAATATTTAATTACATATCCATATATGCAGCTATATGTATATCCCAGTTGATTAAATCTATAAGAAAGTGGATATGTATACGATTGAATTTAATTATATGTATACATACTTAATGATACAAGAGGCTTGCAAGTCTCAGAGAAGTTTCATCGAAGATAGCAATGTATTTGTGGATGTAAGCTCGCGTAACAAAAGAAAAGCATTCAATCGACGTCAAACGTCCCTTATCCACGGAGAAAACTACGATTTTGATTCTAAACTACGAGAAAAGTAAGTGCGCAGTACTTGTCGAATAAGGTTAGCCGGAATGTAAAAGCAAGGGGTAGAGGAAAGTGGAGCACAAGGAAATTGGAGGGAGTGCATCCATAGGGATTATGAGTAAGAACGTGACAAAGAAAAAATATTGCAGAATAAGCGGGAAAAGCGACAAAGTGGAGTACGACAGGGGAAAGGGAGCACAAGAAACGCAGGTGCTGAGAAAGGGAGAAAGAAAAGAAAAAGAAAATAGAAAGAAGGGATGGGAATGTAAAAGAAGCGTGTGGCGCGAGAAGGGTATCTAGTTTTGACTTCGTAGTAGGCCTCGATCGATGTTGTTACCATGACTACGGGGGCAGTACCGCGGTGCTCCACTGCTGATTATTTATGTCAAGGATCCCCTCCTGCCACGAAGCTCGAGACGCGAACTCAAACGCAAACCATCCCGACGAGGGAGTTTTTCGAGAAGTTTACCAGCATTTCGTTCTCTGTGTCGCAGTTTTCAAACAATTTGTTCACGTAATAAAAGTACCAATACTTTGTATACCACTCGCGGACGGAACTATAGAAACCGGATTTAATTCCAATTCAACCTTAAACTTCTTCCCTTCTTCCCTTCTTCCCCAAATGGTAATCTGATCGGTGAGACAACAGATTTTAATGTTTGCATGAGATGGGCGAAGCAATGGGATCGAACGCGACCCAATTCCGCAAGCTTTTTACGCACCGCGGTAGCGTTAAATGGCCGAGAATCTATCTGCACCGAGCAACATGATGTAAAATTCAGCCCACAGTGCAGAACGAGCCTTCCTTGAACACACTGCCGATCACGGGGAAACCAATAAAAGTTAATCTTGCGGTTTAAATGGTTTCATGAGCTTTTTTTCTTGAACGAAAGCACTCAATCGTTACCGGAGCCACGACGTTTCATGTGTACCCCCAAAGTGGCGTTTTTCAATTATGAAATAACGCTTTTCGAGAAGTTTCCCGATACTACGAGCGGTTCCCGTAACACGTAATCACAATATCTATGTATAATAAAATGGGTTCTAAAGTACATGCTGTTATTTCAAAAGAAATTCGGCTAGAAAAAAGATTAATTTAAAGGATTGTCAGAATCCTGAATGAGAATTAAGACGATTTATATACCCCGTACATGCATATCTCTGTCGATTCATTTGGTCCAGCTCCCGAAACATAAGTACTGTGTAGCTTCCAGTTGATTCTACGGCTGTACTACAGGGTGATTCTCTCGCTAAAGGTCCCAAAGAAGGTTCCCGCCGAGATGCTCCGGTGCTCTTTTCCGAACGAGCAGGATGGAACGAGAACCCGTGGAGGACGCTTTCGACCCAGTTTCACCCGATTCACCCTCGCTTGGCGATGGCACCAGCACGAGAAATCGATACTGCGCCTAAGGGCCACGGTGCTGTGCTCTATCAGTACGAAAATTATCACTCTAGTCTGCGCAGAAGCGATAATTAGAACCCTGCAGAATGACATCACTTTCCTTCTCCCTTGCACAATCTTTGAAATTTTCCTCCTTTATTCGTTATTTCGAAATTGTGAGGTTGTGATTTTAACAAGTTTCTATTCGCGAAAATAGTCGAATTTTTATGAAATATAACGTTCGTTAAACATATCAGATTTTCATGACAATTTAAATTTTCGAATTACATATGTACATACTTTGTAGTCGATAAGCAAGAGACTTTCAACCTGGCAGTCTACGTCCACAGCACTGATGGTGATCTCCCACAAGGGTGAATTCGTTCATCTGTGGGACAATAAAATATTGACGATCATTTGAAGGTTATTCAAAAGAATAAATAATGGTGGAAACTTTGTGAAATACATACTTATGTACACATCATAGAATAATATATAACACATTTCGGAAAGTATAATGCAAACTTCTTATGCTTCACATTTCAATTGTTATCGTACTGAAACATAAATTGTGTAAATTTATCGTGTACTTATTATTTATAGTTGGCGAATGTAGTCGTTCATTTGGATATATGTACATAAAAGCATTGAGTTACAACGTTTGAGTCACGCGAAAAAATCAGAACACTGACACTGCTTGGAAAAAGACCGACGATCAATAATATGTATAACGAATTGTTCAGAGACTCGACTCACAGGCACATAAATAGGATCGGTGCAGCCTTTTAATGGAGTATAGTCTGCAGAATACTCAATAGGCATCAAATAGACGAAGTAATGTGCATATTTTTTATTCGAGACCGAAATAAAACAGAAAGTAACAATTTCTTTTAAAAACGATATAATTGTTTATAGTTTCCTTTTTAGTACTACCAAAAATATTTTCTTCGTATTTGTATTATTTATTCGGTGTTATTAAAATGCATGTCAATATAGATTTACAAATCTACACTTTGTTATTTAAAAAAAAATTATAGTCTAGCATTGGAAAGTTTAATTTTACACATATTTCCAATCCGTATTAACGGTTTGGTTATCTGATACATTTGTTTCTAGTGTCAACCGGAAATAAAGATCAGGGAATCAGGACTGTTTGAAGCTACTCTTGTATCTATATCTGCAACATAAATTGTGCGTAATGGGACAGTTACTCGTTATCGAGAATGTGCAATATTGATAATACACAGTGGGCGGATGAGGTCATATACACAGCAAATGTAATAGGATATGGCGCAGTCTTTTTACTACTCTAAAATTTGAGAGATTAGGAAAATTAACTTACCATAAATCGAAAAATGCATTTCCTTCATCCGTTCCGTAAAGGATAAAAGAAAATATAGTGACGCATAGTTTTTAATAATTACACGGAACAGACCATTCTTACAACACAACACAACACAACACAACACAACACAACACAACACAACACACGTCCACATTCCCTCAAATTAAGATACTTAATTGGTTTTATTCTATAGACTATAGACGTACATCAGGAGTTTCGCTACAGTCAACACCTTCTCGCTACCTCAACACATTTTGTTTAAATCATAATTTACGCAGTTTACTATCAAACTAATGTAATAATTAACGATTACCTCTTTTTAATATTTACACGTATTTCATTAATCGATCATATATATAATACAACTTGCATTCTTTGCTGTCAGCAATTGCTAATAATTAATATCTTGACGTGTACAACCAACTCACTCCTTTTCAACTTCCCTCCCTTTGAATCTTCCTTTCCGAGTTAATCGTATTCGAAGCTAATTACGAATAACGTAGTATAGGACCACCGCAAAGAACAACCAGAAGAATATCCCCTCGTAGTTACTCGAGATCGTTTACGAGTCACGCGTCAAAAACCCTCTAAACCAGCCAGACTCTCGAATAGAAACAGTCATAATGTCGGCTACGAACTTTGTCGTTATACGTATGCTTGTTTGTGCACCCTTTACATAAAATAATTATTTAATATCCCTATCCGTTCAACCTGGGGACAAGAAGATAACCATCGAGAGACAGAGGAGACCGTAGTTTGTCGTTTTATCGTCGAGTTACGTCAAGAATGACCTACGAAATCCGTTATGTATAATATTATAAACGTCACAGGGCGAGTGATGCGGTGATACACCACCGCCGACACAGGAAGCGAACGTAATTGTTTCTTATGACTCGTACGTACGATATAACAATCGATGATTTGTTTTTATACGCCATGGTTTTGTCGAACTTTTGCATCACCGATCGTACGTACCAGTATTCTGCATGTAGTCTAAGCTCGATGATTTTATCATACCGAACAGTAAGTACACTATTGTGTACGGAATTTTATGCGAAAATCTTGATCAAATTAGGATATCGATAATCATCTGTTCTTAAATGCTAAAGTCTCCAGAAAACAGATGGTTACGAAATTAAAGCTGTGTATGTATAAATTAAAACGTAGGGAATCGTCGTGGTGGCCATTTTTAAGAGGACATGGCTGTTAATTTTTCTCTTTCGTTTCTATCTACAGCCGCCACGTGATCAGGCTTTTCACCTCGCGCGTAACGGTCCCACATTTTTTTGTATAACATTTCCATGCCTATCGCGTACAATTTGCAATTGAAAAGGGGACTCTCGGATCTAGCTTTCCATACCTTAGCTCTCGTCGCTTTTAAGCTAAAAACGAAACAGAAAAAAATTAACGAAATATTTACTAATAAAGCACAGTCGAATCATTCCCTTTCTTTCGACCAATTATTATACGAGTACGATTTACTTACTATTCTCTGTCGGTGCCTAAACGAACAGCAATATCCTGGTATTCTTGTCTTGTTCGTGCTACTAAATCGGGACATCCCAAGGTATTCAACTGACTAGCAGCAACACGTGACGCTAATGTCTCGCCTGGCAGTGTAACCACCGGAGTTCCAGTCCACAAAACATCCATACTTGTAGTATGACCATTACAAAGCGGCGTGTCTAGGCATACGTCGGCCAATTGCCCCCGCCTGACGTGTTCTTCTTTAGCCGCGACATTACTGAACAAAATCCTACCGGGTGTCAAACCTAATTGTTGAGCTGTTGCTTGCAAGTTTGGCTCGCCAACGGCTGGGAAACGAAGCAGCCACAGAACTGAGTTTGGCACATGTTTCAAAATCTGGAAGAAAAAACCGGAAACTAATGTTGAAACATTTAAAAAACCACTTGCAATTTGATTTTCCCCCTAATTATCAGATAAGTAAATTTAAGGACTAATGGTAATCACGCGAACAATTGTTAGCCGATAGAAGACACGTAAAGGCGAGCACAAACACGCGCACGC
The DNA here is from genome assembly GCF_001272555.1 of Dufourea novaeangliae. Classification (NCBI taxonomy): domain Eukaryota; kingdom Metazoa; phylum Arthropoda; class Insecta; order Hymenoptera; family Halictidae; genus Dufourea; species Dufourea novaeangliae. Next base: position 154,296 of record NW_015373896.1, on the reverse strand, counting down.
AGCCAAAATCCCGTGTAATTCGAGCCTTCCTTTCGCGTCAACCCATTAAAATCGACCCTTTCGAGAGTGTTGGTGTTGTTAGTGTTCTGCGATGTGCGCGCGCGTGTGCCGCGTCAGCCATCGCGACGCCCTCTAGAATCCACACGTATTTTAGAATTATCTATTATATGTGTATAAAGCCAGCGAACTTACATGTGCCCACATGTGAAGCGTGAGCGGATCAATTTTATACAACTGATTGAAGTTGCAGTAAACAACCGCGTCTTCTGGTAAACCGTATTGTTGTCTCGTCGTGATCACGATGTTTTGAGGCACTTCTTCACCCGTAGCCGTCTTGTTGTTCACTTGCGTAGTTGCCATTCCGTTTTGAACTACAACACCATTAACAGACATCTGACACTGGCCGGAAGCGATCATCGTCTCAATCGGAGTAGTGGTTGGCAGTTCCGCAACTTTCAACGAGATTTCAACGGGTTTGTTTTTGGCATCGGGTACGACTACTTCGCGGATTTCTTTAACCAAAGTGTTCTCGATCATTGGAGACAGATCAGTAGCATTTATCACGGCTACGTTGTCTGCTAGTTTGCCTTTCATGTTCAATTTATCGGTTAAAATAAGCCGTTCTTTGAGATGAGGGAACATTTGCCTGTAACAGAGTAAGAATATCACTATAAGCACAGTAAAATAATTAATCAAATAAAGCGCACGGTATAGAGAATATCACATGATTTCGAGAATAAGTACATAAATATAACCGTAACAACCTACCCAGACCTAGCTAAGATTTTAAAATGAAGATTAATCGAATATGCAATCGATATGATATTTCGTTTTTGTTTTTGCTGTAACACTTCTCACCGAGTCATGTTTAAACATTTCGACACCGTTTAGTCATGAAATTTTAGAAAAACTAATTATACTTGGAAAAGACTTACTTGTGGTCTCCAATGAAATACGTGTGCGGCATGTATGCAAGTTTCTCACTGTACTGACTAGCAAGTTCCAACGGTGAAGTAACTTCGTCCGTAATTAAGTAATCCATGAAACTCGCTCCCGACGTTCCCGGGTATCCAAGCCACATTACCTGAATCGGTGCCGGTCGTAGAGCAAATATCTCGTTTCTGGCACCTTTTGTGTATCCGTTCATATTCACTAGAATATGTATACCATCCGCATTAATACGGTCAGCGGCCTTCCCATTGCATGGAATTTGCGAAAGGTCGATAAAGTGTTCGGCTTCTCGTGCAATCTTTGCTCGAAACGTCGTTCCATCATCGGAGCTCAGGGCATAGCAGAATATTTCGACGTTCTGTCGCTCATGAAGTCCAGGAACCGATTGCATGAGATGACTGGTTGGATGATTTCCGAAGTCCGATGAAACGTAGCCAACCTTCAGCCGGGCGGTGACATCGCGTGGATATTTGTACGGTTGCTTGTGCAAAACGTGAATCTATAATAGTCATAGGAAATTATTGGGAACTTGGAGAATAAACACGATTGCGCAATTTTATAAATAAAACGCCCGAACAGCCAGATGTTCGGAGAATACATTGCGATCTTATATCTGCCTTCCATTGTAGCTATTTATTTACACATTAATATTCACAATGTGTGTAACATTCGTGACTGTATAAAAAAACAAAATATTATATATACTAACCTTTTCAATGCAGAGATTAGCGTGCCTAGCAGCGATGGCTTTCCTAAATTCATGCGAGAGAGGATAGAGCATGGAATGATGTGGGTGCACGCTGGGCAATCTGTTCTTGTCCAGTTGCTCTGCAACAATGGAGACCAGTTTCTTCATTCTAGCTTCGTAATCGGTCCAATCGCACACTATCTGCAGACAGTGTGCCAAATTGCAATACGCATCCGGAAAGTCGGGTTTCAATTTCAGAGCAGTTCTGTACGATTGAATTGCCTCAGGAATGTTCCCTGAATCTTTATGGATTGAGGCTAGATTGGAATGAGCGTCGGCAAAAGCGGGATTAATTTGAATGGCTCTCGTGTAACATTGCAGAGCCCCTTGTATATCTTGCATCTCCTTCAGTGTATTGCCCATATTCGAGTAAGCATCCGCGAAAGTCGGCTGAATACGAATAGCCTCTTTGTAATGCATCAGCGCTTCGTTTAGCTTTCCTTGCTGTTGTAATACGGAAGCAAGATTGCTATGAGCTGCTGCGAACTCGGGGAATACTTCGAGCGCTTTCAGATACAGTCGAGTTGCTTCTTCGATGTATCCTTGTTCTCTTTTTATGTTGGCCTGTAACCAGAGCATAAGAAGAGTTTCTACCGAAGAAAAATATATACACTGCATTGAGATCGTTTTTTGACCTGAATGGCAGATCGATATTTAAAAAAAAATCAAATTTCAAAGTAAAAAGATAAAGTCATGAAATATGTAGAATAATATTTTTTTGTGAATTTCATTAGATTTGATTAAAATTTAGATTTCAAACATTTTCTGTGAAACAAGGGATACACTACGATCTCCTAAACCATTGACTACCTTCCATCAGACTGACTCTAGGAATCGCAACTAATCATTGTGTGTGTGTGTGTGTATAAGTACCAAATTATTAAGGGAATCGGCGTGTGAGGGACAGAGACGAAGGGCGGTGTTGTAGCAATCCTCAGCCTCAACCACTTGCCCTTTTTCTTTGAGCGCGTTCGCCAAGTTACAATAGGCATCTGGGAAATTTGGTTGTAACTCAATCGCACGACGGTACGTATCAATCGCCAAATCAATGAGCCTGTACACAGAAACATAAATAAATCTCGCTTTGATCTTACTAAAGCGATATTATGAAAACGAGGACAAATTTTCACTTACCCTTGTTCATAGTAAACACAGGCCAAATTTCCATGAACGACCGCATTGTTAGGGCTGAGATTCAATGCACGTAGATACGCAGCTACAGCTCTGTTAAGAAACACAACATTCGCATATATTATTGATTGTTGTACGTTTTTAAAAAAATATTAACGACAAATTATTCGAAAGAATCCGATCGATGTAATTACATAGAAGAAATTCTCAGTCACTTTTAGAGTGGACAACACTCATGCGCGAACATCACACCCGAGACAAGTCGAACACGTGCCAGGTAACTATACCGTGAAGCGTCACGAGGACGATACACTCGTGCCGCAAGACTTATGAAACAAACCAGTGTCGGAATTAACCTTTTCACGCTATATTTAAACCAAGAGACGCAGCATCCGGGGTTAGAAGATCGCGAAAGGGTTCGCTCTAATTGAGCGCGCAAAGAGGATCCGATCGTAGTCGTGGGCGAAATCACCGTGTACACGACAACGCACTGGCAGTCCATTCCTTCCCCATTTCGGTGTTTCGATTTTCATAAATTAGTGCTATCGAATAGAAAGGCAAAATGGACGATTCCGAAGAGACGAGATGCGACCGTTGTTAGTTTTCCGCCGCAAAACTCTTAACTACCAGCTACGTTTTTAATAATACACCCCCCACCATCCGTTAAAGACCGTACACACCCTCCCACGAGGATCAAAGGGTTCTCTCCCTCTGTGGGGGCGGAGCGAGTTTTGGAATCGATAGTTTGTCCAGTTTCTCCCGCTGTTGTGCGTAATGACCGAGATAGCTTGGGACCACGAATACGCGTAAATACAGAGTCTGGCCTACATTGAACAAATACTATGTAGTTTCTTTTCTCGTTGCCAAAACATTTCAATTCTCTCGTTATGAAATGCGTTGTTCCAAACGTTGGGTATTCATGAACAGTAATAATATTTACGTTAAGTCGATCGGTATGTGCTAACGGTGCTTACCAGTTTCTTCTTGGCATTAGTCAACAGTTTTTTAACATCAGAGAAATATAAGAAAAATAAAGATCGGATACTTTTTTAAAAGACCTCGTATATCGAATAATCCAATAAATCTTTCTACGCCCCTGTTATGCATAACAGATTGATAACGAAATTTTTATTGCCATTGCATGTTCAGTTGGAATAAAGAACCGACGGGACTTGAAGATACATGTGCTGAAGAATGACGTTATGCTCGCGGGCATCTCTGCGAAGGAGACAGAGAAAGAACGATGAACTTGAAAGGACGTTGTATTTGTATGAATATCGATTCCCCGTGTTTACATGCCGAATCGTGCCTTTTCCTCGCGAATTTTTTTTTTGTTTTTTTTTTTCTACGAACAAGTGCTAATGTCACACGGCACTTTCTTATTCGAAAGACGATGACCATTTTTAAAAAAAAAAAAGGATAATTAAAAACTTTGCATGTACCTAAATCTTTAAGAAACGCCAATCAGCATAAGAAGCAATGGTAAAACAATTTGTGGAACACGCATAGCACTATACTATTATAATGATTTGTGTGACTTTGTACTACCATTAACGCCTGGAATAGAAACCATTAAAGGAATAACTTATAAAGTCACTTTCTCTCTAGCACAGACTTTAAAACCAACGCCAATATAAATCAAAGGCGACGATCGATCAAACTGTGCGTATAAATCAGTTATTTTAGTGGAGAATTTTTTTAATGGCTCGGGAATCGATCTCGGGTCTTCCGTTTACTAGGCAATTGTATTATCCACTGGGCTAATCAGCCCATCCATCATACTTTTCTCAATTCATATTGTACAATAAAACCTAGTTCAAAAACTCACGATGGTGGGTGGGGTCTTTTTGTTCATCGATTCCAGAAAAAAAATTCAATCAAAACTCAATAATTATACTAATTTTCAGATATCACAACACGTTCAGAAAGAAACTATTTCATTTTCATGCTACTATTAACAATTTCATGGATGTTACGTTCTTGAATGTCAATGATATGACGATACCCCTGGAATTTTCATAACACATGTGTCCAAATTGTGAATTGAACAGTTCATAAGGCCGTGAAAAATAATTGTACAGATTATGTAGTAAGTATCACTGAATTAGTATTATTAATCGTACAAGATCCGCTTTAGTCAGAGTACTTAACATCTCGCAATTAGTCCCACCAAGAAATATTTATGACGGATGGATATTCCAAATCTTGCCAATGGTCACCCTATTATTATCATGTAAATTCTGATACGGTAACGTGGGCTAAGCTGAACGACAATTCTGAAGACTCGATAGAAACAGTTATTATATGATCTCCCCTTACCTATCGAAGATCCTGGCCTCTTTGAGCACGTTGCCAAGATTGATATACGCGTCCAAGAAGTTCGGGTCAAGCGCGACAGCCTTTTCAAAATGATGGATTGCCAGCCATATTTCACCCTGAGCGTTGAACACGCAGCCAAGATTGCTCCAGGCGACCGCAAAGTCTGGACGTGTCTCGATTGCCTTTAGGTAGCATGCCTACAGACAAACGATGAATTAAAAGTAATGCTCGCGTAATGTAAGGGACGCGCCGCGCGTATTACCCGACCTCTCCTCGCCGCGCCGCAGCTTTCACACACTTCACCAACCTCGGAAACCTCAGAGAACAAACACACACACACACACACACACTCACTCACTCACTCACTCACTCACTCGAACATACTCTCGCACACACGCGCGCGCACGCATACATACACGAACACGCACGTCAGTCCACATTCGCTCTATCTGTCTCCCTTCTTTGTTATTAGCCCCCTACTGTCGCCGCTTTTACCTTCCTTCGGAGGGAAAGGAAAAGACTACACTGATTCAATTCTATTGCATTTTGATAGACAACTTTTAGTAAATCGTGCTCTACTATCTTGTAGTAGGTACACTACTAATGAAAAGCTGTCACACCAAAGATTACTTGATCTAGAAGATCAGTAACCGGTTTCTTCGAGTTGACGATTTACTATCGAAGATGTAGACTATTCAACTACAGTTCTAAGATTTGTTACACTAAACCTGAGAGATCTGTTGATGTAAGGTTCGAAGCATCGTTGACACTGTCTCGTCAAGAAGAAGAAGAAGAAGAAGAAACAAAAATTACCAACCTCAGTTAACTCGTAATAATTGATACTCTGTGCCGAAATTCCACATCTTCTCGGATATTTAAATCTTATACGGTTGCAGTTATTCCATGGGGAATTAAAAAAGAAACGGAGACAGAGAAAACGAAGCTTATTCTGCTATTCGTGTAATAGGTATGAGGATTTGGTATGAGATCAGGAAGAAAGGTAAAGAGGTGCGCGCTAGAAACGTCATCGTGGAAACGTGAGCGATTCGGGTGTCTCGTCTCGTGACCGTCGATTCTCCGGAATGCGTCCGGTGGACTCGACGGCACGTAGTACGCCCTTTGCTATAGTCATCATCATCATCATCATCATCATCATCATCATCATCATCATCATCGTTGTCAGTCGGCCAATTCACCTCGAGGATTCTCCGTTGGTCGATGAGCTTGAACAAACACGTATGTGTGTAACTTTTGTCATTACCCATGTCCCATTTAGCTACATATATGTGTACAAATGCATAGAGATACGTATTATAGGTTAGAAATCAATAATGGCACGATTAACAAAATTTTTCAAAGCCCCCGTTACGCGACGACGCTCCTAAAGGTCAAACAGGGATGTGCATCGCGCGTGCTGAGAGGCGGGCTGCATCATATAAAACAGAGTAATCCGTACCTAAACAATAATTAAAAGGGCATTTACAGTCGGCCGATCTCTACGTGGGACACAGGACAAGAAGTGGATTAGGGGTTGATCGGTTAGAGTCAAGGAAGAACCGAAACAAGAGGACAGAAACGAAGTTGGATGAGCTTCAAAATACCATTTAGGAGTGTCCATTTCGTCGGTGAAACGGAGAAATGGTCTGTAAATCATCTCTACAACTTCTTGCACTGTACTTGAAAGAATGGCATAAATTGTAGTACAATGCAAAAAATTTTTTAATGAGATATGTACCTTTTTCCCGTCTTTTCGTTGACAGGTTAACAAAATCCAACTTTCAAATCTCGTGGAACAGCGGAACCAGTATATCGACGGTCTGATGGAATCGTTCAAGAGATCGGCCTTAGGAATTACTTTACCTGCAGTGTACCCTTCGGTAGGTTGACGGTAGGTACGGCTTGCAAGCTCTCATAATAAACTTAGACCGAGAGACAGTGTGTTACTGAATAACCAGATTCAGATTCACCCTTTGTCGAGGAACCCATGGTAACCGAGACCAATCACATTGCTCCGACTTCCCCTCCTAGAGTTGATCATCCCATCCACAACAATAAGACAGCTGCGTTAATGTCTCTTCACTGATACTCTTCGCCTCAACTTTGTCTTCTGTGTGTGCGTGTGTGTGTGTTTGCGCGTGCGCATGTGTGCGCGCGCGCGCGTGTGTGTGTGTGTGTGTGTGTGTGTGTGTGTGTGTGTGTGTGTGTGTGTGTGTGTGTGTGTGTGTGTGTGTGTGTGTGTGTGACTATGTATATATTTTTTCAAATAGGTAAATAGAGGTACCTAGTCCTGCATGCCAGTTTAGAGACACGCTTCGCTGAGATCGTCAGCCACCATGTTAGATATGAGTACCATTACATTAGTTGTCACATTGGTACATTAAAAATTGGAACTCCTGTAGACCAGAGAATTAAATTTTCAATCTCTGATGGTCTGATGATATCAATACTTTTCAATGCCATGATTTGTATCCTTTTTTCTGATTTTTCTATGGAATACAGATTTGTGCCTTTCTATAAGCGTGTGTACTTCTGGTGGCGAAACGTACTGAGCGAAACACGAACGAGCTGACTAGAAAGCGCTCAAGAGTGGCAGGAAATTCAACGGAAGGCCTTTCTCGTTGCTGCATTCGAAATTCATCGACAAGCGTATCTGCAGACAGTACTCAGAACATCCACAAAGGGGAAGGTTCGATTTGGCTGTAATTTTCACACAAGAAACTCAAGTCCGAAAGAAGTGTAATATCAGCAGATGGTTGCTTATCGACAGTCGCCGCGCCGCGCTGCAGTGTGGGAAGCAGACCACTTGACTCTAGTTGCTTTATTACCACTTGAAACCAGCAAAACTCTTGGGACTCCAAACAATCCCGTGAGTTTCCAACCGACGGAGAATATTTCTAATTTTATAAATGTACCAATAAGATAGTTTATCAACATACTTTTCTCCAGTTATCAAATAATAAGAAAAACTTCGTCAAGTGATCTCGCGCTATCATATAATATCACCGTACACACAAAAGCGGTTACTCTGCATAGTTGGAAAAAGTAGTTGGAAAGAAAAGGTCGCATTTATCCACATATACGTAACGGATTGGTATACCTAAAGGCAAATACACATTCAGAATAAGCTCAATCAAATGAGATGAGCTTAACAGATACGGTCGCGCGCTGCAGGCCCTATTGTTGCTTGCCACGCTTCAAACAAATGTATCAAACAGAAAGTAACTTTTTATGTATCAGTAATTCAATTTAAAACAAACAAAAAAAAACCATTAAGTATGCTGTAATAGGACCGACAATTATTGAGAGTTGCAATAACACCATGAGACCACGAAAACCCATGCTATTGTCGTCTTTGAAGGTGTTATTGCAAGACGCGCAATGCAAGAGGGAACTGAAACTGTTTCCAGTTGACTTTAACACTAATACCCTCGTGTGACACGTTTGACGCTGTGTTGTCTCGCTAACTCATGATCAGGAGAACAGAGCAGGGAACATCAAACGCGGCATTGTTGATTAAAATTAGGTAGGGATGGATGCGCGCGCGATGTACTATTCGCTATCGGAATGTGTGTTTAGATTCGTTTTCTTGTAATAATACAGATTCACGCGTTCCTTGATCCGATAGCGTGACACCGCGCGCCGCGCGCAAACTTTTACCGCAACGAAAAAGGTATTCTGCTTGAATGATGCGGATACACTGCTAGATTCCTGGCCATTCTACCGAGACACTGACTAGCGCTCGTGCACATCGTACAAAATGCATTGATGCCTTATCAAAGAAAGCTTTGTAACCAGCCAACATCGTAGACCCGTTTGACTGCGGCACCAATGCATCCAACAATGTGCATCACACGTTAAATTAATTTACATTAATAGCTAATTGGCAAAGGAACCTACCTTGGCTTCGTCAAGTCTTGCTAATGCTTTCAAAAGATTACCGAGATCGCTTCTCACGCAATAGAGATCCTGTAACACAAAGGTACATTCAATATACTCCGATGTAGATGAACATTATATAATAACCCTTCGAAGAGCATCTAAAAATAGATTTCATTTTAGCCTAATATCATGCTGAATTACTCACAGGGTTGTATTGTAGAGCAGTCACATATGCTTGAACTGCTTGTTCCATATCTCCTGCAGCAACCAAAGCAGCTGCCAAGTTAATGTATCCATCAATGAAGTCTGGTTTCAACCTGACAGCATGCCGATAATTTTCCAATGCCTCCTGTAGCTGACCACGCTCCTTGAAAACATTTCCAAGATTGCTGTAAGCCTCTGCCAACAAGGGATTTTGCTTTATCGCCAAACTACTATAATGGGCTGATCTGAAATGTACAAAAAGAATTTTTTAACACTGTATAGAGAAAAAAAAACACATAAATCAGTACAAATTGTTTGAAGAAAAAAAACATTTACTTTTCTAGCCTTCTACATTGAAAATGAATAGAAGACAACAATAAAAGAACTCCTGTGTTGTTTGTCTCTTGGCGCCAAAGCTGCATGCAGTGTCTTTCTGCATTTTCGTAGTCCCCTGCTTGATACTCTCTATGAGCAAGCTCCAATAGCCCTGGAAACAAATTAAACATTATACAAATGTCTTTTTGCACATTCAATGAAATGTAAAACATTTTTATTGAATGAATTAAGACCAAATTAATGAAGAAGTTGATGTACAATATAAATTGTACATCGACGAACAAACTCTGCTTTCGCTAGGGGAAAAAGCGGCGACGGGGAAGATCCTCGTACTACTTGGTAAATTTGTTTTAGGTACTGAAATAAATATTAGATAGAATATTAATTGAGCATAAATGTCAGTAACCCCCAAGACCAAGTGGTGGGGAGCCCTTTCCCTAAGACGCTTTTCCCCTAGCTCTAGCGATGCCGAGTTTAATCGTGAGTTATTTCTAAAAAAAAAACATACATATATAACGTTGTCAAATGTGATAAGATATCGGAATTAAAATGGCGTAGAACGACAAAAAATAACTCCACAAGGCACGAGTATTGAAATGGCGACTTCCGTCGCGCATTCAAATAGACAAACGCAAATGCCAAACTGTGAAGTAATGATAAAAGAACAAAATAAAACATAGGAAAGACATACTGAAACACAGTATACAGAAAAGAAAATATGAATTTTGTGATTCTAAGAAGAGCACACAGAAACACAAATGAAAGTTACGACGTTGTATATGAACTTTGGATAAGAATCTACGTAAAAATAATATACGTCTCTAGGTTGATTAACACATAACGATTTTTCTTTAAGTTTGTCGGTCTCAAACACGCGAGGGGAAGCCGGACGTAAAATATACGAACAGTAGGAATCAACGGCGAGATTTATGGTCTGATTTTCGGCGATTGCAATCAACTCCTTGCCCTGGGTATCCTGTGTAACAACCAGAAGATTCTGTCCATTCTGCCACTCGATGGTTCCGTTACAAATATCATCCGAACTATTCACCACGTTTCCAATTACTATTTCGTTCGAGTTTCTCAGAACGGTTTCTTTCTTCTCGGCGAATCTCAGGGTCATTTTGTTTACAAATGTTTTTCAGTTCGTTACTCTGATCTACCCGCGGGAGCGGCACAGGTATGTACACACATACAACCACACACTGTGTACACGCGCAATCATCAACTTCGTTCGAACAGTTTCAAGAGACTTTTCTCGACACACCAAAATTTCTCTCTCGGGCTTTTCGTCCTCTGAAGACGGTCTTCCAGTCGGTCTCAAAGGCTCACTCAGCTCACTGCTCTTGTCACTTCCTTCAGTCCAGTTTTCATACGCGTCTTGTCCAAATTACAGATCCTTGACTCTTACACAATTTTGCATGACACAACGTCGCTTCTCTTTTCTGTATACACTGCGTCGTTCACCATCCACCGTATTCCTATAGAAATTACGCTCCCGGCCCAAGTTAACCCCGCCAGATCGTGCAGCCAGCCGATTGGTTCACTCGACCACTATGGCGGATTTCCGCGTCGTCGTACTGGTGAAGACGTAAAAGGGAACAAGGGTGAGGAAGACACCCGGCTCATGGGAACGTCGACACCAAACTCGGTACATATACATGTACCATATGATTTTTATTTTCCATGTTCCGTATAAACAAATTTTTAGCACATCGCTCGTACATTATTCCTTTATTTTTATGATAATTTGTTTTCTTTGTTGTAGGACTCACTTATCTCGAGTTTTTAGTAAACAAAAATGCAAATACAGCTACACTTTAGATGTATACAACTTGTTGAACAAGCATTATGTACTGGTTACACGCGATACAGATTTAGATTTTGAAGTACTAATTACTCAGTTCAGATTTTATGTAATGTTCGAGACCTGATTTTCTGGTTTACTATACATATGTTTGTATGTACATACAGGAATATTGTTACCCTTGAGTTATTCATGGAAATTTCCTGATGTAATCAGGATCAACTTTACATATTTGAAATTTTTAAATATTAATTGGAAATAACATATAAAAATAGAAACAGTAAATATCACAGAGAAAATATAAAAATTTCGGTAGAACACAAGGCGTGTATGCACGTGACAGAGCGTCGCCGCCCGCACAAAGAAACCAAACTAGTGGTTCTCAACCGCTATTAACAAAGATAAATTCTTTTGACTTTTTGAAGGTGTATTTTATATTTGTGAATTATATGTTATATTTCGATCAAGAAACGATCATGTTTATTTTATTATAATGCATTTTTATAAATTAAGATAACGCTTTGTTATTTAGATTTAACAATATTTATCATACACATACGCACTTTATATCTTTCAAACTGTGAACTGTGAAAAAGCGTCACAACTGGAGTTTCGATTTCGAAAGCAGCATTAGGAAAGTTTGAATAAAATCGAAAGCTTTCATTTGCGAAATAAAGTACGTAAAGGGAAAAACGTTGCAAAGAACCACTGAAAATACGAAGAGGCGGTCGGCCCCCACTCTCACGCGCGGAAAGCAGATGGAATAGGTACGGAATGGAATATTCCATCGTCACTTTAACGAAGAGGGACGGTGAATCGGAGAACGAGAAAAGAGAGAATGTAGCTTAAGGGAGAGTAGACTCGCCGAATGGGGGAGAAAAAAGAACTACATATATGTAAACTACATAAATAGTATAAGCAATAGCAAACCATCGATGCTCCTATTCGTATGAAAAGTAAAATAAAATATGAAATCGTTAAATGACAATTTTAATAGTGATCATTTGTGCATCCAACATTATTGAAACCGTTGAGCAGCCACCTCCTTATTTTTAATCGAATAATACAAATTTCACACCTTTCAATAAACGAACAAAAAAATGACTAACATTATGCAATAAAATCATCTATAGTACTTGAAATGGTCAGATACATTCCAATTTTTCAATACATACTACACGTGAATCTGCAATGCTATACTATTTTGTTTCTTTTGGATAAACTCATATTTAGAAATCAATGAGAAACCGATAAAATGTTTTTTTTTTAAATTGTGAATATTCACGTAAAGTATCAATCTCATTAAAAAGTTTCGAATAAATAGCATAATTCAATGTCGCTCGTAGAACGGCATTGTATAGAACACGAGTACAAGAGGGAAAATACATTGAAGAAGCTACAGAAATATTTATATGTATACATATAGTTTTCGTTTGTCCCAACTTGTATATATGTATACATATATGTAGAATTTCTCGCAATGTGTATTTTTAGCAAGGCCTAAAGGAAATACACATCTATCCATGGACTCGTTGCCTTGTTGCCCGTTCGATCGGAACTTTGTTAATGAAACAATGATGGTTCCATTGGATTGAAACTCCGTTAAGATCGTTTAATTACATACCAACTGTCGAGAGCTGTTGTATTTCGTTCATCTTGAGAATGACACTGGTGCCCGCAATTTGTTGATGATTCTGTTGCTGCGGCTGCTGCTGTGCTTGCATGATCACGGCCACCATAAAAAAAATGATACGCGAACAAGAAGAAAGACGCGAAAAAAATTTTACTAATTACTCGTGGAAAGATTAAGTTGCCAATATAGAGTGTCCAGATCGAAGGCAGATGAATGGCAACGAGTCGAATCTAGACGCAATTCGGAATGTCTCGTGAGAATCGAAACAAAACCACAGGTACGCGCAGCTCTTAGGTCAGCATGCACTAGCGCGATCTTTCAGCGTGCGCCATCATGGATTTTCGAGCACACATATATATATATATATATATATATATATATATATGTATATGTATATGTATACTTCAAACTGGCCAGATCAGTATATACATACGGTATGCAAGTTACGAAAAATAGTAATTACACGGCCGTCGAATATTTCGTTGCTCGAGAGTCTTTAACGGAAAACTCCGACAGTCACGGTTTCGTAAGTTCTGTCGCGAATAGCAGCCTGACAACGACACGAAAACTCTAGCATAACGTTGGCCACGGACACGTACGTAACATGGGCCGACCCGGAAAACCAATCGATGAACGTGGATAAACGTATTCCGGGACGTATAAGAGACTTGTGCAGCTCCACGCGCGGGAAATACGTCGCGCTGATACAGACGATGTAATTACACTGCACACTTTGGGCTATTATACTCGGTGAATCTTGGAATTTTTCTAATAAAAATATTCCGACAAATATGATACCAAGTACTCTTCTATAAAATTAACTAAACATGAATTTAATTGTCCATAATGTGCATAATATTTTTCCCTTTCAACAAATTGATCTGTTAATCGTTACGGCGTGTCTCTACGTATGTGCATGTGCAGGGTTTGACAAAGATATTATTATAGAAAAAAGACGGAGTAAAATTATTGATCGTAACAAACATAAGTTTTGTATAGTAAGTAAGTATATATATATGTGTATCCGCACGAGCAAATTCGGCTTCCGCTAGGGGAAAAAGTAATAGAAGCCGAGTTTGCACGTCAGTGCGTACGTGACATACGTATAATTATAATTATATTTAAAGATACAAATTATTAAAAATAGGAGTACTATCAAGACATTATTATTCGATAGACTACCAATGTGGAGTGGAAATATTGGATGTTATATAGAAACTAATTGTTATGTAGAAAATTGCTGAAAATTTTAAAAGAAAACTATGAGCTGTAGAAAAAAAAGAATTAAACGCATACTGGTTTTCGCGCAATAATATGGCCACTTCTGGGATCTCTACTGAAGATTGTATGAGAGCGCCAAGACGGGAATGACCAAGAGTGACTTTCCCACCATTTTGAAAGAGTACTGAAGAGTGAAGAGTACGAACGTGCGAACCATTTCTTCTTCGGTGTCATTCGTCTCACTCTTACGCTGCTCAAGCTCAACGCTGCTGCTTGCTGCTCATTTGCTCATTGCTGCTGCTGCCGGCGTTGCATGGTTTTGTGCTCGATACTGGTTTTACTTCGGTTAGTTTGCAAATTAATTATGGCAGAGAACAAGGAGCGTACTTTCATTATGATCAAGCCTGATGGTGTCCAGCGTGGACTCGTTGGGAAGATAATTCAACGTTTCGAGGATAAAGGTTTCAAGCTTGTAGGGATGAAGATGGTGTGGGTAAGTTCCCTGATCTAACGCATACTCGATCGTCCTCTACAAGAAAACGCGCATACTCCGATCTTCATAGCCACGTGGACGTCGGCTTCAAGCCGGCTTTTTCGTTTTTCGCAGCTTACCGTGAAATAGAGTCTCACAAGCTCCTCTTTCAAAAACACCTGTCGTGTTTCCTCAATCAAGAGGAACATGTAGTTTTCGTGATCTTCGGTGCTAAGCTGCGTGGGACTATAATTCCTTACGTTAACGTAAAATAGTTGGAACGAAGGTCTACAATGTCCTTTGTCTTTACTTAAAATATATGTGTACACACATATACATACATATATGTATATAAAAAGAATTAATAGTAACTATTTTCATACATTCATAAAGGTGAATTAGATATCATCATAATTGATTCATTGCAATATAGCATTAGCACAAAGCCTGGAGATAAAACTAATGTCTGGTATAATATGTATATCGATTGCATTATCTATTTAATGTTCAACGCAAGAAAAGACTCCAATGCAATATTGTTTTATATTAGTACTGCAATTTACTCCTTTTAGCCGACAGAGGATTTATTGAAACAACATTACTCAGACTTAGCATCTAGACCATTTTTCCCAGGCTTAGTTAAATATATGAGTTCAGGACCTGTTGTACCCATGGTAATTATTTTATATCTAATCAATATATGTACTTCTCTTTCAAGTACAGACTTGAATGTAATGATTAAATTTTATAATTATCTCTCAGGTATGGGAAGGTTTGAATGCAGTAAAAACTGGACGTGTAATGCTGGGAGAAACAAATCCAAAGGATTCTGCACCTGGAACAATTCGTGGTGATTTCTGTATTCAAGTTGGACGCAATATTATTCATGGATCAGATTCTGTTGATTCAGCCAATAAAGAAATTAAGTTGTGGTTTGGAGAAGATAAGAAAGAGGTCATTGACTGGGCGTCCTGGGCAGAGAAATGGATATACGAATAAATTAAATAGAATAATTCTTCACAGAGTTTTAACAATTGATTATACAACAACTTATTCTCTTCTATACTGTATTTTGTCCATGTGTACTGCCATTCAAATGACACAGAGGAATCGTACATAAATTTGTCTGAGAAGAAACCATAAAAGAGGTTCTTAATAAATTGTCTTTAAAGAAACAGTATCATGATTGATGTTATTGCTGTTTTTTTATAAATTAAAAATGCATAAAGATAGTACAACGTACGAGAGTGATTTTATATTTTATCATATGAATATTGTGGCCTCCAATTACGCATCGGGTTCGTTCGCAAGTAACTCCATTTCTAGAGGCATCCTGATTTCGTATCAGGTTCGTCCTTGTTTTCAATCATCCTAGAGGCTTTTTGGCTTCGCGTCAGATTCGTTCGTGCACCTTATTAACAAACTGATAAACCATATTCCTTGGAAAAACTACACTCGCCGGCCAGTCGCGCTGCTCGCTACCCTGGCTCGTAACAGGTATGTATGAAACTTTTAATAGATTATAATATAATATATATAAGTACGTAGGTATATTACCTATTCATACTTAAAAACTGAAAAAAATGCGTATAAGTAGTGTAGTACATTATTTGTCATCAAATGTATTCTTCAGAACATTGCATACACTCTCTATATATTAATAATAATAGTATTCTTAAAATATATTAAACTAGATGTAAGAAATCTGAAAGAATGGATTGTTGATCTTTTAACAAGATCGGTAAAATAAATGCATTTTGGTGTAAAAATCACGTTTTTATAAAAATTTACGATCAATTCCTAAGTAGCACATGACGCCTCGAGGACGCCCATTTTACGGCTATTTTAGGTCTAAGGCGCCTTTAAACCGTCTTCAAAGCATCATTGGGCGTCATGTGCTATCTGGGTTAAGTACAAAACAAAATGTATGTTTCTTACACGCGCTTGTAGCATTGAACATTTACAGAGTTCATATCAACAGTATCTTGACAACTCTTTGATTTGTCGTATTGTATGATATATGTATGTATATGTACGTGGAATATGTGCGTATATTGTACGAAAAAATTATTTTAAAAATGTATCAATTATTGGGAGTTCTTGGAGTCTGCAGTCGATCGACGCAAAAAGAAAGTACTTATGTATCTCTTAGTGTCTATGTCATAACTATGTATGCAGTTATACATACATAAATGAATGTGAATGAATTGAACGTGAAACTAATTATTAATTATCCATTTGTCCCAGGTACGCCTTACAATTTGGACAATAGTGTTTTTTCACCAAACAGCTGTCCACGCAGTAAGGGCAGGGTGCACAACACCATAATCTGGAATGAAATGTTACTTTAATTAGTTTTGTTATAAGTTAGCATATATGGTTATAACGGTTATAACCTAGAACATACGTTGGCTACTTGAAAAATTTACATATATGTATATCAACGTTTCAAGAAATGTACTTTAATCACGATAATTATTTGTATTATGAAGTTCATCCTGATTTCGTTGACTGTAATTGTATATTTACAAAGAGACATATGTACATATTTATCACTATATTTTTATCTGCTCTACGAGGTGACGCTTTATATGTACATACATATACATCAATACTATAAATATGTATAAGTATAAATTCATAAAAACTGTGTACAAATTTATAAATTGTATGTTATTTAATTACCCGAAAATACACAGAACTAGCGCGAAAAGGTGAGTTTTCGTGTTCGATTCCTTTTCTACATGTGTACTGATACTGGCTTGACAATGGGGGCAAGTCAGACGTTGCGATTCTGGACCAAATTGTGGAGCTCCTATGATGACAACATCTGCAATAGTATTATTTAAAACAATTATTTCATTAATACAACAGATTGCGTGCTTGTTGTCGTAGTAAAATTACTCATGATACCCTACAATTTGTATTCTTTTATCTTCTTTTGTAGTATAATCAGTTTATAAAATACATATAGTCAAGCATAATAGGCAGCATAAGATGTAGTCAGGATACGGATTGAGTTTTGAATCCTAAGACCTCTCACGTTTCATTAATTCGTTTTACGCGTCTTTACACTTTACCGTCTTCCTGATCCCGATCACCCACAGCTGCTATCTACAGTTGGATCAAAATCTACTGGCTGTTGAAGGCAAGGTTTAGGGGTTTAGGGGTTTAAACACTGAACTTGCTAAGTGCATGTAAGAATTTCCAAAGGGGACGCAATACGCTATTGTACAAAATCCATAGGGTCTTTCCAGATCAAATCTTTTCAGCTCTCATCAGTTTCAGTTCGACAATTTACAATTCCCTTAAAACCAATTCTGAAGACGTGTATACGTACATACATATGTATGCACATATATTCTTCCGACTAAAAGCGATTTGTACGGATTCCCTTAACGCTTTAATATATGTTAGTGAGCAGAGTACATAGGTAGTGGAATTCTTTCCTAATCATACGTGTCTCTAAGTAGTAAATGAATGTAAAAAAACTCTGTGTCATTCTTAACTATAGAGGTAATTTTCAACGGACAATTAATTTCGTTAAAATTGTAGCAATGCAACTTTCTTTTCTACTTTGATATCTATTTCATACTTGGTTGTCCTTCGTGATTGCCCGGTGGTGATGGTGGCAGTGGTGGGCCACCGTAGCCTGATCCTGGCATGAAACCAGGTGGTGGTGGTGGTGGTGGTGAATACGGCATACTTTTGTCCATAATAATCTTAGACTTTATCTGAAAAGAATAATTTCAATATCACGGGGTAAATAAAATTGATAAACGCGATTAAATGTCCAGTGTAAACTGGCTTACATAACATAAATATGACTAACAGTTTTTTGATACGAGAGAGTGATTCATCGATTTATTTTTTTATAATTTATAGATGCACAGTGTTTCATAAATTTCAAAGCAAATCGAGCTTCAAAAACGCACAGGTTGAAACTAAATTTCACTCTTCGACGCATCGCGACACAACAGTAACATTGATGCAATGACATCATCGTCATTTGCAGAATTATCAGAAGAAGTAATTAACGATAATAAGTCTTTGATAATTAATGAATCACCGCGACTGTGCAGTCAGTCGGTCAGTTTTCACTATTATTAATGGACTGCAATTGCAACTGTATATACATATATGTATGCATACTGCATATGTGCGTATGCGTTGACTTTCCTTTATGTTCAAAGAAAATATGTACTACACTTTGATAATTGTGTACGTTCTCGATATAAAAATTTCTTTCACAATCCTGGAAGATTTCGCAATTGCGATGGCTGATACGTTCAAAACGAGCACACAACCGATGAACCGATGATATTCGAGCAATGTTACGCATACAGGTGTGGTTTGGCTCTATCGTTTATGTTTTTAGAAATAAATGAACTACAGACTACATTGATATCGTTACGATTATCGGGTGTATCCGAGGAGGCTAGCTTATCGTGGTTCAATCGATTGAATGAGATTCGAACTTCTCCGGCTTAACACTTCCGTTGCTGTATCAAGAATAAGCGATAAGAGGTTGATAAGATACCATGTGATAAACAAGTTTTTACGAAACCATTTCCTGTACTCTGTGAATAGATTTCTATTAAATGACAGATGTAATATGCACTGAAATTTTTCAACACAAGTAGCTACATACCTACCTATAAACTATAAAGGACGCGATGTTATCGCTAATATTAAAAATGTATGTACATACTTACATAGTGCTTTTTAAACATTCATTTGCGCGACGAAGCGTGTGTGAACTGTGAAGTGGAAAGATTTCATGATTTTAGATTCAGAAGGAATCCGGTAAAAAGTAACGATCAAAATTTGTTTCTCCGGTGTAAGAGATGGAAATTTATTTTTTTTAGAAATAACCGTAATTTTAGATAATATGCGCGTTAAACAATTTTGATAAGTGGAAACGAGAAACGGATATGAATTAAGAGTAACAAAAGAAAACAAGATCGAACGAATGACGTAACTTCGCGTAGATTTGACGACATCAACAATAAAGAGCCATGCTGATTGCGAGATACGAACGACGAAACGTGCATGCAAACTTATATTCCGTGCAATATCTACTTAGGTATTTACTTTTGCCAGTTTTTTCATGCTAACCTTGGTTATTAGTATTTTTGTACCGACCAACCGATAAACCAGTAGAAATAATTACATGTGTTTACGATTCGCTGAACGTTCAACAGAATACCTTTGTAAAAAGTATTTAAAGGCCGTAGATTTGCGATTTTGCTTTACCATTCTTGAGCTATATTCCCAAAGATGGCGACTGATATACAATATGTATGTATATCTTGTATCGAAATAAAGATCTACAATATCTATCCGTAACAAAAAAAAAAAAAAATTGATTGTATGCATTTATAGCATTTAGTATGTTTGCACAAACATTCACGGGCCAGTACTTAATGATACATATTTCAAAAATTGAAATAATGTGTTTGTCATTGATCGCAGCAGTTTACTCCACGACTTCGTTATATCATATACATATTATATGTATACATATGCATGTATACCAACAAGGTGACACCATGAAGTGAAACTTAATTCCAAAGTAATTCCAAGTAAATCGAAGTCTTACGAGTTCTCACTTTTTTCGAACAGTTCGTGTATTTCAAGTAGCTAGAAGAATTCGAACGCTCGACTCGGCTCGACCGACCGATCATTATTTGACTCGAGATTCGAGTTACTCGAATAATTCGAGTACTCGCACGCTCCTAATGTACATATATATTATGTACAAAGTTATGTACAACAAAGGAAACAACTATACTTACGGAAAAGCTTTTTAAATAACGATGTCAGATGTTACAGTTTCAAATGAAAAATAATCCCCCAATCAGACGTTAGGAAGAAAAAAACACACTATATCTTTGCATTTTCATTAAACCGTTGAAACGAGCAAATCGTTTCAATCTTTTGCTAAGTACACGCTTACAATTCGGTGCCGGCAGAATCTAAAATTATCTAGCGGCCCACTTTATTACGTACGATTTCCATGCACACATACCTGTTGGAGTCACCGTTCGATCTCACTCTGTATGTAGTCTATAGGTACGACGAGACTAAACAAATAGTCAGGTAAGTACACCGGCGTGGGCGACGTTGTGGTGTTGCGACGTTGAAATCCAAATAACGACTTGCGTTCATGCCGCTTTCACGTGTCTCAAATTTTCTATATGTATCGATAGCTGTACTCTTGTCGGACGATAGGTGGGAGGGTTGCGTTCTCGAACGAGACTTCTGCGAAATGACGTAAAAGAACACACGTAATAAGTGTTTCGTAAGATAGACGATAGTAGGTACATATCGGAAGTTTTGTATTATATATGTACTTCTTGCATACGAATATCAATCGTCTTTTTTTTTGTAATTAGTAATTTGGAAACCGATCGGACGACCGGACGTACTGTCGAAAAATGCCCATGCACGCACGTCGGGAGACTGTTGTGTCCCCTATTGCTGTATGTACGGGTCATTCTACGCGGCGACAAGCAGATCACTTTTGTACCCGATGTCTGGGATGTTGCTCAAATTGAAATATGTTATAGTTCATGTGAAAAAGAGGATAGGTGCTTGCATGTGTCATCATTTCGATGATTTCGAAATTGTTTAAACCTCCGTAGAATGGGCCGGAGTTACGCGCTCGCGAGAACGATACGCATACAGTGATGGAGTTGCTGTGTGTGTGTGTGTGTGTGTAATTCGGGAACTGAGACGCCGCAGAAGTATTGACTTACATTTTCGGCTCACACTATTTCCTTTTTTATTTGCTGTCCTTCCTTCTAGGAAGGACATTTCCTTTTTCTGCTGTCCAGTACTCGGAGAGGGTTAAAAGCTATAGACCCTCATACATAAGTAGTACTACTTATGTAGTTGCTAACTTTCGCCGATTTTTACAAAGCCCACGCGCACAAAATAAATTTTTATCTTCGCGATTATTGAAAATTTGACATCCGGCTTAAATCTGAAAAAATTTGAAAAAATATGTTTGTGTTCTGTGATCTTCTCTCTTTAAAATCCGTTTTTGTTCGTGTTTTTGTTCCGCGGAAGTTCTAAAATTGTGGTCGCAGCAGGTCGACGAACTGCTCATTTCTATGCCAAAATCGTAAAATTTTTGATAGAAATAAGATCGAGGAAGGAATCTACATATGTAACTAAGTCACCTTTGGATCTAATCTAAAGATATTGCTGTTACTAGTGAACATCCCAAATATTCGGTTCTCCTATTCTTGTAGGTTTCTTTTGCGTACTCATCAATTGATATTCAGAATCACTCTGACAATGAGAGTGAAATACTCATATTCATTATGATTATATAAATATATTTCAGACCGATGCAATGGCGTAATTTTTAAACTAAAAACCGTTGACGTAGTAATGATCTATGTTTTTCCTAGTCTAAAACTAAAAACCGCTGGTTTGTTGTTGCTTCTTCATTGATCTGATACTTGTAACTGTAACAATATCTTGAACAGTCTATTGTAATAGTTAAGCGTATTGAATGTTTCGTTTGTTCTTTATTAAATGATTAATGTTTTGGAAAGGAGTAATTCGAGTGAATCATACGAATATGATTGTGATAATGATAAGGATAATATGACGAATACTTTATGAAACGAGCATTCATTTCTCTGTTCATATTGTGTATCACAAGGAATAGTTTTCACTTAAAAACTTCTCAGAATTAGAATTTTGAGGGAAAGTTTTCAGTTTGAAAGGATAAAGCATTCCCTAATTATACTTGTGTGTGTCACTGATGAAAATGAAATAACTGTCTCAATGTTTGTACATACATATGTACATATACATAATAGTATCTCTTCTATATTTGATGTTTTATTTGTGTTAAGTGCTTCCACGATTTTTGCATTAACTTAAGAAAATATATCCAGGTGATCGTCTCATTTTGTCATTTGTTTCGTGAATTCGCTAAAATTATTTCATCCAAATGATAAATGAAATAGAAAAATATGTACCATATATGCGATAACCTTTTACGACCATAATTTACGAAGGAACCCAGTCTATAAACATCGTGATCGAAACATTTGTTTAACAACTAAGGCGATTGTAAAATAAGTTTTAGCGACAGTTGTAACAATGTATCGTTACCTTGAATGCGAAGTGATCAAGAGACAACCAGTTACTTGTTATATTAGTAAATGTATATTAGTGATTTTGTTCAATTCGTATGTAACTGGTCAAGTTCCATTCTAATCGATTCAAACTGTTGAATTATTCATACGGTACATTACAGAATAATGCTTTTTAAACGAAACTTGTTACTCGAGTGAACAATATCTATTTCGTATTAACGTACACGTATACCATTGTATACAAAACATTTAATTCCATGAACAACAATTTGCTACGGAAAGAAACTTTCGAAATTTCACTCGACACTAGAAAGGATTGTACCGTTCAATTTTAATAACATTGTGATCTATCGTAAGAATGAAACGGTCGTTTCTTGATTAGGTTTAAGTGTCCGCTCTTATATGTATAAAGTTCT
The DNA here is from genome assembly GCF_001272555.1 of Dufourea novaeangliae. NCBI lineage: Eukaryota > Metazoa > Arthropoda > Insecta > Hymenoptera > Halictidae > Dufourea > Dufourea novaeangliae. The sequence continues at coordinate 131,059 of NW_015373896.1, read as the reverse complement.
ATGTTCTTTGGCTAAGACAACAAGTTTCCCTAACAACAACAATACAAATACAACACATAAAACACGTGTCACGAATAAAAACGTCGTTTTATGGTCCAATTGGAAATAACCAGTCGAAAGTTACAATCGGACATCAATACTAGTTAACATTCTTTCCTTCTTCGACGATTTGGACGATCGATCGATCGATCGATAGCGTTGATAATTGTTTAAAATTCAATTCCTACGTAAAGTAACGAGTCTTGACGGTCGACCAATTAGCCAAGGGGCATTACCTAAGGGGGACAGTATAGTACTAGTACAACGATCGGGATCGATCATTTGCGAGGATAAGTTTCTGGATTAACTGTAGGTCGAAATTTCTGGTCGTTAATGCATTTTCGAATCGATATTACTACTAGGAAGATATCTACGATCGCGTTAATATCAATACGCTGGCAGTTATGGAATTGGTGTCTAACGTTTTGATGGTATTCGTGGGGAATGTTTCACCGGTCAAAGCTGATAATTTTAATAGTTATAACGACGAGGACGACCGAAGGGCGGGGGCACTAGATTTCACGGTGATTTCGCACTACGTGTTTCGTGCACGATGCCTTGGCGCGCTTCTCAGTCTTCGTTTCTTTATGAGGAACGATCAAGTGTGGACTTGCACTTCGGTTTCCGTCCGAGTAGCCTGCGGAACGACGAGGTCCATCTCGACCGATTGAATCCTCCGGTGGTACATTGCTCGTCTGGCTCGCTGTAGCACAACGATTCGCTGATCTTTCTGCTGCTTTTACCACTGCTGGTGCTGGTGCTGGTGCTGGTGCTGGTGCTGGTGCTGGTGCTGGTGCTGGTGCTGGTGCTGGTGCCGGTGTTGGTGCTGCTACCCCCGTTGTCGTAACATCGTGATCTTCGATCTCCGATTTCCGAAGAGAACCTGAGTCAAGAAGGTTGTTATAGATACAATTACAGTTGCGTTAAAGAGAAAATCATTAGCGGAAGATGTTCGTTAGAGCGATGCAACCCCTGAACCGGAAGAGAAGGCTCGAGCCGTAGGTGGGGCGCTAGAATTGGCCGATGATAGGGATATTTCAGCGACCGGCGTGCTGGGATACGCTTCGTCGTCCGAGACACTGTTACTGCTAGTTGTACTACTGCTGCTGCGATTGCTCCCTCCGGCGCTACTGTCCACGCTGGAATCATCGATGAAGCTTATTTCTCGATCGGCCAATGGCGAACCGGTCCTCTGTCCACGCGACGACGATGTTGTTGTTGTTGTTGTTGGCGTTGCGCTAGGTCGTAACCAAGTTCGTAGATCCTGCAGCGGCGCTTGAAGGCACTTGAAAAGATTGCCGCTGAAAGTTTTACCAATCGATGCTGTAGACGATTCGCTTTGTGTTCCGTAATTTTTGCGTTACAGACAGTTAAAGGGGTTGTAAAAACAATCGACTTACTCGTCGCGATAATCATCAATCTCCGCAAAAGTGCGGCGCGCGTACAAACAAACAGAGCATCGCCGACGGCGGCGGCAAGACGTGGCGTGAAGAGTCGCTGCACGTAGATGTCTCGCGGCGTGTCTCAGCGTAATCGTTTCTCGAGTCAGGGCTGCGACGCCTTCTTCTCGTCTGCGTCTTTCTTCTCCTAATTCCCCTTGCTCGACGCGTAACTTTTCCCTCAATATTTCATTCTACAAACCGAAAAGTTTGGTACAAATTAGTTTCAAAGGTTAACCCAGAATGGAAATGTTTGCTAATATTATACATATAAGCAGGCGGCTTGCGTTTCCATCCTATTATTATTTTTTATATACATACAATATGAGAGAGAGAGAGAGAGAGAGAGAGAGAGAGAGAGAGAGAGAGAATACTGTATTGGTAGGTAATCGGCCTAGATGAAGCAAAGTTCATCGCTTAGCTAAAACATTAGCCGCATTTTCACCTCTCTCTCAAGAGCATCCCGTTCAGCGCGAATCACCGTGGCCTGCCTGACGACATCCTGTCGAGCTCGTTCCAGAGTTTGTCTCGTAATCTCGTTCTGGGCCAGTTGCATCTGTAGACGACGCAAAGTCACCTCACGCTGCCTCTCCAGACGATCCCGTGCCGCTACGCAGCTGTCCCGTTCACTTTTAGCTCTTTCCACTTCTTCCTCCAGCCGGAGACTTCGCTCTAATTGCAGAAACAGTTCGTCCTCTTTGCCGCGAAGGTCGGTTTCGCAGCCTTCCATTCGCTTCTCTAGGACCCGTCGAGTCTCCTCCAACTTGTCCCTCTCAGCCTTGAAAAAATATTAAAGAGATTATCGTGAAATACTGTGGTGCGGACCCCCCCCCCCCACACACACACACACAAACAATATTCGTACAAAAACAACATTACAATGTAACTAGTCTCATTAGAGTAGTCTATTCAATAGCACTTATCCAACGATTGCGAACCGTTAAGACACGATGATTCGTGGAAATATTCGAAAAGGACTTTTTATCGTTTCAGATTCGATATCGCGAGTGCATGTGTAATTGAGAGGGATAGATAAACGAACTTCACCCAAACATATTTCATATCTATGATCAAAAGTGAAAATCTTAACATCTTATCGACAGTACTATTGCACCGATAGTTTACAGCTAGAACGAGATTTTTTGGAGGCGAAAATTGATTCGACACAATTTTGCATCATTTGTAACACACAAAAGATACTAGTCAACATGACGCCATTACAGTGTTATCCGTCGATAAAGTGCATTAAGATACATTACAGTGTTCAACAAATTTTCACTTTTTTTCGTTTTTGTAATCTCCAATACGCGTTCCTGATAGATTTTTTTGCGCTGGAATACGAATCTGTCAACCGTTTCTTTCCAGTACGCCGAGTCTTTGAAAATTAATTTAAAAAAAGATTGTAAATTTTCAAAATTAGAGTTATGTAGTGCTTTTACAGTAATTGTTATTCAGTTTCTTTTGACACGAAATAATTCTCTGGATTCTTCGGAACAAAATGATATAAATTTTAATTATATTATAGACATCTAAATATGTTTAAATAATGTTCAAAGTGAAAAGGACACCGAAAACGCACCAATTTTTGCTGATATTCTTGAATTTATTTAAAAAAACTAAGGGACTAGGAGAAAATCTAACCATAGCACGCGACAGAGCAGACCTTTCTACTGAGGAAAATACCAAAGCAAGTTACAAAATCTGTTTTGTTTTCAATAGAGAAGCGAAATAAGTGATCAAATCACACGGCAACGACAGTCGTACTCAATGACGGCGGTCGACTTGCCTGTGCGCGCGTTTAACGCTTCCGTTATGCCGAGAATGAGTGGCAGGCCAGGCAATAAAGATCTATCAGAAACGCCTATTGAAAATTGCAAAAATTTTTACGTGTTGTACAGTGTTATCGGCGATGATGATCGAATTTGTATGTTTTTTCAATCTGTTTGAAAAACATTATACTCCATAGAAGCGGCCTGTACACGTTGAAATCTATTTCTGTTCAGTGAATCATCATAATCCCCCGCTCTTCGAAACATAACTATGTAACATGTAATTAAATCAAGCTCGCGTCATCGAGATTACTCATGACTCAGGGTAATCCGCCAAGAATGGAGAAGTTGATCATCATGTAAAATCGTTGAACATTCTTAAGAAAATCGTACTATCTTGAATCTCTTCTTCTAACTTATTTGGCCATAGCTTCCGGCAGTGAATATCAACTGAAAAGCCAAAATGTTCCAGTTCGTTCCAAGTGTGGATTCACCTTTAACCACTCGAATGTTGTCTAGCATCGCGCTAGATGCCGCATTGTAGGTCAACTTAGGTGGGTAAGTTAGCGTCGAGAGGTTGATGAACGCCATTACGGGCTAGATTGGAGCGGACGCCGAAGAGTTTCCCGGACCCCGATCGCGACGGGACAAGACTGGGACAGGACTAGGATGGGATAAATGGGACTGAACGAAATGGGACGAAATGGGACGGGGTAAGGGCAAGGGAAGAAAAGAGAAGAAAGTCGCGGAAAAAAGAGAGAAAGAAAAATGGAGGGAAACGAGACAAGTCGAAAGACAAGACGTGAAACCGCAGAAGGAAAAACCGGAGTATCGAAAAACAAAACGTAACCGATTCTTGTGTTTTCTGTTTTTTTTTTTCGTTTTCTTTGCCGTGATTCTACGACTTGGTTTTGCTTCTGCGGTCTGCTTTTGTCGATGTTGATGAACAAATTCTGCGGTTCGAGACAGACAGCAGACGTACAAGTGGTCGCGGGTAGAACGGAAGGCCAAGGGGAAACCAGTGCCTACGGCCTACGGGTATACAAGTATACATACATACATACATACATACGTATACACAGTCGGCGTAGTACACAATATAACCAATGAACGAGACTTATCGAACGTCGCGACGTCGACGACCGTCTTTTCGTTAAGTAGACCTTTCTTCTCGAAAGGCTTCGCCCTGATTGATTGATCGATTGATTGATTCTCCCTTCTTCTCTCTTCATTTGCTTCTTTTTCAGGGTAACTCGGTAACTCGGTCACTCAGTACTCATGGCGCGGTGGAGCCAAAATGAAATAGAATGAAACTGAAATTTTTACGATGAGGACTCAATTTATGGTTGTGAGTTACATTCTCTATTCTGGTGATTTCGATTTTTATACTCCGTCACTTTAGTGTTCATCAATGTATTCCGAAATAGGAGGATTTCAAATTCTATGTATTACATTTACGAAACGACGGTTTTAGTGGACTATTTTCTCGATGGCAATTGACGACGTGTCCGAAACCCAGGAAACCCAAGGAGCTCATATCTGCACTTCATGTAGACGTTTTCTGAAATTCGATGAAGGGATTGATAACTCAATTTCCAATTGATTCCTTGCTTTTGTATTGTTTTTCTGCATATCACGTATGTATGTATGTATGTATGTATGTATGTATGTATGTATGTATGTATGTATGTATATATGTATGTACATTACACGTGCTGCCATACTTAAATTTCAAACTGTTACATTCGCATTTCATCAACTTTCGTAAACTATTAACCGAAACAATACGAGTATTGAGAATAACCGAACTATGTACCATTTCTCATAGTACAATAATTATTCTCTAGTTAACGCAAGTAGCTATCGAATATGTACATACATACATAGGTATGTATACCTACCTACCTATTCGAACGAATCTACACATGTGTAAGTAATCTGGATTACGTTAACCGTGTTAGCGCGCGCTGGCCTCAGTTTTCACGGAACAGAGTCGTTATCAAATTTCGTCCCAAAGAACTGCGTGAGAGCCCAGAAAAACGCTCGAGACCTTTAATACCGCGTGAGAAATGTTCTCTCTACGGCTGAACCGTCAATCGTCGCAAATTGGCGTACCGGTAAACTGAGACTGAGAGACACAAGGTGCACGAACGCGAGCCATGCAGTCTCAACCCTTATCTAAATTAATAGAGAACCTGCAGTCCTACCCAATTCTCGCCTAAAAATAGTTCAACGAGCGTTAACATAATTACCCTGTTATCTTGTGAAATTTACAGCGATGCAAAGTACGTACCTATACAATAATAGATTAGATTTTTTTTAGGATTTTCCTCTCAGAACGTATATGTATACATAATATAATATGTATATACGATGACAGAAAGTTAAAGAATTCCCCTACGGCTGAGAAAATAGGGTTTCTCTGTATCATAAAGAAGGAATCCAGCTGATACTCGGTCGTGTTTAATATCTCTAAACATCGTACCGCTTCGGTTTCTTCGGTTTCGTCGGTTTTTATGAGCAGATCTTGTTCGAGCAGACATTTTCAAGAAGGTATCTGCAATGAGATGGGAAACGACTCGTAACGGCAATCGGAATCGTCTCTTCCACTGGAAGAGTTTCTCCTCCGGTCCGACAATGGGAGTGGCATCTTATCGATAAATTTTTTTCCAGCGTAATCTCTCCCGCGGAAAGAGCAGGTTTTCTCTTCTACAATTTTGCGAACGATATCAGCCGAGCAGCTTGATTTCACTTCGGGCGCAAGCTCTTTGGTTCAGATAACATCGAGCAGACTAACGAGATCGCGGAAGAAACGCTCGCATCTCCGTAATCGTCTCAGGAATTAATTGCACCATTACGCGGTACTCGCGTGAATACATAGAGATCATTTTCCTCGAAACCAGTCCGAATACAATTCATTCATTCTCTCTCTCTCTCTCTCTCTCTCTCTCTCTCTCTCTCTCTCTCTCTCTCTCGTTATTGTTTTGAATTTTTAGACGAGTTACCGTTACAAAATACAGAATGTAAATCATAGAAAAAAAGAATAACACTTTATGTCAAAACAAGTACCTACGTACCTATGTACAGTATGTACCTGCCTACATATCTATATCTGATTTTCTTCCGAGCTAAGAAGTAAGGTGAAAAGGATAGTAGTGCTGAAATTATACATATGCATACATATGTATACTATAGATATATTATTTGGATCAGCTAATCATTTAACATGTAGTAGGTACCTATCGAAGTTTGACGAAATTACCAAAGAAACCCGTGAAAAGATTCACCCAAGTTCCAAAGAATTCCAGAGAAACCGATCTTGTTCTTTTTTAATATCAGATACGTATTTTTAAAAAGGTATCGACAACTCGACAAGATAGAAACAACCTTATCGATTGATCACGTAGATTTCACCGATCGATATTTCCGGGAGACTAAACACTGGCCAACAAACAATTTGCGAATGTGGTTCGATCGAACATCGGTAATCTCTTTTCCACGTACCTTGACTTCGTGGTACCGTTCTTCCAAGTAGTACGCGATACCCTTTGCTTCCTCGTACTTCGCGGCCAGGGCAACGTATTTGTCGTAATGGCGCTTGAACAACACGAATCTGTAATCAGAAAACACCAACAGTGTCACAATCACATATGTACTGTATGCACAATACATATACGATACGGTTTAGGATGTAGATTTCGCGACGACGTCGAAATTCTCTACAGTGATTTAACATTACAACTACAGACAGGTATTAGATACCGATAAGATAAGATTAATTGTACACAAGGTTGATCCAGCTTGCGAGAGATAATAAGTAAACATAATGCTCTAATAACTTTTGCGACACCTGACTGATGTTGATTTATGGCCGAACTGGGAGTTATCGACTCTGTGTGCGCCTGGTTGAACCTGAACCTTTTCATTTCCGCTTCCTTTCATTCGTTCTTTTTTTTTACGCGCCCTGAGAATACGTAGATGTCGCAGATAATACGTGTATCAAACGTAAGAATATACTTATCTCTCACTGTGAAGTGAATCGAACATCTAATGCTCAGCATACGCTCGAAATCATTGTAAGTATCGCAACTACAATATTATACTTATTATACTTATTATTATTATTATTATTATTATTATTATCATTATCATCATCATCATCATCATCATCATCATCATCATCATCATTATTATGATTATTATTATTATACTTTACTGCATCGAAACATTCCTTACGACGACGGCTTAGCAACCCGTTCTAATTCATTCTCCAGAGACAGTCTATGCAAATGATATTTGATTGTAGATATATTCGATTTAGCACCGCGAACAATCCCTGAAACAGCATCTATCCCGCTCGGTTCTCATTAATTATTGTAAGCATAACATTCCTTCTCGCATTTGCCTATCAACGTTGTGTTTCGTAATCTCTCGTTAAACATCTCGCCGTTAAGGCGTTAAGAAACCGGAAACGCAACCGTGTCCCACGGAATTTTAATGAGAGAACGAGATACATATGTACGTATATCGAAACGAGAAGTCGAGAGAACGCGACCTTTCGGTCATGTTGCCAGTCCGGTTTACCGTCGTCTCCCTAGGATTCTCCTCTCCGATCGATTTCTCTGCGTCTGGATTCTGGATCTCTTCACTGGGCCCTATCCGAGTCCGAGTCCGAGTCACCGAAACTTCCTCTTCCTCTTTCCGCTTGTATTTTCTTTCGACTGGCTCTTACTGTTTGTTATGAGTCACCGACACTCGCACGACCGATGCTCGTCGTCCATTCTCTCACCGGGCCTCCTGGAAGAGGACTTTCGCTTTCAGGATTGTTCGACGTGTGCCGTGTTCCCGCCTCGAGATCCACGAATGACCCTTCGCCTATCTTCTGGCCGACTCTGCCAGCTTCCGAGGCCCGTTCGATCGTCACACCTTTCTGGACCGAGACGCCTCCGCCTAGAAAACCTGTCTACGGCTCGATCTATGTAATTCTAGCGCAGCTCCGAAGGTGACGGATCCAACCCGCTTGCAATCGATAGCTGCGACGTGCGTGTTCCTATATCGATCGTGTCCCGCGTCTCGCGAGCTCCGGATCTATACTCGTGGATAATTTTTCTTTTTTATTCAAATTCGAGACGCCCTCGATAAACGTGATTGGAAAGCGGACAAGGATGATTCATCGATCGATCGACTATGAACTAGTTTTGACTGTCCGAGAACCGACGCCGACGCTTTGACGGACGAACCGGATCGGCAGCGATCCGATAACAAAAAAAGAAAAACGAAGAAAAAGAAAAGAAAAAAATATTATTACTTATAACAGGTCACATTCTGTATTTCACGATTTCTTTTTTTAACGAAATTTATCAAATACATATACATGATATAACTTGACTTGATAAGAAGCGACGAAATGTTATTAAAGAAATTAAACACTCGAAATGCACCCTAAATGAATAAAGGAACTCTTTCTGCTGAACATTCTTACCGTGAACGTGATTTGCTTCTACAATGAAGCTTCGCGCACGCTTCAAGTCCTGTGACGCCCGTTATTCAGTTCATGAAATCACGTTTTTTTCTAATATGGTACACGAACAGAAATACCGAAGACAACAATGGTCTATCAATTAAGGGCCCACATCAATGAAACTGGCATCCGAGTAAAGCCACATATGTATGTATGTATGTATGTATGTACAATACATATAATATTTTCATAGGCAGTCCACGTAAGTTTCATCATGCACGAAACTATTACAGATCGCTAACAGCTAGGAATAATCTGCTTCCTGTCTCCATAAACATAAACTATAAACGGAAACAAAAGAGGTTGTACGTGCTAAAAAGCCTACGTAACACCGATCGGACCTGTCCGAATTGCACCTACTGATTTCGATTAAAATACAATCAGAATTAGTATCCCCCACCCATTGTATGAACTATCCGTCCGCCGGTTGTCCAAACAGTTTCCTGTCCGTCAGTCTGATGTAGGTACTCGTCGGACTAACGCTGTTCTACCGTAAGTGTAAGTACGTAAGGCGTAGGGTATAGGTATATTTTCGCGAATTTCGCTTTTGTACGTTGTCGAGAGAGAAACCTGTGCAGCAGCATTACAACCTTGAGAAAAGGAAAACGGGCTGGCAATAAATACTTTTGTCAACGAGCGAGTCCGCCGAGTTCCGTTAGTCAATGGAGAAACTGCATATAAATCGGATCGACGATTCTTACGGGCAACGACTCATTCGTTCGGTATTCAGTGGGCGTGCAAAGAGGATCTTCAGGCAACTTTCTAATGCCAGGTATCTCGGTAAAAGGGTTAACGGCGCTGTATAACCGCATCGAAAGTCGCTGCACGACTGATTACAAAAGGGTTGCTTGCTGCCCCTCCTTTACCCCTCCTATGTACTTCGGTTTCAAAAGATTAAAAAATCGTTCGACGGACGAGTACAAAAGAAAGCGAACGCGCACTTCCATTTCTTAACCGTCTTCGGAACAGCAAAGGTGGATGATGTTCGCCAAGCGCCTGTAATTGACGAAATTCGTCATTGACACGTTCAATAAACCGCTAAAACACGAGAGCTTTCGCGTTCTCGGAAGGCTCTTTGGAATTTAGCGCACCGCTGCTCGAGATAAACAGGTAAATAATCCGCTCAATGTATGCGCCTGTGTCAATTGAGCGACTTATCGACTGTAATTGTGGACGTTGATGGCAAAATGGCACATACGCCAGAACGCTATTTCGAGAAAATCAACTTGAAAGTTTTTATTAGAATACTACTTAATAAAAAAGTAATGCAATTAAAAGCAATGTTATTGCCATACCTACATACACATGTATCAGAGTCGATTTGGATGATTTACAATTTACGGAATTTATGGAAAAGGGGCACATAAGCCTATGTATATATGTATAGCCTCAATTATATCATGTATTGAGTTCCTCGTTCTATCAAACATCAAACCACAAGGATCTTCATTGTATTTCTAGTGGACAGTTTGAATTATGAATACGCATTACCGACACACTGTTTTGACACAGATATTTATGTAAATTTGCACTTTCTCGGGGTGTTTATAGAAATGCGAATTATAGAATTTATAGAAATGCGAATTAATCAAATTTTCGAGCAAGCGTACAGTAGGTACGTGCGAAAGGTATAACCATTCTAGCTGAATACTGAAAATTCTGATGCACGTATAACGGTAAAAATACAGCCCACCACCAGTCACCTAAAAATACCTTCGGTTTTTGGCAAGAGTACATTCGATGTCCACACTTCTGATCGGAACTGGATTCGATTTGTTCGAAAAATTACTGCCACTTATAAATTCAGTATAAAGGTGTTGCTCATAGATTTACTTGTAAACTCATAAGCATAAGTAAACCGATTAAACACAAATATGACTATTTTATTGTACCATAGATCCGTAAAACTCGCAGTAGATTTGTAAGTGGGATGTATAAAATTCTTTCTACTGAACGAAAACACAGAAAAGCAACGATTAAGTCACAATTACTTAATTAACATCTTAGGCTTATCTGCGAAGCAAATCAACAGACAAAACTAGAAATGAGTAACGAAGAAGATATCCATATTATTATATAGAGTGACCGAAATAAAACGATTCGATTGTTCAACCTGCTGCTTCAAATCTGATGGAAAAATATCATTCGTATAAGTTGATCGCGATACATACCTACGTATAGGTTTTTCTTCCGTTCCACGACAGACGCGAAGGAATTTTTATTTCTCGGATATAAGAATCGTGAAGCAAAGTCCGCGTCCCAGTTCCCCCGGCATCGTTTCACGGCCATCGCGACGTCGATGACAACCTTTTTGAAGAGGTACAATAGGTATGTACATAATGATATAATGTTGTTGGCCTGGCCACCGATTCGGAATCGCCGATCAACATGTTACCCGATGCGTGACCGTTGACTCGTGCTTACGACTTACGAGTTATTATCGAGTCCCGACCGTCTCGGCTTGGCTGTCGTAGAGAGAAGACAACAGAGCTAAAGATAGCGGATATCCAAACAGCCTCGTCTGCCTCATCCTACAGAAGAGGTTCGAAAAAGTATCGGCCTATATAACACTGCTGTGTCATACATTTTGTCGGACATCTACAGTCATGCTGCTGTTCAAATTTATTAATATGTTAGGCTACAGTGGATGCACTCTGTGTTTTCAAGTTATTGTAGCATAAATAATTAATGTTATGGCCAAGAGGCCATATACATACATATAGTATAAGCTGAAGAGGCAAGCCGCCTGCTCTGTCATTTAAGACTCGCTAGCTACTCCAACTGAGCAGTCTATGTGTCGATTCTCGCTCTGTCTCTGTTACACGCATAGGCTGCTCAGTAGGGGTAAGCACCTACCGTTGACACGTTTATGGTCACAGCAGTTATACTATATGTATGTACGTATACCTCTCACTACTTTGCCCCAATCAATCCATCCTTCATTTCTCTCCCCTGTTAGCTACCCATTGTATGTACGTACACTGTGATCTAGCTCCGTTTCCCTTAACCTTTCCACTCGGAACAAGGGAGACCCGTCCTTTACCAGTGTCCCGTCGCAGCTTTATTTAGACCACGTGTTTTCGAAATATACATGTATGTACACATGTACATGGTGCTTGTCTCATACGCGCGCGCTGAATAACTTCTATACATATAGGCTTTTGCACCGCGCGACAAAGGTCGAATCGTCCCGCCGCGACACCGCGAGGTGTTATATGTAGGTATTATATGTATATGTATTCTTTCGCAGCCCCCCCCCCCCCAAATATCGCGTCCAAATCCGATATAAAGATGTTTCAGTCTGTCTGATAATAATCGTTATCTGTAATTATAGGCAAAATTTCAAAGTTACTGTAACTAACGCGAGCTGATTAATTGCATTGATTAAATCGCATTTTAACTGGACGCGCGCCGTGCTCCAAAGTTGCTCGTAATTTCCTTTGAAGCTGTTTTCATTGTGAATGCATTGATACTACGACCGCGTACGTACATACATATATACATATACATATACATACATACGTCACGCATAGATATACATATACATAAATGTACATGGCACAACGAGCCTACGGAAGCCGCTCCTTCGTCATTAAAAACGGAACGCTCTTTGATTTCCGTTTTTAAGCACGCTCCGCACCGGTTCGAATACTTTGTCAATGATTGAACGTCACCGACTAGTAAATCAAACCACCCCGCACTCGAGAGAATCCTAGCGGAAATTGTACGATCCTCTAAGCTCTAAGCTTTCTGCGAGTCTTCTTGCACGACGCAACATAGCATGATTCGCTTTTTCTATTACGTTCGAATGTTTTCCGAATTTATCGTTAAAATAACATATTAATGGTAATAAATTAAGTATTAAATTAACAAGCGTAAATAATCGCGAGAATCGTCAAATAATGTATTAATAAATTTATCAAGTGGTAGGAGGCCCTTACCCTTACGCCGCTTTTTCTCCTAGTGGAAACCGAGTTTGCTGGTTCGTGTACATACATATGTCCGTGTACATGAAAATCTGTGGTACAAGATTACCGGTTTGCAACAGTTTGCGCGACAATTCGGAACAGCAGCTTAATATTCCTTGACCATGAGAATAATTTTATCTGTAATATGTATTGTGTACCCTACGTAAACAGATACGTCGTGAAACGAGCTACAATATAAATTTAATGAAACGATATGACTCAATTTAAAAAGAAAATAACGCGACCATGAAATTTGTTCATTAATAATTCAAAAAGCTACTTAATAGGTACATATAGATGTATACATGTATCTACTTCCCCGAGTATCCGAAGAAATATATACATACATACATACATACATACAACCTAATCGTGAACACGTTTAAATCGAGCGTACTGCAAATGCATCACCCGATGCATTTATATCCTCTCGTAAAACGCAAGAAATCATCGTAAACCCACGTGTACCTATACATATAACTGGCTGCTCGTCTACATTTACGGTTAACACACATATTTCAAATCCCGGATCTCCAGTGGCACGACTTGCAAATCTGTAATATCGGCTTCGGACGGAGTCTCTCCGGTACGGTCGGAAATTATCGAGAAATAGTACACTTCGTTCGGCTACGCTCTTTGTCCGTCAAGTTTGAATGGTCTAATTGCACTCAGAATATACCGGGTGCATTGATAATTGCATATTCCCCCTTGATTCTATTTCACATATAATACATTAGATAAGTATCATATGTATAAAAAGTACACTCATCTTGTAATGTTGAAGATACATATCCGTTAGGTATTAATTATTCGCTCGTCTCACAGTCGTATGAGCACGTAATACGTTCGTTCGTCTAATACTCTAATGTAAAAAATGTGTAACGTTAAGCGGAGACGTGTTTCCCGACATGTATGCTATATGATATGTATCTGCGTAAAGTCGCCATGGTTGAGCGATCTGACCCGAGGGAAAGATAACAGCTGTAGCGGTCGACGCCGACGACTTAAAATTTGGACACTGAGTTGACAAATCGTGGGCGCGTCGCCATGATAAAAATCAACAGAAAACGATGTCCTCATTCGCGACACAAACAAGAAGCGTACCGCTTACGTCGATGATAAAGTCGAAAGATCGACGTTCGAGGAACAGGATATAGGTACATACTTATTGTATACTATGCACTTTGACGCTCGGAACGGTAAAAAGAATCAGAAAAAGCGGTCGTAACGGGCTATAAAAGCCGGTGAAAGACAATTCCCAATGGAAAACGGTAAGGATTATTATAAAAATGAGAATATAAAGTGCCTGTCGGTATGTTCTTTATTCTTCCCACTTTCTTTCATCTCCGTTTAGAAAACGACTAGAAATTCGAAGAGAATATACAGAGATAGTCGAAGGAATATTTAAATTTGACATAATCGTCCTATTAATTTACGTTTTCTATTACTATTTTCTTTCTACTTTATTTTCTATCATTACCGCGTACTTATAAAACTTCAAGTATCCCAACAGCTCTTTGATGGACTTTACATCTTCTGCATTCTCGTATGATTTTCTACCTACGTATGTGTGTAGGTATGTATGTATATATGTATATATCTCTATGTATGTATGTATACTTTGTGTGAAACTCGTACGTATAATAGGTATACATGACAACAATAAAATTCAATCACTGCTTTCTTCGTTTAACTCGAATAACATTGCAGTCGTAATACAAATTGGAGGAATATTATGCATGCTTGGAAGTAAATCACGTTTAAAGTTGTACTTGAGGGACAGAGAAGACTGGATCACATACTCACAGTTCACAGCCTGTCAAGTGAGGGGGGAACACAGGGCGAGTATTGTAACATGGAAAACCTACCCAGGTTCAAAGATGTATGTACATACATACATACATACATACATACATACATACATACATACATATATATATGTACACTTCATTACCAAGCTTTCCGTATTTATTTTTCGATGTCATATTACCAATAATTTAACCTCGAAAACAGAAAAGTAAAATGTATTTAATGCTGCCACAATAGCAGTGTCATAAATGTTGCGAAGCAATGAACAGAACACCAAGGGTACATGTATAGGTATTTAACAGAGGTTTAAATACCCGGCACTGTATACATACCTATACCGTTTTCCAAAGTTCTCGGAACGTTCCTTTCTTCTCCATCTTTCTTTCGAACCATTTCACCCAGCAAATAAAATACAATAAGCTTATTTCTTCTCTCAGTTCTTGCCTGTCGATTTTCACTCTCAAAACAGAGACTTAAAATCTTAGATACACGAAAAATGATAAAAGTATTATTACTCTGATTTTCAGTTCTTTGATCAAAAGAGACCCAGCCTTTGTCGCGCGAACATTATGTACTCTCAAAAACCATTAAAGCCCAAGACCGTTTTGTTCATTCTTTTACTACGATATATGCAATATGTACTTATTGTCCATCGAAGGTGAAATAAATAAACAAGAAAAAGATTCTAACCTGTAAAGATCATTTTCTGTGACGATATCCCTAATAGAATCTTCAGGATCGATACGATCCGCAGGCACACCTGATGGTCTTCCGACCCTCGAGGACAACAACGAACACGGTGGTGGTTTCGCGTCGGTAGCCTCGTGGAGGGCGCTGGCCGCGATCAAGTCGTCCTCGGAGGCGGTGCTGGTCAAAGGCAGGCTAGGACTCGGGGAACGTGAGCCGGATATCACGCCGAGTAAATCCTCGCTTCTAGAGTGCCTCATCTCCATACCACCGTATCTGCCGGTGGTTGCCGCCATCGTTCGACCAACCACTGCGCGCACGATTTTTCCACGTTCAAACGAGATGAACACAGTCTTTGTCCTTTTCTTTCTCCTCGTACTCGTTGCCACGACCTCGAGCTGCCCAAAGGAATCGATGATCTAGCAACTACTCCCATCCGGACAAGCCCTCCAAGTCTTTCTATCTCTCATTCAACTAACTACATTCGAAACTCGCCACGCGATCCTCCGATTTTCATTTCGAGATCTCTCTCTCTCTCCCTTCCTCTGTGTTCTTCGCTCTTTCCTTACCGCCTTTCGCTCCTCGTGGGTTTACCACCATGTACCGAGGTACTTACATCTTGGGATGTTCCTTCGTCCATGGCAAATCAGATTTTTTACCATTATGAATCCTTTTCGTCGGAATTGATTCTATTGCTTCTGCCACATTTTCTTCGTTTACGATTCCGTTTCCGTTTCCGTTTCCGTCTCAACCCGTGTTCACTACCGTCTTGGTCACTAGAGATTCGCGACAGTTTTTTAAACAGTCACCCATTCATCTGTCGGTGGTATGTTGTATCCAGTGTGGTGTTTGGTCCTATTATCGTCTGTAGTTTCGTTATCGTTGCATATCGTCAAACGAACGTCTCGGTTTCTCGATACGTAATACCGTGATCTATAAGCTCCAGTTACGAACGCTACGTTTAAGTAACACTCGATTATCGAGAGATCACTGTACAAATCGTCGCTCCACACTTTCTCGATTTTTAACGGGTTAACGAGCACCGTGACGTCGCGCGAATCACCGAGGCTAACGGACCTTTTCTACTCCTTTGCACGTTCATACGCATTCACAGATTTTATCACGAATACCAGCAACACCTCCGTATTCTTAGAGATAGTAGACGGTAAAGCAGCAAAGTTGAAAAGTGACAGGCTGCAATGTTACCGTCGGGAGCATGACTTTTTTCGGACGAATCCACCTTACGACGAGCGAGTTTTAAGAAACCGTTCGATTTGTTAGCGTGGAACGATCGACGAGTCGAATCATTGATGAAAATTCACGCCGCCATTTCCTTCGGACGATTTATTTTATGAATATGTGTGTATTACGCCTCTCGAGGAATACCGGACACGAGGCAGGCAAGCAAGCACGCAAGCACGCACGCACGCACGCACGCACGCACGCACGCACGCACTACCGCTGAACAAGCTGATCTCTTTGTAATTAAAGTAATTAGAAAGAACAGGGTGGTTCTTCTCGACGGACCATGCGCGGCGAATACGGGACGCACTCTATACTTGTCCGGAATCGTCCACTTTGCGCGACGAGAGTTAACGAGACACTGGAGATCGTGCGATTTTAAATCTGCTGGCGTAGGTAAATTTTTCTTCGGCGTTCAGCCTTTCTTTCACGAGCCACGACCCAAGTCTGCCGTAACGGTAACCAACAGAGCCGCTTCGTCCTTTTGCAAGGAAGGGGCTTGCGGGAAAGGATAGACGTATACCTGCGCGTTGCTGCGCGTTCGCCGCAGGTATACGCCGACATTGACCAATGAACGTCCCTTCGACGAAATAGGGTCACAGGTAAATCCTTCGTCCTTTTCCTGTTGCTTATTTTTCGAATTCATCAAACCACTGTACTCTTGAAAACTCTAAGGCGATGGAAACGAGCATCGTAAGCTGTTGAATATTTCTTAGACCATTTATAGACTAGATTGTTCCGTACTTCCAATCCTGAAGTACGAAATGTTTTTGTCAAGAAGAGGTTAGTTCGTGTTTAATTGAAACGGTCGCTCTCCAGCCTTTCAAGGAACATAAAACGATTCACTAAGGTGCTCTCGAGAATACTATATATATAGAGAACTATAATAAATTTACTACAGTATGATGTACAATGGACCGTTGTGATCTTGAGTACTTATATCTTCCACAAGGGATTACAAGGAATCAATGAATCCGTCCAGAGATTACCAAAGGTCTGAACCGTCTGAACTGGTCTTAACCTGAACCTTTAAATATGCAGAACTATTATGAAACGTTAGTTATCGTACATCTCTTTAGACAGCGCTGTATACAATTCAGTTGAATGTATTTTCTATCAGATGGCGTTGCCTGTCCTTATTCAAAACAAGATTTGTGGTCTCGAATGTCTCTTGTCTAGCGATACTTATCATACAACATAAATATATATGTATGTAAACACAAACGTAAATATATAATTCGAATTCGTATATTCATTTTAGGTACAATATTAGTATAAATAAGTTGTTAAACAAGTTTTTATTGTAATTGTATATACATATATCATTAGATTGCTATTTCTGTATTTGTTTCCAACATTTGAGAATCATTTCATAAAATGATATTTTCCATAAAAATTCGAAGTCTGCATTATCACTCATAAAAGCCACCCTTCTTGATACGTTCGTCGAAAGATAAAAGGGGGGCTTAATTTTATTCTGTGGAGAATATATAAGAAATACTGCTAGGATTATATTAATAGTTTTATATTTGGATGTACAAAATTATTTTATTTTAAATTATTACAGGAAAGAAAAATAATTGAAATTTCTTGTAACCCAAAGAGACGCAATAGGCTCGTAAAGATAGTTCTTCTCGAACCATGGGAGACTGATCTACACAAAAAAAAAATATTTATTGTATATTTAATACTATTCTTCATTGAGATCAATTAAGAAATTCATGTTAATGTTCTCAGAAGTAGCAAATTTGCAATCAAGGCACTCATAGATCTTGGTGAATAAATCATCATATAATTGAAATAAGAATAACAAATCGTATCAAGTAGCATAAACACGTGAATTACTACCTTCTCTCCGCCAATTACATCTTGCATTCACGGTCTCACCTATATATATATATATATATATATATATATATATATATATATATATAAACAGATTTTATTCATGGAATGTCCTTGTTTAATTCATTAATAACTTTTAAATCAATTAATCAGCTAGCAAATACTGTGACTAATCACGGCGTTTATAGACCTTGATGATAAAAACTTCCAAAACAACTAAAAGTATACGAATTACATAAGATTCCATTTATACTTACACTTTTTTGTGAAATCTTCTCAAGTATATTAAACCAGAACCCTGTAAATATTTTTTTTTATTAATTTATACCTTACTTCGTAAACAACTATTTTTTATTAACAATTCGATTCAGCTAGCAAATACTATGATAAATCATGGCGTTCATAGATCTTGGTGGTTGGAAAGATTCATCATGAATATTTTATAATACACAAAGAAAGTGTAAACAACATTTATACTCACATTTTTTCATAATATGTAGTCATCCATAACGTCTTTGATATGGCATATGCATATTTCATCAGTAGAAACACCTGAAACAATTTTTCTCCATTAACAATCATTCTTTAATGCCTTTAGAATGATTTTTTATCTACACGTGAGTCAGTTAGCAAATACTAAGACTAATCATGGCATTCATAGATCTTGGTGGTTCGGAGTTTCATCATGTGTTAGATACGTAAAAACTAAGAAGACAGACATAATATGTATATAAAAACCGTACTCACTGTTTGTACAAATTATACGGAGGTATCCAAACAATCTGTAAAAAATAATCAATATAAGTCTTGTCTTATCTACTTGCAATTATAAATAATATATATGGTAAATTTTGTATCAGATAGCAAATACAAGAACTAATCATGGCATTCATAGATCTTGGTGGTTGCAATTATCATCATATAGATGTCCTATTACAAAAGGAAACTTTATACAGGGTATCTCAGCTAACTTGATCACCTCGAATAATGACTTAACGGTACACTTCATGAAAATTTTCAGGCGTGGAACTTTAATGGCATCAAGGGGCTCATCTTATAAGGTGGCGTACTTTTTTGTGGGTGGAGGCATTTCAGAGATTTTAAGGTCACCTTGATTTTTTTTAACGAAATGACTTATGTAGGTCTTGATGCCATTTAAGTTCCACAACTCAAATTTTTCATAAAGTGTATCGTTAAGTCATTATTCGTGGTCATCAAATTAGCAGACACCCTGTATACCTTACTACATTAACCTTACCTATATTAAGAAGCCCCAATGTCTAAGAGTCTGAAAATCTGTAATCAGAATAATGAATACAAAAATTATTTGAATGTATTATTAGAGCAACAACAAGTATGTAAAGTAACTTACCTTTTGTACATACTTATCTATATAGTTGCATATATATTTTTTGCAATAAAACTGTAAAATTAACTAGGCTGGACATAACTGCAAAGAAGAATCGTTATATCATTTTAACATGCAACATAATTTTTATTATACTAATCATTAACAATCTTCTTTGCAGCATTTGTCACTTTTATAAGTTTACATTAAAACATGTGTTTATTAATGTATACAAATTAATCAGCCTTTTTGGTTGTACGGATCTTCTTAGCAGGTAAAGGCTTTTGGGATCTCAATACAGCACTAGCACGACGCAATGCAACCTAGAAAAGTGTGTAACAAAAAGAAAAATTAAAAAAACATAAAATTTATTGTTTTCCACAAATGAATTTACCTTGGCCAGGTCTACACGGTACTTGTTCTTTGTAAGCAATCTCTTCAGTTTATACAAAGAACGACGTGCACCAGCTTTCATTGTAACTTTGACTGTAGCTTTTGCAGGTTTATTGGCTGCTCTTGCTTTCTTGTAAACAACTGTGAATCCTTTTTTATCAGGAGCATTAACTATACCAACACTCTTCTTATGAATTAAACCAGAGTAACGGTAGCTACTAAGATTGGGCAAATTGTTCGGTTCCTAAAATTTTATAGTATAAATCAAATACTGTTAAACTCTTTAACCCTTTCACTCCCAGTGTCAGATATATAGTAATCATCCGTGAAACGTTCCATTAGTCTGTACAGTATTAGCATTCTAGCAAGACCCCACTGGTAATGAAAGGATTAAATTAGAGACACCAAGCTTATCACACCTTTGTGTGATATTAAACTAAGTATGGTACAAACCGTGGAAAAGGGCTTATTAATATTACGCTTCTTGAGAAGGAAGGCATTGTTATTGCGGATAATCATCCAATTCAAATGGGACATCTTGAATGATCTGAAAGATTTCAAGAATTCCTTTATCTCGTGACATAATGAAGTAAAAACAGCTTTATTAAGATACTTCGAAGACGTTTGTGAGCTAGACTGCTTATCCAGACTTACTAATTAAAATCTAATACACTGTATTAAAATTACTGAATTCATTTTATAATTCTAAAGAAGCAACTTATTTAGAAATATCGTTTGATGTTATATTAGCGTTAAATATAAACATATGAAGAAATTAAATATCGAAAACAGACTCACCACGTGCACCGTCAACGGAAAAAGTCAAGAAAGGAACATTCGCAATGGCGGACAAAATGAACAGGCTCTTCAAGGCTCTCAGACCACAAGAAACTTCACATGTCCCTATATAGATATTTTATATTTAATAGATCTTAACTTTAACGATCTACCGGAAATTACGTCCTCTCTATAAGTATAAGTATATTGAACAACTGTTCATCAGCAAAATTTGAACGATGAAAAATTTCCAAGGCCACAGAATTTATCGTCTTATTCTTCAGATCACGGATTTTATAATCAAATATCGTACAAAATGTAATCATTAGAAGTTTTATGGCAATGCTTTATAATTGAAGAATTATGGCTCCTCAAAGGGTAACTCATGGAACATACAAGTCATTGCTTCTTTCTTGGTTTCTTCTTTCTCTTGGTGTTTATTGTTACTGGATATATTTCGAAAATCTTGAGGTATATAAATTGCTGTATCATCCTGATACAAAGGATCATTTTCGGGTAACGTTTGCATGTTCGCCCATCTTATTGCAACCTGTTTATATATAGATTTTCTGAAAATCATACAATGAATATGGCGCAGCTTTTCATATTTTATCCTCATGAATCCCAATTTACTTAGTACATATCTCCAGGATTTCATGAGTCTTGCATTTGCACCAACATGTTTTGAATCAGGACTTATAATAAAAAGTATACCTCCATATTGTAACAGATTATATGCTTTTTTACAGCAAGTGTATCTTTGTTTTGGACATGGCAAATATTCTAAAAACAAGGAAAATACGACTACATTGTACGCTTTTTCTGGTAACTGTAACAGTTGCTGTTTATCCACCAAAAGTATTTGTTCCTTTCCTGTTTGAGCATTCAGAAAATCACAATGTAAAACCTTTTCAGGTACACCATTCAAATCTATTGCAGTTACTTCAAATATATTTAAAGTCCCAAATGGATTGTAACAACTTCCTACGTCTAGCAATGTTATTTTCTGAATTAAGTCTTCAACATTTCTAATGTATGAATTACAATATATGGAATTTTCATTTTCTACAATGTCTGCATTGATTTTTGTCTTGATATTTTCTTCCTTGTCGTCATACTTTTGTATTCCACCATTTAAAAAATACTCTTCACATTGAGACTTTATCCATTCCACTCTACAGAGGGTCGTATGTTTTGTGTTCAGGTTATTCTCCAGCCAATATGTAGTTGCCAATTTTTGCATGGAAGATGCATATTTCTAGAACATAAATACACGAAATTACCAAGATTAATTTGGAATAATCCATTTTACTTTAAAATGGAAATGAACCTGTAAAACATCTTTGCGAGTTACGTGTCGTTTCCACGCAATCTCGGGACCATAATTCTGGGCTTCTTCTCGCAACGTAGCATGAGTCGTTTTTATTACATCCGCTAAATATTTATGCTCCTCTGTCGCCATTTGAAATTGTGAATTTTCATGGTTCAGTACGATCGTGGTGCAAATTCGCGAGAGATGCAGATTTACTCTCTATTTTCAACTTCAAAGAGGAATCGCAGATAAATATGTATATACAACGTATATTTAAATACGATTGACGTTGACCAGCGTTAACCTAATGCTTATCTCTGTATATAGTCACTGCTTATGTTGCTTATCTTTTGACGTTTCGTCCAGTTTCGTCAAATTGCCGTCATTCACCTCCCTTGACCAAAACAATGGCGGGTTCTGCGCTAAGACGATTAATGGCAGAGTATAAACGTGAGAATCATTTACTCTTGCACCTACGCACTCCGCTAGACGCCTCGCATCAAACACCTTTCCCCTTGCTTTTCTACCCACCCAATTTCGAACGATATTGTAACAGGTAACTGCCGTCACTTGCAGAGTTAACCTTAAACCCACCCGAAGGCATTATCGCTGGCCCTGTCAACGAGGAGAACTTCTTCGAATGGGAAGCTTTGATCACGTAAGTGATTCAAATTCTGATCGAAACTTTGTATTAGTAACAAAATATTGTGTCGTGTTAAATACCCTACCTTTTGCTCTTGATGAAAGGGGTATCTATGGTGTGGTAGTAAAATTGACTGGCAGCTAAGATACTCAGGTTTTAGTCATTGGGATAAAAGAAATTATATATAAAAACATTCATTCTGAAGAGACAATATTATCTGTTGGAAGCGGTACATATAATAATGTATGATGCTTATCCGAGGTATATTTTATCACATTGTATCATATTGATCAACTATATTAAAGGTTTTATGTATCTAGGTGTTATTTAACACACTGTCCAGTGCAAACAATATTTACATAATTTGTAGTTATATTTTATTAATTTCCAATGTCTTATTCCATACATGTGACATACATTTGGTAGAAGATTTCTTACATCTTCTGTTTTCTAACTATTTTCTATATTTATTTATAGTGGACCAGAAGGAACATGCTTCGAAGGTGGTGTATTTCCAGTAAAGTTGATATTTCCACCAGATTACCCACTGAGTCCACCAAAAATGAAGTTCACCTGTGAGATGTTTCACCCAAATAGTAAGACAGTTCTGAACTCAAGATTGTATTACAACATCTTACGAAAAATTTGTGACAATTGAATTTTTGTTTAGTTTACTCAGATGGAAGAGTATGTATAAGCATATTACATGCACCTGGTGATGATCCCATGGGTTATGAAAGCAGTGCAGAAAGATGGAGTCCGGTTCAAAGTGTAGAAAAAATATTGTTAAGTGTGGTAAGTATGTTAGCAGAGCCAAATGATGAAAGCGGGGCGAATGTTGATGCTGCTAAAATGTGGAGAGAGGACCGCTCGGAATTCGAGAAAATTGCTCTAAAACTAGTTAGAAAATCCCTTGGTATTCCACCGTAAATTAAGATGTTTGCTACTTAATTAAACTCTGAACTGTAATTAAAGTGTCAACAATAAGTCAGTGCAAAATACATACTGCATTTTAAATAACAAAACTTTATTCAAAATTTAATATTACGTGTTTTTGTAGTATTTATGTAATTATAATACTAATATATATATTGTTCACTTTTAGAGTATATATTTTACGGTAATAAACTATTGAAAAACGAGATTTTCTTTTTGTGCTCACGAACTCCAAATAATTTTGAATTGTTTAAAAATATTAGAATTGCCATTACGAAACTAATACCGAATAATCCTTATTAAATAGTTTGTTGTTCAATCATTTTGTTTTACTATAATGTTGAAAAATACATTGTTATATATTTGCAAACAGTCACATTATTTTTAAGCAGCAAAGAATGAAATCTGAGTAATATTTTAGATGAATATGTTGTGCATATTTATGGGGAATAATGATGTTTATATACTAAAAAAAGTTATGACGAAATTAGGTTTACTAACAAATTGTATGTAGCTTGATTATACATAAATAGAAATTTATGAAGAAATCATTCAATGTTTGTGTATATATTACGATGAAATCCATATTACCTTGAATTTAATAGTAGAAGAATTTGTTGCTACTCTAAAAACAAACCATACAACCGTTTCTATTCTTAGGGTTTATTTTTTTCTAATATACAGCTCAATTTCTTAAAGTCTCAATAAAGGAATTATCCACACCCCTGTTATGCATTTTGGAAAGCATACTTTATATTACCTTAAGTATTTACAAAAGTAAAAGTTTATATAATAGGTATCTGATTATCGTGCATCCCCCCACCCTAATAATCATCGAACTTGGTGATAAACTATATTGGACTACATTGGACTAATTTTTCTACTGTCAACTTGTAACAGAAACAATTGTTAGCTGTTGTCGAAGCAAACATAACTATAAAAAGCCAGTGCATTTTAAGTACTGGTTTATGGTCTATTAAAATTATAACCTGAGCGTATCTTCAAAACAGATAAAAAATAAATACAAGTGTTCGGAAGTAAATTGATATTTATTAGTAAACAATACTGAAGTCCAACTTAAAATGCAATGTTTATGACTAGCACTTGTCAATTCTATATAATAAACAATAATAAAGATCGATGTACCAATATGTTATAAACAAAGTACAACATTGTACTTTTACTTTTACTTTTATCTATGTTACATAGTACAGTTCTTTTATTTATTGGATTCATTTTTTTTATATATAAATTATTTTTAAAGATCAGTGCTAAACACATGAGAAATGCTACAGAATTTCAAATTATTAAGAACCTACAGGACAATGTTGTACAATGAATACAGTTCTAAACTTTGGTATATAACAAATAAATTACTTCTCTATGCCAAGTGTATCTTTTACAAGAAATCGAATATGATTGAAATATTTGATTGAACCATACATTTTCACAACCAGATTCAAAGGTGTTCTATTTAGAAGAATACTTATTTTTTTTTTCGTTAATTTGTTTATACCTCTCATCGTTGCTGGCTTCTTCCCTTAAGGAAAATGTATAGTTTAATTATAAGCTTTTATGCATTAATAATAGTATCACATTTCAGTAGAAGAAGTGTACATTGAATTCAACACTTTTGCTATGCTTTTGTTCAAAAAGCATTATAAAAATACAAAACTCTTCGATGACACACTTCCTTGTACATAATTACGCAAAAAACAACCTATTATATATATTTGTGTGTGTGCGCGCGCGCGCGCGTGTGTATGCGGGTGTGTGTGTGTGTGTGTGTGTGTATATATATGTATATTTATAAACGCATTGGTTACTCAAAAATCCTTGGCATAGAATCTTCATGTTTTTTCCTCTTTATTTTTAACGTTACTGTTAATAATTGTAATATAGAATAAAATAAAGCAATCAACGTTTTTCAATAATGCTAATTTCTTCACAAGAATACGTATGTGCAACTTATATTAATGTAAAATACATTTGTTATAAAATGGTACTAATTCTGCTCTATATACCTCCCTCTGCGGCTGAGGTATCATGGTGCCTTTAACCATTAATTATATGCACATGCTTCACATATGTTTAGATTCATCCTTAAATTTAATCTTGTCAGACAATCTGATAATAGTAATTGTATTGCAAAATCTACCACGTGAATATTAAGTATAAAATTTGTCTGTGTAGTATTGGAAAGTTTACGAAAAGGTGCAAACGGAACACGAAATTGTTCTGAGCAATATGTATGTGTGGCCCTCGCTATTCCATGATTCATAAAGCTCCGCAGGTAAAAAAAAAAACAATTAAAGAGTGGAACGAAACTAAAATGTCTGTTAATTAATTGCATTTTGTAACAGTCGATACACATTTCGTATAAAAACTTCCGCCTTCCTTGAAAAATTTATTCTTACATCAGCGCTTCGTAGCCAGCTCTATGTATAACATTAAAGTAATACAAAATTTATATAAGTAATGTCCCCCTGTTTCTGAAGAATGCGATATTGCAGGTTTTTTCAGGAAAGAGACAGAAAGAGAAAAAAAAAATATATATATATATATTAGAATTCATTAAATTGTAGTCCGAAGCTCCTCTCTACTTTTCCATTTGGTTTACTCGAATCGTTAAGTCGTCTCAAAAAACACTTCTCATTCAATTTCCATTGATTCTTAGTAGTATGTTCATTATAAGCTAAAATTTAGCACGACGATAGCAAATGAAAACGGAACACGAGAATCCTTATGTCTTTCCGAACGTTTGTCCGAATGATCGCAATCAACTGTACAGATAAAATAAAAAATTGTTTAAATAAAATTAACAATAACGTAACGAAATTCGATTTAGTGCATTGCATGATGTTAATATTGTTAAAGGTGATGCAAGCACAAGAATAAACGCTTCGATTACCTTCATATTCAACTGCATAATTTAAGGAATGAAAATTCCATAATTCATAATTTTATATAGCACCAGTCGCTAATCAGTTTCACCAAAGGATTCTCATTATCTTTTGAGACAAATACATACATTAAATGTTACTTTTAAAATTTGCTATTAAGAAACAGAAAGTAGTTTGCGATATGGTAGAAAAAAATTGCACATTTTAAAGTCGATTATTCTCCATCGATTCAGAATTAAGAAACGAAAAACTCATCAAAATATACATAGTCAAGATGCCAGGAATTTATAATGACATGGCGATTCAATATTACTCTGAAATTGATCTATGTATATATGTATGTACATAAAAATATATACATTAAAAGGTTATGATTGTTATGAAAATGAAAAAGAATACACGGGAAAATAATTATTAACAATTGTCAGAAAGTACAATTGATGGTTTGATGAGGATACTTATACAGCATTATGATTCCATTATTTCGTTGAATATTTCTTCTAACTTAATCAGTCTGTGGCAGCTACGTCTAAACTTAAAATTCTGATACGACAACAACTGGTTAAGATAAAGAAAATTTCCTACGGTTGACAGACATAATAACTGATTTTGTATATGTATATGCGAGAATATATCTTAATGTAAGGTTAGCCTACTGCCTTTCGCGTTAATTGCTTGTATCTTGTATGTGCATCAATGTTGATAAACGATTCACTGACATCGCGTTAGAGTATCCAACAGGATTGGAATGTCGAATACGAATATTGTACAGATTGACTATATTCATATTTCCGTTTAGCTATATTAAAACGCGTATCTGAGAATCTTCTAGCGATCAATGTTTTGGTACGTAATTCAATAATCTTCGGCAAACAGACGATTCGTTAACAACGAGTATTCAATGGAAGCGGCGAATGTATTTACCATTTCCATACCTGATCTGAAATAACGATGTAAGATATATGGCACTCAAGAAGGAGTTACTCGATCGCTGCATCAACATGTACGAATATTATATGTTTGTCGTGTTACGTAGAATCGTAAAGTTACTTTAAAACGATAAGTAGGAAGTTAATCGAATTCGGTGGAATTTATTTGCTGTGCATTTTTAACAGAATTACGCGATTTTTCACATCAAAGAATTTTACACATCGTCTTCTGCCTCGTTTCTCACTAGCACTTTCGTGCCAGTAATTACATACATCGTTTATAGTTCTATAGTTCTATATACGAACGAGCTGCATGGAACGGATTATCCTCTCCTTTTCAATAAGATGACGACGAATACCGTATGTTGAAAATTGAAATCAACGTATGAATCAGCTATTTTGAACATTCGATTGTGTGATACTGCTTTTTTAACATTGTCATACACGATACAAAGTAAGTGTATGAAAATGTTATGCCATAAATTTTATGTGATACGATAGTTTTAAAAGGTTTGGCAAGTATGTTACAATGACGATGCACAGAAGGTTACACGTTCATACCTCACGATAGGCCTTGCGGTGTGAAACAAATCTTTTCTAATTCACCGGTCGACGAACTAACAGGGGATTCAGCCCTGTCATCTTGCTCGGCTAATTGCTCACTGTAGTAGTGTGGCGTGCTTAGATAATCGATCAACCGCCGTGGCAGAGGTAGAGTTGGAATAAGATCTCTGCGCACCATCTTCAAAATAACAAACCTGCAGGTGTGCTGCAAGCTTTGAACTTGTTTGAATCTCGACACCGGATGGAGGAGTTGCACGCGCATCGGACCTAACACTGGTCGCCGATGAAGAAAAAATAGATATCGTCCGCTACGCGAATGTTCCACAGCATTCTCAATGAAATCGACGATCGTGTGGGATTTAAATTTTGTGCAACTTCCAAAGCTGAAATTACCTGTACGCACGATAGAAAGAGAATGTACGTTAGAACATAAGGAAGTGTACAGTAATATTCTTCTTGACAAACGTATAGTTTGACAAGTTAAAAAAACTTCCTGCTACATGCTCTGAAGCGGGGACACAGTTTATAAGGTTTTCTTTTTCGTTTTTAAATCTTCCGAGTCGCTTTGGATTTAATGAGACAGAGACTTTTTCTAACTTGTCGAACCTATTCGAAAACTTACCCTGGTCATGCTCTATTCTCACGTGTCGCACGCAACTGTTCAGTCTAAACGATAGAGAAAAAATATAATGGTCGTCGCTACTGTCGCGTACAATGAATGATCCATCTGGTTCATTGGACAGTATCTTCTCTGCAGCTTCACCAGATATTGGGCCCCAATACCATCCGTACTGTTTTGAAGGTAATTCGTTATTTATAATTAAGCTGAATTGAAATGGAAACGGTAGTCGCGATTTGGACGCGATTATAATATATGTATACATATATGTAATAATCAGCCATTGCCAGCGAATATTCTACGATTCGTCTGTATTCATGAAATGATAAATTCGAAGCTCGGTTTCATTAAAAGTGAATAAAAATGGATCCGTCGATGGTCATCCGGGCAAGACAAGAATCTTTTCTTATTTATTGTACATCTATGTTGTAATTTGTAAGTGTATATCGGATACATTAATATTTGATAGGAATAGAATATGAATTACGTACATCTTTCACTTTCTCGATACTAGCAGCGAAGTCCATGCTGGTATCTTCGGCCGGTTCATCATCGACTTTCGCCGTGGGTGCAGGCATTTGCGGTACTGAAGTAGGACTTTCGCATTGTTTCGATACCATTGTCGTAAGCGCGTCCTCCGCCTGCTCTACACCTCCTACTCCTACGTGTCCATTGCTTTTTGGCAACGGCGGCAACGCACGCTTAAAAAAGGGTAGCTTCTGCGCTGAGGGATCTACCTCCGAGGTAGTGTTATTATTATTAGCATGTTGGTCAGAATCGACGCCCTCCTCTTCTTCGACCATTTCACCCTGTACAATGCTGTTTCGTTTCTCTACAAAGTGATCCGGGGAACCCAAACGCCTGAATCTAAAGATATTGCACAGTGTTTGCTTTAGATTTAACGAGAAATTCCGTTGACTCTTCTTCATTTTCTCCCGCTCGGAATCAACCTTCTCTTTGTGCGGTTCTTCTTTCACCTTTTTGTGTTTAATACCAACAAACGTGTTCTTTTTATGCTTCTTAACGTTACCATTAGTGTTATTATTATTATTATTGTTGTTGTTGTTGTTGTTGTTGTTATTATTATTATTGTTATTGTGAATCAGTCCATTGCTATTTTTGTTTGAGATTGGAATATCTGTCGATGAGTCTGTATGCGGGTTACTATACCTATTGTTATTATTTACACTAATACCTTTTGGCATCGCAAGGTGTATAGGTGTATGACTTATCGGAGCCTTGTTATCGCGTTTAAGTTTATTTTCACTAGAATCACTGGAGCTCGAGTACAGTGTCTGCAAATATTGGCGCACTTCGTGTAAAGTCATATGAATCGGTTCGCCAATATTATGCATGTGGCCGTTCGATGTTCGTGTTACATGTCGACCAGACGTTCCGGGAACACTGTGACGCTTCCCGTTCCCGCTCTCGTTGCAACATACGTCCGATAATAGTCTCTGAGATTTAATAACATGCGTGATAGCACGGGGTTTTCCACAATAATGCCTTGCCTGTTGTATATGGGCTTCTAACTCGCTCTGAGAGCTAGCGGACACGTTTCTTCTTCTCTTACGATGATGTCTATGACGTTTAGGCCTTTGCGGTGTCCGAAGATCGTGCAAAGGTCTGACTACATCTATTGGTACAGTATAAATGTCGGAATCAAAGGGCACATTGTACATATCACTGATCTCGCTGGTCGTCAAAACATCGTGCGACATAGCAGACGTTATGAAACTGCTGTCGTCTGCTTTGTGACTCAGTCCTGAGGTATTTATAGAATTATGCGAACTGGACAAACGTGAAGAAGCCAGAGAACATCGGGAATTTGGACGATTCAATGTGTTGTATGGAGTTATCAATGTGGTAGCCCCTTGACACGACGACGGAGTCAACAGGTCCGTCGCCCAGAAACGTTTCGAATTTTGAACGCTGCGTATTACTACCGGGACACGATTTGTGGCTGGCGCTATTCTTCCTTCTGGCCATGATATCCTACAAGATATTATTAACGCTTCCTCGATCGTCGACTGTACTAAATTTTCAGAATAATCGTCTATTAATTGCGGAACTTTCTGTCTCATTAATCGTGCATAGCTAAGAATTGGCGCAGACGAAGATTCCGAGTTAGGAGGAGAAGGACTATCTTGAAACTCTGGCGGAGGTTTAATAGCTACATCGACCACTTCCACTTCCACTTCCAGTTTCCCATCGGCATCGGGCCACCCTGGTCCTTTTTTTAATGTATTAAAATTTTCACCGCACATACCGTCTGAATAATCGAAAGAATCTTGCGACAAAGATTTACTCTCTATGTCGCTTTCTTGCATCTAAAAAATAATATAATTATTTATTATTATACTTACAATGTTCTATAAAGTCCTCATACTTTGTGCGAATATTAATGATTCGATTCTTAATTTTATTTCAATTTATCACAATTCTGGATGTGCCATGTACCTTATTCAGAGGGTAACAAAAACCTTAATGAACGAAATAAATTTCTGTTTAATTTCTACAGTTCTTAAACTAATCTATAGAAGTATGCACTTGCATAAACATTCGCAGTCTATGAATGGCGGCGCATCATAAGAAATTCTACCTCGATCGCAAGATGCGCTCTTACAGAATCACTAGAAATGGACCCTCCAATTCCACTGCTACCAAGATCACTGAGAGGCCCAGTAGCGCTTAGCGAACATGACGGTGGAGAGTCCATCTCAATGCTTGTCTTTTGTTTCTTTTCTAAAGGGTTTATAGCAGCCAAAACTTTTGGAAGTTCCACATTGTCCCCTACAATGTTATCAAAAAATTAGAATTCTTAGACGAAACATAATGAAATAAACAACATTAGTCTTGATGACATAATTATTAACATGTTCGCTACCAAGACACTATGAAGTTTTCTAAGTTTATCTGTTCTTTCCTATGAAATAAATGATGTTATCAATGTTTAATATATCACTAAGTCCTAAGATCATACTTAGGACTTAGAGATTAAGGTAGAATAAGAATGGTAAGTTTAGTTTTAGAACTAAAGAAAATAAGATCTATCAGTGAATCAAATAAACAAAAACTATAGGCATTTGGCAGAAGTAAATACCTATAATTATACCATTAGTAGAATAGCGTTAATGCAAATATAAATGATTGTAGACTAGTTTGCAGAAACAAGAATAAAAAAAGTAATCTCATTAATTTAATAAGGGTCCTATTATAACATTCATTACACGTTTCCTATATTGAGTTTTACACAATGGTGCGAACAATGAATACATAAAATCTATAGTCTACTTATGACATGTGACAACTTGGCAGTGAATGTGTTAAATTAATGAGTACTTGTACCATAAGTTCTTTGATGACTGAACGTTTCTTACCTGAAAATAACAATTACGGACAATACGCAAATGTGTCATCATCTTCATGTTTACATACATGCTTGTACGTTTCACATGGTCCATTATGAATAAGAAACTGGAAACATATTTAAAAGAAAACGCTTATATGAAAGAACCTCGAAGAAAAACAATTAACTTACATTACAAAGTACACAATTAATTTCTCTTCACTGATTTAATTTTTTTATTAATTGAGCAGTCAAGATTAATGCTTAAAATGATCATCTCTAAAGTTACAACGTTCCTTACAGCAAAAATATCTTTCGGCAGGATTGCACAGCGCTAGACGAATTTCGAATATTTAACCTGTGAACTATAAGTATTTATACGTAACGTTACTTTCACGAAAGGAAACTGCACGGATGCACGCGAGATAAGAAAGACTGTCAGAAAAAGAGGCATTCTCAGGAGATGTATGTATACTTATTTGTCAAAGGATACATGTCACGATAAAGTAATATATCTCAAGATCGCCTCATAATCGAATTTCGACCCACATTGGTTAAGCACGGACAAACGTCAGAATATCCCTCGGTATGATTCATCTTTGAGTCGTTTAAGTACGGTACGAAATGTTCGAAATATCTTGAACCAAAGTGCACGCCGTGCGAGCAGCGCTCAACATCCCGGCAAGGTTGATGTTTGCGTCGTAGATAGTAGCGGATGACTACGTTTGACGTTTCGAAAGCGAAAAAATGTAGAGTTTACGTACTTATTTATGCTAGGTTACGCGCAGCTCGATTGCGTTCACGCAATTCCAGTGGATGGAGCGGCGCGTCAAAGAACCGTTCATCGTTGTCACATAACGGGCCGTTCAACGGACAAATCGATATTTAAAAGACAGAACGCGAATCCCTCGCGTTACAGTTTACTCGATATCAGTTCCGTTCCCACATTCCGTCTGTCACGCCGGGCAATAGTTCCATTCGAGTACTTTCCGGGACCGACGATGCATTTTACAAATAAAGGAGAAACTGCGGCCACCAATGCGGTTGCACAATTCGAAACGATGTTACGCTCATGGTACCTATAAGTATACACGTTCGTTTACGTACTGGCGAAGCAGCAACGAAAATTTTATCATTTCGCAATTAAAGTCAAGATTTTTCACTTAAATTCGTGAATGAAATTACTTTTTCTAAGGCTCAAGATTAACCGAGGACTGAAATTGTAACTTTGTTTCAAATTAGATACATAATGCGATTTCAGAAACGAGTGCTATTTTTTATTCACATGAATTGATCGTTATCATTACATTGAGTACTTGATGTAACTTGATGAAATGTTCATTGGATTTTATGTTAGCAGTACCTGGCAGTACGTATTACCAGATATTACTATACTGTTACGTGCTATTACTATCATCATACCCCGTGGTGCGAGAAAGTGGGGTCATAGAACCCCCGGAGCATGCGCAAGAGACCCCGCTGCGTAGGACAGTGGTGTCATAGAGCCTCCGTAGCACCTGCAAGAGACCCCGTGTGGGTGAGAATGTGGGGTCATAGAACCCCCGGAGCATCGTAAGAGACCCCGTGTGTATGAGATGTATGTACATATTTATTTATCATGTATAATTATATTACGTTAATCGTATATAGTTTATACATACGTTTATGTTTATATGTTTTATATTTTATATTAAATATTTAAATCATATATAAAGTATAGTATTGTATTTTATTCTCTCTCAACGCAGAAACAGTTTTTGTGTTGTGTATCAAGATTAGGAAAATATAATTCGATACAAGTAGTATCGATAATTTGGTTTCGATATCGAGTAAGTATCGATACCTTCATTCAAAAGTAGTTATGAGTAAAAGCATCGATACCTTGGTGGCA
This sequence comes from Dufourea novaeangliae, assembly GCF_001272555.1. Classification (NCBI taxonomy): domain Eukaryota; kingdom Metazoa; phylum Arthropoda; class Insecta; order Hymenoptera; family Halictidae; genus Dufourea; species Dufourea novaeangliae. The sequence continues at coordinate 97,076 of NW_015373896.1, read as the reverse complement.
TCGATTCAACCGTAATTGTATCAGAGATGATCAGAGAGGTGATATAATGTGTAGTATATGTCAGAAAGGTTAAATGTTAATTAAAAACAAACCGTGTATTACAGACAACCGTGAATGTAATAACACCTTGTTGAAGGAAGTTTTTTCTACTGATGTTTACAAACACAAATAGTAATGTAATTATCGTAAAATCATATTGAATACGTTTTTCTGTTTAAAGATCAATTCTAGATAGAATTTCTTGTTTTTTCTACTGATTTTTACAAACATAGTAATGTAATTCATCGTAAAATCATATTGAATACGTTTTTCTGTTTAAAGATTAATGACTTACGATTGCAGTGAGCAAATTCACTCAAGATAAAAAATCGCAATTACGGTCGTGAATGAAGTGAAATCACGATCGTGATCGTGATTCGGCGATCACTGTGATAAATCACCGTTAGTGATTTTGCACGCCATCTCTAGTCAAAAAGGGGTCTTATTCTGGATAACTAGCTGTTTTGATCGTCCTGGCAGGTTTCAGAAAATGTCCCTAGACGATAATTCCCTAAATGCAATAAATGCAGACGAACGCGGTATCGATAGCACTAAGGTCACAGCTAAGGTGGTTTGGAATGGTTTCTTCGACCGTCATTGTTAGATTTTTAACGTATGAGTGTTTTCTGCAACCGTGATTACACAAGTGTTAAATATTCCTGACAATGTAGCGATGTAGCCCTAGAATGTAGTAGGATCTGACGTTCTCCCATCAGCGCTGTTACATATACATACATATTATGTCCGCATTAGCGAGATGGTGCCTATCCTATCCTATCTGCCTATTCTCGCACACAAGCTTAAACAGTAAAAAGATTAATATTGAAAGTTGAATAAGTTGTTTTAAATAACATATTGTGTCGATTCTGGAGTCTCATAGTGATGCAGCATAATGTTTCCTATTATCACCGTACAAATGTGTAAAATTCTGTAAATTGTTTAACAGAATTTTGCAAAAATGTCGAAATTTGGTAAATCTGTTAAAAGTAAGTAGATGCATCGTAGTGAACGTGTCCATTGAAACTTAAATAACCACGTAATACGCAAGTACCTGACAAATGCATAAATTATTAATAATAAAATATTGTGTTTTTAAAGGGTGCATTGTTTAATAATATTGTAATTATCGGAGCGGATAAATTAACGATTGACAAACATGTTGCTGCAACAATTGGCAGATTTCTTGAGTCTCATAACAATAGGCATGTGCCTTATATTAAAAATTCCCCAAATTTTGAATTTGCATTCTGCAAAGTCAGCAGATCAAATTTCAGTAGTGGGACTTTTATTAGAATTAACAAGGTAAGCTGTGTTTGTTATGTAGACGCATATTTAATCAATGCGAAATGATTCCATTATAACTGGATATGTATGCATCTGTAATAATTTGTATTTGTTTCAGTTACACAGTGATGACCAGTTACAACTACACAAATGGTTATTCAGTACTCTCTTATTTAGAATATCCTGTTATTCTATTACAAGAATACATTTTAATCTTTTTGGTTTTGAAGTACTTAAATAAGATCAATACATTCTCCATTCTGGCCACAGTATTATATTTTGTTATAAGTGTATCTTTTGCACTTGAAATAATTCCAAGAATAGTTCTCACCTTTTTAGCGGTCAGTTGATTAATTAACAACGGGAAAAAACATTAAATTTAATATTTGAACCATGTATGAATAACATTGGAATTTCTGTTAAATCTATAGCCAATGTGTACTCCAATTTCCGTCTCGAGCAAGGTTGTCCAATTAGTCGCTATATTCCGTGCGAAAAATGCGGACACAGTGTCACCAATTACGTGGTTCATTTCTGCCTTCACAAATCTAAGTAAGTCGGATATCGGTTTCACAAATTCTCGAAATTAAACTTCATCTGATGGGTAAAACTTCCAGCGAGGGTATTCACGATTTGGATGGATTCAGCGGACATTTTGCTGCTAGGAAATTTCATCGTATCAGTACTGTTAAGCTCCAGCATTATGTTGTCCGCTATTTATTATAGAAGTCACCGAGTAAAACAAGATTAAAGAAGTACGAACGAATAGTACATTATACCGTTAACCTAGTCACGGCGATAACTTATTAAGGACTGTTAAATAAAAATGTTATTGGGAGATTGAATCGAAAATAGAAAATGTTGTAGTTGATTTATTTTTCGTGATATCCGTTATAAATACTTGAAGAAAAATCTAAGAGATAGGGTAAGGATGTCCGGTAAACGAGGTGATGGGATAGCTGTTTCTGGTAATCTCGGGCGACGACACTTTCTGCTTCGATCCACTCCTCGCTCCATTTGAAGTTAAAAGACTCGCATATCGTACATATGTACATACATTGTACATACACGTGTATGTATTCTGGTGGGAAATGGAGGAAATTCATAGATTCTTTAACACTTTTGAAGTCGCCGAGAATGAATCGTGGTCTCGGAAGAATAATTCATATCAGCTGTAATTTTCGAGACATAAGAATGACAGTTTGTCGCAGTACCCACTATGATCTTCGCGGCTGAAGGTGTTAAGAATAGATGTGTATTTTAAAGAAAATATTTACAGCAACCAGTATACCAAAGTGAAAGAAGAAAAGAACGAAAGATTGGGGAATTACACTTAAGTTTTAGATTACGGTTATAGAAAGAAGCGGGGCGGGGGTTATAGAAGAAGAGCAATGAAAGCTCGAGAGATACGCTTGGTTATTTTGCTTTCTGTGTTATACGTTATACATACGTAAGTACATGTCACGTAGAAATAAAAATGTGCGACAAATTAAAATATTACTATCTACATAAGTACTAAGTAAAAAAGATGTTTGGTATATGAGAAAGTCGGCCCTGCCGGCCAAGGAGTTTAGCTAGCCAAATGAATCCGTTATTTTGCCGCATCTCCTGCCCGTAGATTCTACGCCGGGCGTAGAAAGAGGAGACAATGGCTCGGTCCCGTGGAGAAGAGAGTGCTCGCACATGTGTAGGGGCACCGGAATGGCACATGGTTTCGTCGAAGTGTACATACGAGTACATACATATGTGCAACACACCGTGTGGACCGTGTGGTCCATCCTTCTGGGCTCACCACCCGCGCCGCCCCTCTACCATCTCGGGCTGCCGGCTGCCGGCAGCCTGCCGGTCCTCGGTGACCTCCGGCTCCGGCCTGTCAGTCTGCACTGAGAAGCCGTTCAGGCACCATCAACAACTGTGGGCATCTCTCTCGCCGTGTTCTCGGAGAGGTTCTCTAGAGGAAGAGAGCGAGAGAGGGACAGGAAGAAGGGCGGAAAGAGCAGACAAGAGAGTTAGAAGAAGTGGAAGAAGGAGATTTCTAGCTGGCAGGATCGGCGAAAGGACTTGAGGGCTTGAGGGCGTAGGAGGACGGCTCCGACTCCGACTCCGACAGTGGCGGACCTAAACTCTCCACTATCAGGATGGCGAGGTGGTTGCTGATCGTTTCGTTGGCCTGTCTTCTGGTTCACGAGACCAGGAACGAGATCCTGACGCCCCCGTACTTCAATCTCGCCGAGGGCAAAGAGATCATCGCGTCGGCCACGTGTGGTGTCGACACCCCTGGCCCGGAATTATACTGCAAGCTGGTAGGCGCGAACGCCGATCAACACGAGGACATTAATCTGATACAGGGTCAGGTTGGTATGCTTATGTTCTGTCTATCTATCTACATATTCTATTCAGTCATGAATAACATCTATACACATAAGGAGAAAATGAAATTATTTCAAAAGGACGTTAATTAAGTTCCTCGCATCGGAGATTTCACAGTTTAACAGCTAGGTGATGCTCGAATTATGTACCTTAGTTGTTGAGGCTTTCGAATATGAGTCGTGTTCTTTTGAGAAAAGATATGTCATTGAACTCCTCGATGATGTGCTAGCTGCGGTGTATTCGAAACGTTGAAAACCATCACGGATCAACTAACAATTAAATGAGAACTATTCACTCGTAAAAAGTACAAGTGAAGTATGTACATACATGTGTAGACACGATGCTTTGCTTACGATTCAATCGAATATTTGGCTGGTCAGATGTGGATATCATTTTAATCGAATACAATTAAATACGGCACAATATATATAGGTATACATAAATACCTTTATGAGAATTATACCTTATTTTAAGAGTGACAACTCTAGAATTTTCTTCCCTATTAGCAACAGTAGTAATGCAAAATATTTAACAAAGGTAAAAATTTAATAAGTAAAAGCCTGTGTAGGTACATACATATGTACATAGATGTACATACATACATATTTCAAATAGAAAGATACTCGTCGGATGATACTGTTTATTCATCGGCAAAAATTTGCAATAATCATTTTCGCGAAGCAACAGCAATGTGTTCTACGGGCTCTGTTCATTTTCGTTCTAGATATGTATGTACATATATGTGTACACGTTCGTTCGTCTTTTTATTGGCACAGTTATTTAATGTTTATCCGAGACCGCTTGCTCGAAATCGCTCCGTAGTCAGTTACGCAGCCCCGAACCGAATTTTATCTGTATTTGGTCCTTTGAGTCCAAAAGTTTATCAATCCCATGACGACCGACCGCTTGCTCAACTATGTATGTATGTATGTATGTATGTATGTATGTATGTATGTATGTATGTATAATTCTTCGCGTTTGTACCAATAAACTCGAAGCGTTATGAAAAACAGATAGTTACCAGTTCGTTTGAAAGAAATGTAAACGAGAATATTTTAATGTTGCTGATGTGTCACACGCGTAACTTAATAATCGCTCGGTCAGACTTTCTCCTCCGAATGTGTCGCTAGAATATATGTATATTGTAGGTACATACATACATACATACATACATACATACATACATATACGTACACATACGGACACATGTAGTCGTTGGTATGCTCGTACCAATATCACTCTTCGAGTTACGATAAGGGCAGAATATCGTCGTCGTGGTATACATATACCTACATAATCGTTTATACGAAGTATGTAGCGTGAATGAAATCATACGTAAAAGAACGTCTTTCATTAAGCGACACGTAAAGAGCAACACCGAACGACCGACCACAAGCCATGTGTTTCAACATGATAATAAGTGATTGTGGATTTTACGATAGCGGGGTAGAAAAAGCAAACGCTTACTTTCACGTGTCCCCAGAATTTCAATGAAATTATTCGGAATAGGCGTACATATGCCTATGTAGTGTATGTACCTATCGTATATACGGTCAGTTAAACGTCTCGATTATATTATTAACATTTCACCGGTATTTAATCGATTCCGAGAAAACGTTGCAGCTTCTTCTTCGACCGTATGCAATGTTGAACGGAGATTATCGAAGTAATCCGAGAGGATAATCGCTGTCCTCTTCATCGAATACTTAGTATGTATAATGTATGTATAGTACACCCCTGGGGACATTGACGTGAGAACGGTTCGTCGGCGAATCAGGACAAAGAGCCTTCGTAGCAAACTGTCCGTGACTGTCCGCGTGCCCGTGAAGGATATGCCGACCGGTGCAGTGTCTTTTTTAGGGACATCCGGAGACTGACGATGAGAACCAGTCCGGAAGATCTCTCTATCGGCCCTATCCCTCTCTGCCTACGACAAACAATGACAGGCTATCCGTGGACATTATTGCTAAATTTATGACATTCTTTTATATCGCAAGATCCATCGCGGACATAATCGAATTAATGTAAATATTATATGTAGATATACATAGATAATACATATACATATGTATGATAACGGACAGCATGCATCGCGATACGAGAGAAGCAAGTCTTCTCTATACCAATTAACTTTCTGAGAAAGTGTCGAGAGGCTATCAGAAATCCCGGAATTCCCTAAAACAGTATAATAGAAACTATTCATGTAACCTTTTGAATCTGGAGAAAGAAAGAGCTCTGAAATTTTTGGTTATTTTAATCTTGTAACTATTTTGGCTGTGTACATACCTATTATACATACCTGCATATTAATATTGTACCTTCAGGTACAACCGTTTGTTCTTAGGCCATTACAGTACCTGTACGATGTCATTTAATGAAAAATCGAACGCGTTGTTACTGACAAATATCCTCTGATCAGCTTCTTTCTATCACCATTAATCATCTCAGATTTCTCAGTAGCCTATCGCTGATCTCAGAAGCGCCAGACGAAACAGGAAACAATAAATTAGAATTAGACGACTGATTTCGTATTCGAGAAATAGTGAAAACGATCGCATTACCATTTACATTTATGTATATCACATTAGCTTACATTTGTTTGTTTAACAGGCAGATCTCTGTTTCTATTCATTCAGAGATGGATTCGAAAACTTTTAGCCGGCTGTGGGTATTTTTTTTGTTAATGATAGTCTAGTCTAAATAGATACATAACTACATACATGCATATATATATATATATATATATATATATACACATATATATATTGTTTATAATATAAAATATCTTGAAATCCACTTGAAAAATACATTAACTTGTTTGCACCCCTGTGTTGCCTACCCAAGTATTGTATGATACATACATATTATGTATACTTTTGTGAGTAATTGTAGATTACCGGCAGTCGAGTCTCCAAAATATGTACACATGTACATATACGAATTTTACCGATAAATCAAGCCTACCGCTACTTATGTACATTTACACTTCGCTTTATACTTTATGGCTTATGGCACCGTGATGGTAACGGTCCAAGTCTAATATTTGGTCGATTGGCGAGTCGAGGTTACCGCGGCCAATGGCCGCCATTTGTATAATACTTTGCATTGCGTTGCGGCGTTACGTGTACGTATCGTGTATGTGCTTATAAGTACATTATATCTACATCTATGCGGACGGAAGAAAACGCCATGTAGACTAGAAGTGAGAGAGGGCTGATAAGGAGCGGTTGATAAGGGTGACCTCTCGATAACACTTGACCATCTCGTCTTTTCAAATTCCGAACGGTCTAACTGACACGAGTGTCCCATAAAGATTCATCGAAAAAAAACTTTGTGATTTCTTCGTTTCCATGTGTGTTCGTAACAATAAAATTATTAACGATTTCTCATTCAACGATTCAAACCTCGGAATGGAACACACTTCATGGTAGCGGTAGCTTTGCATCATTAGAAAATGTGTATATATGATACATACATATGTATACTGTATGTATGTACATAATATACATGTTACATGTATAATCAATGGTTCAGTTCCAATGGAGATGGCAAAGATGTTTATTTTCATTTGTTTACTTAGATCTTGGAAATGTTGGGTCGTGTACCGACCTATTTATAGTTTCGATTACGGTGAAATCACTGGGAAATGAGGAACTTATTATATTTTAATAATATCGTAACCTTTCAATTTAAATTGGACGGTTTTTTCCCCACAGTTTTGAGGTTTCAGGAACATATCACTGAATGCAATCTGATTTACTTCAGGCAATCACACGCATTTTCATTTTTTTACAAACACACATACATACATACATACATACATATATCCTTCCTTCGAAATGTTAAAACAGAAATGGAATGAAACAAGTACATGTGTAGTGATACATACTACGTACATATGTAGAGCATTGTGCTCTCTAGGACCCTGTGCTACATAATAATATGTATGTATTTTTAAAACAGAGGATGGCATAAGAACTTTCTAAATTGACATTATATTACGAATTTATCAAAAATACATAGCAAACTTAAATTATTATTGTAGCAGATTCGATAGTTTTTCGTATAATGGTGAATTGTTGAAAATATTCGATTCGTAATATGTACATATGTTAACGTCAGCTAACATTCTAAACGTAGCGTATCAAAGAGATTAAATGCAAGGTAGATTTTATATTCGAAGAAATTAAAATTTGAATTTCAATTGTTTCGATCCCACCCAATGAAAAATGCGTAGCTGCGACTGCTGCGAGCAGCCCAGGCATTGAAATCACCATCGGTGATCGAGCTGAATACGAATACGAATATGGAATATGTATACATGGATATGTATGTTAAAAAAAAATGTATGTTAAAGATCCGAAATATTGTATGATATAATGCGCTACTCATACTGGCTCGTAGGTTTGCGATTATTGCGATCCGGAGAATCCTGAAAAGAAGCATCCGCCGGAGTATGCGGTCGATGGAATGGAAACCTGGTGGCAATCCCCGCCGCTCTCCAGGGGAATGAAGTACAACGAGGTGAATCTGACGATCAATTTGGGACAAGTGAGTATACATGGGAAAATAACTAATAATGTGATTTTTTCATTAAATATGCTTGTTGAGAAAATAAAGACGCAGGTAATCTTCATAGAACTCTTTGGTTAGAAAAAAAGTCTTGTTTAGTGTAATGTTTTTGATCTTGCGAATTATTAGTTACCATTCGGGGATTTGTTTCTACGTATTGTGACAGAAAATTTTGCAAAAGGTTTCATAAAACATGGATACTTGTTTCGATCGTAAACTTGTCTTGTATAATAAAACGATATCGCTGGGATTGGGTTAATCGAGATTCTATTATACATATAATGTATGATATTATACGTTATTACGTACAGTATACATACATATAGTGATCCGAATTTCTTTGTTTGTACTTCAGTTCACTATTACGTATTATGTACGATAATTGTGTTACGAGGGTTACCTGCAATCTGAATGATCAATTGATGGCGCGAATTTCTTTGTTGTGAGCATTCGAGAAAGAAAAATGTCAAACGGGAGAAAAGAGAGGGAGGGAGGGAGGGAGAGAGCAGGAAACAATGAGCCTGTGAAATAAGTATTTTATCTGTAACAAATTGCTTTATCGCGAGGTAGGCGTTTTCCTGAAACGCGGGACAGAATTATCTTCGCATTGCTTCCGGAGGACAATAGAAAACAACACGGGTTTTAGGTAGAGCGGGGTAAATGGTACATTGCGTAGATATTCTTTTAGTTCGTTCAACTAGATCTAGACAGATGGAAAGGTATATTAAGAATTTACAAGCAATTAGAAATACTCCTCTATTACCTTTATTAGAAATTATACTTATAGGAAAAGAAAAGAAATGGAATAAGATTTACGCAGGATTTTTAATCCTCTAAATCGGATACGTATTTGGTTAATTATTGAGAACATCGGAACCTTTGGTGAATGTTGGTACCTGCATACCGATACGATTGATTATCGGGTTTACCGAATAAAAACGTTAATAGAGAAAATTCGTTTTTATTCGATGGTTGTTTTTTTGCAAGTAATGATTCTGTCTAAGAAGCGTACATAAGTAGTATGTATCGTATAAACATAAAAAAAACTGTCTGACAAATAATTACCATAAAATAAAGCATCAGATTGCATACAGAAAATCGTTGAAACCAGAGAATTAGAGTCAGTATTGACATGAAGAGTTTTAAATTACTTGGATATTTAAAAAAAGTCAAGAATCGATTTCTCCGATATGGGGAATTGTGATTTAAGAGTGTGTGATAGGCTGATAGGTAGCGGTGTAGCGGTGTAGCGGTGTAGCGGTGTAGCGGTGTAGCGGTTGCAAGGGTAAAAGACCGCGCGAAAATTTCACGCCTCGGAAAACCGTAGACATATGTGTACTTACTTATGTAGATAGTATACATAGAATGTTCGTGAGCGTGTTCATTGTCTTTTCGCTAAACACTTTCTCAGAAGGACCCATTTATGTATTTACGCCGTGTTCTTTTTCGTGCGCTCCCGACCATGTGTACGGGAATTTCGGATTTCGGGGCGGAGGCATGGTCGTAATGTATCCAAAAGCTCCAGAACCCCCGGTACACATCTGTTTCTCGGTTGTCGGTTTTTCCCTAGTGCTTTCATATTCTGTCCCCCGAAAACGAGTTCTTGTAGCAACGATCACGACACATTCTGTGCGTTTATTTAGAATTTAGATCTATTTGAACTCCGGAAAATTTACAAGTTGCACGGTCTGGAATAGAATGGGTATAATTACATAATTACCTACTACTCGATTAAACGATCCCTAGTTCCTCTAATTAGTTTAATTCTAAGATTAGAATTCCAAATACATTGGTGTATGTATCAGTAGGTACAGAAAATATGAAAGCTGAATTTCCTCTTCAGGAATTCCACGTAGCGTATGTCTACGTAAAAATGGCGAATTCTCCGAGGCCCGGGCTCTGGGTGCTCGAGAAATCGAAGGATTATGGCAAGACCTGGTCGCCCTGGCAATACTTCTCCGACACCGCCAACGATTGTATGACTTACTTCGGTGTGGATAGCTACAAGCCCATCACCAGGGACGACAGCGTGATTTGTACGAGCGAGTACTCACAGATCGTGCCTCTGGAAGGCGGTGAAATACCGATTTCGATTCTGAATAATCGTCCCTCCGCCAAACACTATTTCAATTCGACTCTCCTGCAAGAATGGACCAGAGCGACGAACGTCCGTTTCCGTTTCCTGAGGACCAAGAACCTGCTGGGACACCTGATGTCTTTGGTCAGGCAGGATCCTACTGTGACCAGAAGAGTGAGTGTCCTTGAAATCCGTTGAATGTATTCCTTAGCACTTTTTTGCTTGTTTCGACTTTCTTCAATCTCACGGGTCTTATTATCATTATAACTCGCTCGAAAAAATTTAAATACCTACATATTTACAATATCATATAGGTAGATATGTACGTATAAAATTATCATATGTAGAATCTTTTCTTATTGCCGTTACCTATGACGATCACTTGACGGGGATCAGTCATGATATTTCTTGCTGAATATAGTACATATTTCACCGTATTTACTTGTATACATACGCATACTACGATTGCGTGTATTCAAGTAACTTTTATTCGGTCAACCAAAATTTGGAATCGTTCTGCGAATTGAAACGGCAACTGTCGCTGTTCGCATTTCTTTTGTTGAAATTCGAAGTTACAACACGTACGAATCACCACCGAGATATGATCTTTTAGGTCGGAATAGATAATGAAAATCATCGGATTTCAGTATTTTTACTCGATCAAAGACATCAGTATCGGCGGTCGTTGCATGTGCAACGGACACGCGGGTACGTGCGACGTGTTGGACCCAAAATTGCCGAAGAAGCTTTTCTGTAGATGCCAACATAACACTTGCGGGCCACAGTGCGCGACTTGCTGTAAGGGTTTCGAGCAAAAGAAGTGGCGGCAGTCCACGGCGTTCAAAAAGTTCACTTGCGAACGTAAGGGCTTTATCACTAGCCATTTACTGATATTTTATAAAATACATATAATACAATAATTATCATGGTTTTACGAACGAGTACCGAGTCGTCGAGTCTACTTGTCTATATGTATTGAAAGACCGACGACAAACGGTCTTGAAAATAAAGCAACGACATCTAAATAATGATGTAGGTACATGTACATATGTATGTCCATGTACATACATACATACATACATACATACATACATACGTATCGTTAATTCTCCTCTATTTATTTGAACCTTTTAAATTCTTCTTTGGTTAGCTTGCAATTGTTTCGGCCACTCGGCCGAGTGCGTGTACGATCCAGAGATCGATGAGAAACACATGTCCCTGGACATTTACGGGAACTACGAGGGCGGCGGTGTTTGTAAGAACTGTCGCGACAACACCGAAGGGATCAACTGCAATCGGTGTAAACCAAAGTTCTTCAGACCGCTGGACAAACCTTTGAACGCTACCGATGTTTGCCAACGTGAGTAATTGCTTCTTCGCAGATCATTCTGTTGGAATTTTTGCAACTTTCAAACTTTTCGATTGCGATTGTAAGCAATCTGTGTTGTTGTTAAAAGTCCGAGTTGAAATTTTGTAAATCGTAATCGAAATTTCATTTAATTATTCTCTTGTTGATATAGCGTGTAACTGTATCAACTTCTTCTCGACCGGAAACTGCGCGGACGCAACGGGAAAGTGCGAGTGTCGCAAAGAATACAGTCCACCGAATTGCGACAGTTGTAACGACGGATATTATGGATATCCAAATTGCGTGCCCTGTCAGTGTAATCGAAAAGGAACCAACGGCGATTATTGCGAAGCGATCGATGGCTCGTGCCCTTGCAAGCAAAACTACGCCGGCCATTACTGTAACCTTTGCGCGGAAGGCTATTACAATTTTCCTGAATGTTTGCGTAAGTAACGCGAATACTTTCGTAATATTAGTTGTCGAGACGGTATATAAAATAAAATAAATTTCGTTGGAATCTTTCATTTCTATATGATTAATTAATTGTTACATATACATACATGTGTATATGTATACGATAGTAACGGTTTTGTTCGCGTGTAATTAATTTTTCCAACGCATTATGTATTTCGCAGCCTGCGACTGCAATTCTATGGGTTCTCTCAACTATTTTTGCGACGTGGTGTCTGGTAATTGTACCTGCAAAAACAACTATGGCGGTCGAACCTGCGACATTTGCGAAGACGGTTACTTCAACTATCCCGTCTGTACATGTGCGTATCCAACAAATAGTCACAAGTCACAATATACATACATACATACATACATACATACATACATACATACATACATACATATTCCAAGCCAGACAAACAAACAAACAAACAGAGTTGTTATTGCTATTATTAATAGAATATTTCCTCAGATTGTAACTGCGAGGCCCGCGGATCCGTGCCCGGAGTTTGCGACAAATCAAACGGTGTCTGTCTCTGCAAGGAAGGGTATGGCGGTGCCAGATGCGATCAATGCGTCAGTGGATATTACGGATATCCGAATTGCAGGCCTTGCAATTGCAGCTCTATAGGATCGTCGTCTGTTAGCTGCGACGCTACAGGAAAATGTTCCTGCCTCACCAATTTTGCTGGCAAGACTTGTAACCAGTGCAGTCCTGGCTACTACATGTATCCGGAATGTATAGGTAAGAAGGATACGGTGATTGAAATAATTAAAAAATAGATTAGTTTAAAACACTATTACTGATAATGGTATAGTATGTATGTACAATTTGTTTCTATATTATGTACTTTGTTATATCCGTCTAACATCTCATTTTAGCCGGACAAAGAACGCGTACTGACAAATAAAATACTTCATAAGCGTTCACACGCGTAGATTAAGATCGTCGAGGACTTTTTGGCTGGCTGTTGGTATTTCACTGTACATACATACGTATTGTAGTTCCGCGATGCTTGTTCCAGCGTGCAACTGTGACAGTCACGGTTCAATCGGCGCCTCCTGCGACGCGGAGGGTAAATGTCAATGTCGGGAGAACTTTGACGGTGCCAGGTGCGAGAAATGCAAAGAAGGGTTTTACAACTTCCCGACCTGCGAAGGATGCAATTGTGATCCAGCAGGTATCGTCGAAACCTTTCAGGGGTGCGGCTCTTTGCCAGCCGGAGAACTCTGTCAATGCAAAGATCGCGTCGAAGGAAGAATATGCAACGAGTGTAAGCCGCTCTATTGGAATTTGCAGCCTTACAATCCTCAGGGTTGCGAAGGTGAGCTCAATGGGAATGCTATAGTTTCGCCACTCTCGTCCATTTATCCTACAATTTCTCTGCCGGGATCTAACTCGATTTTTCTCGAATTTTTCCCCCGAAGAATGTCATTGCAATATACCTGGTGTCATCGGAAACATCGGCGAATGCGACACAAAGCGCGGTCAGTGTATCTGTAAGCCAGGGGTAACAGGAAGGAGTTGCGATCAGTGCGTGGACGGCACGTACAATCTGCAGGAAAGCAACTTCTTTGGCTGTTCAGGTACGTAATTGCTTACCAACATTCTAATAACTCTGTATATACCTATGTACGTACACACACACACACACATAATGTAGATAATGTATCGTGACTTGTATCGTATTTAGGTGTAGCTTGAAAATTGTACAGAGGTAGGTAACCAAGTGAATCGGTGTTCTTAATATGTATGGTATCTATGTAAATACCTAGGTAGACAAAGTAATAGGAGTAGGAATCAGTAGGTACATTACAATAATATCCAGATTGTCGTTTTTACAGATTGCGCCTGTGACATCGGTGGATCTGTCAATCCCATTTGTGACAAGCAGACAGGTCAATGTCAGTGTCAACCACGTGTTACTGGTTTGACTTGCAACGAACCACTCAAGGCCCACTACTTCCCGACTCTGCATCAATTCCAATACGAAGTAGAGGATTACAAAACGCCTAGTAACAGTCCAGTTCGTTACGGTTTCACCGAGGAACATTTCCCGGGTTACAGTTGGAAGGGTTACGCGGTGTTTTCGGCTCTTCAGGACGAGATAATTTTACCCGTTTTCATTCAAAAGTCCTCCCTCTACCGAATGGTGTTAAAGTACGTGAATCCAAACAACGAGCCGATTCTCGGTACCATCACGATCTCACCGGAGAATCCACCGGGCGTGGAACAACATTTCAAGGTGAACTTTAAGCCCACCCGGAAACCGTCGTTCGTGACGGTCGCCGGTGCCCATGGTAATCATCCGTCGCCTATGGTGATGGATCCTGGTCGATGGTTCATCAGCATCGCCACCAAGAACAGCCTCTTCCTCGACTACTTTGTTCTACTCCCGTCCGAGTACTACGAGGCCTCTATCTTAACGCAGGACGTGAATATCCCCTGCGAGGTAGGGTCCAAGGGACTCTGCCGTCATTATGGTTATCCTAACTTGAACAGATTCGACTCTGTTCACGGGGCCGGTGGATTTTTGAACGAGAACAACATCAGGATCCCACTGACCGAATACTTCACCGAGAGAGACATCCTTCGGGAAATCGGCAGAGACGAGGTGCCGTTGATCAACGATAAACAGGAAGAGATACACTTTAATTTGAGGGTCTCGAAACCCGGGCTTCACGTGTTATTAGTGACGTACGTCACGCCAAAAGATGAGAATGCTACGTCGACTCTGTTGATAGAGGCCAACACGGTTGGCAAAGGAAAGGCTACTCTCTATCCTTGCAAGTACACCAGTGTTTGTAGACAGGTGGTCACCGATAACTACGGCCGAGTGGCGGCCATGAATTTCCCTTCGAATTATATTAGCTTGATCTTGACCGGCGAGCGTACGTCGAACGTTGCGATAGACTCTGTCGTGGCCATACCTCACTACCAGTGGTCGTTGGATTACGTCAAGCCCAAGTCTATCTGCGTGAGAAAGGACGGTGTATGCGTGAAAGGCGAGTTCCCCGGAGCCGCGGACGCGAAAAAGATCGAGTTTGAAAGCGTTAGCACCGTTCCAGAAGCCACCGACAAGCCGTTCGGTATCTATGACAACACTACCAAGCTGATCTATTTAGACGACAAGAACACGATGGTCGATATCCACGCTAAAGTCTTTCAACCTGGTGATTACACGTTCGTCGTGCAATACTACCAACCGGACTATCCGCAATACGAGTTGGACGTTCTGTTACAAAACGGAAAGTTCTACGAAGCCGCCATGTCCGTTTCCCATTGCCCAAGCAACAGTGGCTGTCGAAGCGTTGTCAAACAGGCCGACGGTAACATTCGATTCCAACTGATAGAGAACTTTGTGATAACGTTTAAAGAGTTCAAAGAGAACGCTGGGAACGGGATCTGGTTGGACTATATTCTGGTGATTCCCAGCGAGCAATACAACGAGAAGATTCTCAAGAAAATTCAGTTCGATCAGACGAAGGAGTTCATCAAGAAATGCGGCTACAATCATTTCCACATGAATAGAACCGAGGAAGGGTTCTGTCGTGACTCGGTTTTCTCATTGACAGCAAATTACAACAACCGTGCGTTGCCATGCAATTGCGACATTAACGGAACGATCAGTTTCGAGTGCGAAAAGTTTGGTGGACAGTGCCCCTGCAAGCCAAACATCATAGGTAGACGTTGCGAGATCTGCAAAACAGGATTCTATGGATTCCCGAATTGCAAGCCTTGCAACTGTCCCAGCACAGCCCTTTGCGAACAAGAGACTGGCGCTTGCATCTGTCCCTCAAGGGTCACCGGTGAACGATGCGACCAGTGCGAAGTAGGAACGTACGGATTCCATCGAATAATTGGTTGCGAAGAGTGCAACTGTTCTCCTGTTGGTGTGCTCGATGGCGATCTGCAATGCGATCTCTTTAACGGTAGCTGCAGATGCAAGGAGAATGTTGTCGGTAGACAGTGCAACATGTGTCAGGCCGGGTACTCGCAGTTTCCGCACTGCGAGATATGCGACTGTGACACCATAGGCACCACCACCGGTATCTGCGATCAGTACACAGCCGAATGTTTCTGTAAGGCGAACGTTCACGGTCTTGCCTGCGACATCTGCAAAGAGGGCACCTTCAACATCCAACAGAGCAACGAGGAAGGTTGCGCAAAGTGTTACTGCTTCGGAAAGACCACCAGATGTACCTCGGCTAACCTTTACAGGACTCATATCTCCGACATGTCCAAGTGGGGTCTGGCTGTGTCCAGCGAGAAAGGCGGAACCCTGCAGTTGTTGGTCACGGATCCCCAAAAGTTCAATGGGACCAGCATACACGCCAGTCTGGCTGGGAACGACACCTTTGGTGAGGTGGTCTACTTCTCCGCGCCGGAGACTTACTTGGGAAGGAAATTGACCTCCTATGGGGGTTTCCTGAATTATACAGTTCATTACAGCACCGGACCGTTTGGTAACGCAGTCAGCGCGGCTGACGTTATCTTGGAGAGTGGCGACACAACGCTGTTCTATTACGCCGATGAACAGCCACCGTCGTTCACAAACTTCCAATCGTCGCTGGAACTGGTCGAGTCGAACTTTTTCACGCATACCAGGCTCAGTGCCACCAGGGAACAGCTAATGGTGGTTCTAGAAAATCTTCAGGGACTACATATCAGGGCAACCTACTGGAATCCCAGTATCACAGGCTCATTGTCTCGCGCGACGCTTGATACGACCACCGAATTCTATTCGTCGCAGTATAACATTCCAGCCGGCAGCGTCGAGCAGTGCGACTGTCCACCAAATTATCAAGGATTGTCCTGCGAAGAATGCGCGCCCGGGTACTACAGAGTTCAAGCCGGACCTCACGGCGCCTGCGTTAGGTGCGAGTGCAACGGACATGCTGATATCTGTGACGTAAACACTGGGATATGTTTGGTAAGCGCAATCGGACACGCAATAGAACGGCTAAGCGAAAGATGGTGGTGGTGGTGGTGGTGGTGGTGGTTTGTTGCCGAAAACTTGTAACCAGTCTTTTATCTAACATTTTTCTTCCCAGGGCTGCAAAGACGGCACCGCAGGCGAGCACTGTGAGTTCTGCCAGCAGGGCTATTACGGAAATGCGACCGGAGGAACGCCGACAGACTGTCTGATCTGCGCCTGTCCTATGCCCATTCCATCCAACAACTTCGCTACCGGTTGCGAGGTGAACGAAGAAGGCAACAAGATCAGTTGCGACTGTCTACCAGGCTACTACGGCGGCCGTTGCGAGGTCTGTGCTTCCGGTTACTACGGCGACCCGCAAGTCCAAGGGGACACTTGCAAGCTGTGCGAGTGCTCGGGAAACATCGACACCAATCAGATCGGTTCCTGCGATTCTATCACGGGCGAATGCTTGCGATGCCTGAACAATACTTACGGCGAGGCCTGCAATCTCTGCGCGCCCGGGTACTTCGGCGACGCCGTCGGTAGAAAGGATTGCCGGAGTTGTCTGTGCGAGGAGTGCGGTTTGGAGCATTGCGACAGCGGCACCGGTCAGTGCTTCTGTCGCGAGAACGTTGTGGGCGAGAAATGCGACCGTTGCGCCGATTACCATTACGGCTACGACAGCTGCGACGGCTGTAAAGCTTGCGACTGCGGGCTAGCCTCCGACAGTAGCCAATGCGACGATGTTAACGGTCAATGTAAGTGCAGACCCGGCGTCACTGGACGTAGATGCGATCAGTGCGTATCAGGATACTGGAACTACGGTCCCGACGGATGCACTTCCTGCGGATGTAACACCGGATACTCTGTCGGCGTGTCCTGTAACACCACCACTGGACAATGCACCTGTTTACCAGGCGTGATTGGGGAGAAATGCGATCACTGTCCCTACAGAAATGTCCTGATCCCGGGCCAAGGCTGTTTCGCCTGCGACTCTTGCACCGGGGACCTTCTGGACGTTACCGATCAGCTGTCCTATCTGTTGGACCCAGTGTTCAGCGAGTACAACACCGTGGCCGAGAGCTACTTCACGAATCAACGGTTGAAATTCATTAACGACACGGTGAACGATCTGTACACGGAGGTGAACCTCTTGGATCCGAACAGAGTGGACCTGTTGCCGTTACGAAATGCCGGGGAAAGACTGGAGACGGGGGCTTCGAACCAAAAGCGAGAGATCGATTTCACGGCAGAGGACAGCGTGAAATGGAAGCTCGCCGCGGCGAATACTCTCCAGGATATGAATTACCTGCAGTCAGACGTGATCAACGAGATAGAACTGGTCAGATCAACGGTCTCCGAGGTGGAGAGCTTGGCTCTGAATATTGAACTGGGCACGGGCGCAAAGGTGGAGAACGCTCTGAAAGAGGCGGAGGACATACTGAAGAGGATAAAGGAGGTGTCTTTCGTAAAGTTTCGTGACCGTGCGATAGATCAGGCGGACCAGGCGAACATCCTTGTCTCGGAGATGCACGCGTACAGCATACCGGTGAGTAATCTGTCGACCGTCGCGGAGCGTTTCAGCGGCAGGATTAAGAACGTCACCGCCAAGACGGACGATTTGCTCGAGATCACGTGGACAGCCCAGGAGCTGGCCAGTACGGTGGACAGATTGAACCAGGAGAATAGGATTGCGGCGATGACCGGTTACCACGATCTCGTCAAGAACGCCACGGCCGAGGCGGAGGAGGATCTTATCGCTGGCGACGAACTCAACGGGAATGCCACCGAATCATTGGACACAGCGGCACGAAACGTTCACTCGCTGATCAATTCAAAGCTGTCGCCGCGTACAGAGATAGCGGAAGAGCCATCGAGGTCGCGCGTGACGCGGCAGCCGACGCCACTGACGCCGCCAATAACGTTACCGTTTTGTTGGACGGCGTGGAACAGCGTATGCGGAACTCGATAAATGCTTCTTCACGCCTGTTGGAGTCTGCCAAAGACACCTTGGAGAACACCGGGGGGGGACAAGAGGAACTGGACAACGCGCAAGCGGACGCGATCTTTATATACGGTCAGAACAAACGAAATAAAGATCTTTTGGATAACATCGATAAAGTTCTCGCGAATATTCCCGCGTCAACTACGACGATAGCACGGGACGCGATGGGCCGGCTGATAGACGTCGAGGAGAATATCAAGCTCTCGGTCGGCAACATGCACGGTGTCGTGGCAAAAATACCGGAGGATCTCAGGGACACCAAGCAGCTGTCAAAGGACATCTCGGAATCGAATCGTGACGTATCCCAGGCGATGAAGCAGATCGATATCGTCGACAAGTATCTACCGAAAATCGCCGAACTGTCGAACGGTTTGACCGGCAATCAGAGGGCGATCGATAACCGGGAGAATGATCTGCAGGGCAAGATCGAGGCGTTGAAAAGCAAAATCGGGAACGCCAGGGAACTGGCGGACCGTTTCAAAATCGGTCTGACGTTCTACAGGAACACCACCCTGGAACTAAAGAACCCCGAGAGTCTCCCTTTGCTGGCCACATCCACCAAGGTGTCCCTCTACTTCCGAACAAACAACACCAATGGCTTCCTTCTGTATCTCGGAAACGAGAACAACGAGAAGCTTCCCCGGACAAAGACTCACGACTTTCTCGGTCTTTTGATCGAAAGCGGTTACCCGGTGCTCATCGTCGATCTGGGATCCGGACCGGAGAAGATCATCAACCACAAGTTCGTCTCCGACTACGTCTGGAGGCAGATAATCGTCGACAGAACCGGTAAGAACGTGCGGCTAATCGTCCGCGAAGATATCGGCGAAGGAAAGGATCAGTTGTACGAGAAGGGTCACGTGTTGCCTGGTTGGCACTCGATATTCAACGTTGACCAAGAGCACTCGAAGCTGTTTGTCGGTGGTTATCCGTCATCCTTCGACATGCAGGATGCCGTGACGGCGTCCTCTTTCGAAGGTGAAATGGAGGAGCTCGTAATCGGCGATATACCCGTGTCCTTCTGGAACTTTGTAGACGGGGAGAACAATCAGAAAGAAGCTATCGAGAGGGACAAGCTGATCAACTTCCAGCCCAGCACCGGGTACAGATTCGACAGACACGGTTACGCGATCCTGAGCAAGAGAAACTCTCAAATATCGCCGGACAGCAAGAAGTTCAGTATCAAGTTGAACTTGAAGACGTTCGCGGAGAACGGTTTGGTCTACCTGATGGGTAAAGGTAAACAATTTCTGTCCATTGAAATCAGGGACGGTCACGTGCTCTATCAGTACGATCTCGGGGAAGGGGAAACCAGTCTCAGGTCTGCGAATAAATACAACGACGGAAACTGGCACAGTCTCGAGGCTCTCAGGTTCGAGAAGATGGGAGTCCTGAAAGTAGACGGCGTTGACGTCGCGAACAACAAGGCGGTCGATGGTAACAACAAGAATCTGGTATCCTCTGATAATATTTACTTCGGTGGATATCCACCGAACGCCAGGCATCCTTACGAACCCGTGACCAACGATGGCTTCGAGGGCTGTATCGATGAGGTCGTCATCTTGGACACGGTGGTTGATCTGACGCGCAACATTCAAGCGTTCGGAGTTATTCCCGGATGTCCAGTCAGGGTAATTATACAGATTATCCTATACTATCGTGCTACCATCTACTTTGAACTTTCATGCCAAATCACTTCCCAAAATTTTGTATCCGAATTTCTACTAATTACTATTTATACCGTGCCTATAGTTCGCCAGTCTAGTGTCCTTTGAGGAGAACATGCCGGGTTACGTAAAATGGCCCAACATCACCGTATCGGATATCCTTCAAGTGAACCTCAAGTTCAAGACTTTAGCGAACGACGGCTTAATCTTCTACGTGGTTGATCCAGAGACTGGCGCAGTCAGCTATCTGTCCCTGATTGACGGGGTGCTGGTCTTCAATAACCAGGGCGAACAGCTTAGAACGAGTTCCTCTGGCATCAAGTTCAACGATAACGAGTGGCACGTGGTCACGGCCACTCACTCGAAGGACTCATTGAAACTTGACATCGACGACACCAAGAACTACAGTACAGACTTGGAACTACCTATACTGAACATACCTCTCGGTAGTTTATACATCGGTGGTTTGCCGACTGCCTTTGGTATCCCTCAAACCGGTCCAGCGACGTCATTCGTCGGCTGCGTCGGGGATGCGACGCTGAACGGAGTCATTATCAACTTTGCGAACACGACAGAGAGGCCTCACGCTTTCCTAGGAAAGTGCAAGGGCGGAGACCCGTCGTGTAAGTACAATAATAATAGATGTTCTATTTCACTTTAACGGTTCTAAGTGCGTATACATTACTAGTACACAACTGGATCTACCATACATCATAGACATATGTATAGGTACATAAACTTCAGTGCTTGATCAAAATTTTATACTTGTTACGTAGCTGCACCATCGATAGTCGAGCCGAAGCCGGATGCTGTGCCTCCGTTGCTACCAGCGGAAACGCCCGACGATAATCTTGAAGTATCCACTCAATTCAGTAAGTATACAATACATAAATATGTAGGTATGTGTAACGTTGTTTGTACCTCGGTTGACGGTTTCATACGAAATTTATTAACGAATTATTCAAGACGTTATCGATGTCGACGTGGAAAAGGATTCAGAGGAGGAGGAACCTAACCTGGAGGGGCGAGGTGGTGGTTATCGTGATGAACTGACTACGACCACTGAACTCACAACTTCGACCCAAAGACCGACGCCATTGCACGTGGACCGGTGTCAACTCCCTTATTACCCAGCGGATGATCCCGACTTGGACAATTCTTGGAGATTCGGTACGATATATATTATATGCGTACATAACTACATACATACAAAGATTTCAACAGGACAAGTGTCCATCTTTAAAAATCAACAGAAAATTTCGGTTAAATATTATAATTTGAAATGTTTTTTTTTTTTTTTTTTCATATTCTCCAGGCACCGCAAAAAACAGCAGATTAGAATACAGGTCTTTAAACGGAAGATACAAGAACGACTATGACTTCCAGATCGACGTGAAAACGATGGCCGACGAGGGAATCATTTTCTACACTTCGGATCCTGATAATCAGAATTTAATCGCTGTATATGTTAGCGATGGCAAGGTAATGTGTTTGTAGCGCAGAGTGTTGTTTGATAACAATAATTCGAAAACAGGTATCACACACACACACACACACACACACACACACACTAGACGATGACCCAGTATACATATTCAGTTGTTCGAATTCGAATGTGATATGCGTTTATCATCAAACGTCTAATAGTCTCCACTAATCTGATTGATATTCGATATTGTTACCACCATTTAGTAATATCAGTCAATTGTATGTAAACAATTTCAATTGAACAATGCTTTCGCCGAATTTAAACAAGTGTACAGAGTATGACGTGCCCATTTTTTTTTTTCTTACTCTTGCTCGCAACGAAGATGTATGTATATCTGTAAATTTCGCACGTCACACGATCAATTAATAGTTTTTTTTTACTTGCAGCTTCACTATAAATTTGACTGTGGAACCGGGCCTGCGTTATTGGTCAGCGAAAAGAAAATCAATGACAATCAATTTCATCTCGTAATATTCAAAAGACGAGGAAGTTATGGAGAACTGATGGTCGACGAGGAACCACCGGTTACCGGATATTCACAAGGCGACACCGAAACCATGAACGTGAGCCCACCCTTCTACGTGGGAGGAGTCCAGCAAGACGCGTCCGGCAAAGTGTACAACATGATTGTAAGAAAACAAACAATTAATCCTTCTTGGCATCTGTCTCGAGAAAATATTCAACGAAAATACGCTTGGTTGGATATGTATTTGAAAATATTCTAGATACAGGTGATAAGAGATCAATTAGTCAATCAAGGTTATTCTTTCAAGAGCTACTAGTATGTCGATTATTATTTGCCTCAGGGCACGAACCAAACGTTCAGCGGATGTCTAGGAAACTTCATGGTGAATGGACAACCAGTTGGTGAACCGATAAACAAAGTGGGCGTGATTCCATGTTCAAAACGAGTCGAACCGGGATTATTCTTTTACCCCGGCAATGGCAGCAATTTGTTCCGAGCAGGTACGTATTCTATAACGTCTTTATATTGTTTGTTCTAATACATAACTGGAGTTAACGTCGACTGTTATCAATACATAATCTGTAATTTCAGTGGATAAATTCACCGTCGGTAGAACGATCGATATCCAAATGGACATTAAACCACGTTCTACTTCTGGACATTTGTTATCCGTTCACGGCAAACGAGATTACTTGGTCTTGGAAATGATAAACGGAACCGTCAAGTTCCTCGTCAAAACAGCAAAGGGCTCGATAGAGACTTCCTTTGAGCCAACGAATTCAAATTCCCTCTGCGATGGAAACTGGCATAATATTCGAGGTAATTCTTCATTACACTTTTTAACATCTTCATTAACAGATTCAACTTTTTTTTATACTAAGCACTATTTATCCATTCGCGTGTATTGTTCGACACATCTAGCTCTAACTTTTTCTTCTTATTTACCCAATTGATAATAAAATATTCTCAGATTTAAGTAATGATAGTGGGGGGGGGGGGGCGGGCAAATTTTAATATTGAACTATCATAATATAATAAAAGAAACAAATATTTTTACGTTACTTATACAGCCGTCAAACAGAAGAATGCTGTGCTTTTATCGGTGGACCATAAAGCAGCTCCGCCGGGAATCGGTGGTAAAAACGTGGCAGGAGTTCTGTCCAGGCACCCGATCTTCATCGGTGGTCATCCGATGCTTGGAAAAAGGTTAAGGGGGAGCACCTCGCAAACGCAGTATGTCGGATGTATCACAAACATTCACATCAACATGCGACCCGTAAATCTCGGTCCGGAACGCGCTTATGGACAAGTTACTTCTGGTGTATGTCCAACAATATAAGAACCTGAAAAATCCGTGACTTAAAACACATGACCCGTAACTTTCAATTATTTTTCTCTACAAGGTCTTCCAGCCATTTTTTTAAACGTATTTTGCTAAATAAATTTTCAACTTTGAAAATCTCAAACATGTTTGAATATTACGAACGAAGATTGTATTGCATAACCGAGAAAAATATTGCATGATAATTAAAGAATTACGATTAGATTTCAAACTCATAGACTCATACGATACCTATCAATTATACCAGATTTTTTTACACACACACACGCGCGCGCGTCCATAATGTACACACACACACACACACACACATATATATATGGACATGTATATGTTATTAGCGTCTAAGATAATTGAAAATAAATTGGAATCGTCAAACATCAAGTGCCATATCTCAGGGCCTAGCCATCATTATAAATTTATAAAACAATGCCAAACATTTCTTCAGTGTGCTTTTGTAAAATTTGCGAAACTGTTCATACTACCATGTTACGACTATGTATACAAAAGACTGAACGTCGTTATGATTTTTTCCATCTTTCATGGTGGAAGATTGAACCATGTATCCTTATGACATTCATCAATAATTATTATTTAAACGCTCGAGTAAACAGTTTTACTGTAACTCGTGTTAGATGAATTCTAAAATTGTAACATAAACTGAATAATGGTAATTATTCAGTTGGTATTGTAACACTTAACCAAAGAAAAGCATTATAATAAAAGTTATAAATTATATAATATTCGCGTATAAAAAATCATATGATTTTCTTCAGCAAGTGCGAGGACATCTTGTAATTAAGAATATTTATGGAGTCATTCTTTCCTTATAAAATTCGTGCGGATTATACTTCACCATAAGCGATGAAAACTTATAGTAATTAATTCACCTTAGTTTTAAAAACACGTTGTAGTGTAACAAAGTTGACTCTATTTCATTTCCCATTTAATTTTATTGCATATTTTTTTGCTTGCACACACACACACACACACACACACACACACACACACACACACACACACACACACACACATCTTATACGGAATTTAAAAATTGCGTAGCATTATGATCTGCAAAACAAAAAGTAAAATAAACTATGCAATAAACGACTTACAATACCTAAAGAACAGATTTATTATAGTTATAACAACTATCAACCTGTGTATAAAATTGTCTACAATCTTCGAGTACACGTATTACCTTCGAGAAAACTTGTGCTGTTCAATGATTAATCTATTAGGTACTAAGCTCTTGTTTATTCATCGAAATTTTTATATTTACAGTACCCCGTATTTACAAAATTAAAAAAGTCAAAGTCGTAAAGGACATAGAAATTATAATCTATTATTGTGTAAAGAGTTATAGTACTCAATACATCAAGCTCATAGGCTCATTTTTTAAGCTACTGAAAAATCAGACATGTTAAACAAAAATACAGAAAATTACACGTAAACCAGTAGTAACACATGATCAAGATATTAAATACTTCAAGCAACATATGTGTATTTCGTGATGTATCGGAGCAATGATAGAAAAAACTGCGTGATGAAACGTCTTACATTCAACCATTTACATCGTACCATATTTGTGCAAAGACAAGAAAAAAAAACTAGAATATCACTATCGAAATCGTATATTCCTTTAAAAATATCCGAAAGAACAAATGTTTCTCATATGCTAATAATGAGTTAGTTTTCTTAAATTACATATGTCACAAAATCAATTTTAAGAGAGCGATGTTTAAGACAGTGAGAAAATTCGATACTGTCAATCTGACCATTGTAGATTACTAGTTTCGGTGCATCGAAAACATTTATGAGACTCTACACTGAAAGAATAACGTGCACATAGTATTTCAATAGATCTTGTGAATTGTAGACGATATTTACGGCCATATTCGCTGAGCGTATATTAATTTATTCGAACGATCGTTGTTTAGCGTGTTTATTTCAGTGCACGCATTTATCGAAATGTTCTATTAAAAATCACATAAATAACGTTGAAAACGCAAGGAAAAAATTCCACTTTCCGATATTCGATACTTATCATTCAGAACACATCCTTAATAGTAGCAATTACCATACCGATAATTTCCATTCCTTTGTTTCTTACTTGTCTAAAGTATTATAGTAAAACACTTACAGACTTCTATGTATTTAAAAAAAAATTTCCTGAAATAGTTGACAAATAGTCGTCTCGTTCATTGTGGTTAAACAAAAGAACCGAATTTTTAGAAATGTACATACGGAATCTCATTAGAGACAACTAAAAAAACTGCACGCTATTTGTCAATCAATTTCAGGAACTTTCTCAATGAAATACAGTAATGGCTTCCATAATGCACAACTCTTGTGATTCCTGTAATCCGTATTTCTGTCCGCAACTAGTTGGAAACTTTGAACCTATTCGGAATCATACTTTCAAATTCTCGAGATTTGAGACCGGGAAAAAAAAGTAGGTAAATGGCTCGTTGGCCGAAAACGTACACCTTATTTCCGTTCTCACAATCAATGTCGAAATCCCAGAGCTATGCTGACTACGGAAGTCATTGCTGTAGTATATCACAGTGTAACGATTCAGACAGTCAATTATAGATTTTTGTTACATGGCAATTGCGTCTGTACAATGGTTTATCACAAAAGGCATTATGTCGTTTGTTCTTTTCAATACTTTTGAAACGATATCCTGCGTCACAAATGTACAATACGTATACATATTATCCGAATATCCCAGTTCTGCACGTAAGTACAAAGATATTTTTCGTACACCTCGGAGATTACTCACATGATTGTATTGTAACAAACAACAGAATAAATGGGCATAAAAATATCTTTCGTGTGTGCACGGCACGGCACTCGTGCGAATAATTACTCAATACCATGCGCGAAAATCATCACTAAGCCAGGTGGAACCATCATATCTTCTGGCATGTGGGTATTGTCGCAATAGAGTACTAACACTGCTTGCTTGCCGGGCACTCGTTTACAAACGTAATTTTCATACAGCCGTCTAGAATTTTGTCTAGTCTCGAGAGAACTTAACCCTGGGGGCCATTTTCTTTCATGGCAATTTTCCATCAGTTCGTCGATTACATGGAGTGGACAGTTACATTCCGTCAAAGTCCTTTTCATCATAGTCTACAATATTATTTCTCATTGTTTATAGGACCGAATTAATTAGTACCATTAATGGGACCAAATACAATACATTGCCATATCCTGCATTATCGAAATGTGCTATGAATTCTTTAGAAAATTTTACATGTAGGATTCATAAGTATGTATAATAGAATAATAAATCAGGTATGCTTATGAACATACCGATTTCTACACGATTGAATTTTATTCAACTAAACGAACATTAAATGCTGAACGGATAAATACTTACGCGTACATATTGTAGTTGGACCCATTGTTAAGAATGACCAATATACATGTGTATAATTTGTATATTATGCTCACCTGTAACACTTCATCAGGTGTGGAAATCATTCCTCCCCACCTGGTTACTCTTGCTCGAGGAAGAGTAGCAGACCATCTTACAACTTCATCTCTCTCCATACGGTCTGCAATGACTCTTAAACCAGGATTCGAGAGTCTTAGTGCTCTAATAAAATCTTTCATGAGATGTATCTCCCTCTTGTTTTCTGTTATTTGTAGCTGCTGTTCACTCATTTCACGTTTCATGTCTGCAAGTTTCTGTTCCTGGACATGAATAATGTTCCTAAGTTCCCTTACACAATTATGGTCTTTCAGCTCATTCTTGGGAACAATAAGATTACATCCTTGTTCGCAGAGCATTGGTCTCTTGGGATTATATTCACATTGTTCCAAATGTGATGCCAGAGTGTCAAGTTTGACTATTACTTGACATCCATATATAACATTATCACAATTGATACAAAGACGTGCCAACAAGTTTCGAAGTATTCTTGGAGCTGCTCTGAGTTGTGCAGAAGTAATTGGTGTACGGTCCAAGGGACAGATGGCTTGTCTGTTTATCCATTCATTAATGCATGTACGACAAAAAGCATGCTCGCATACGGGTGCCTGTAACATATTGCTCACCTACCAGTCTTTAAGCCAAACCAAACATTATAAGTAACTTATACTATTACAGTGAATAATATCTAACAGACGCAAATGATAAATCTGCGCAATTAATTGATGAGTAAAGTAAGGATCTGCTATACATTTCATTTACAAAACGAAAGGTACAAGAAAAACAACGGTTACGAACATTTTGACAGAACGGAAGTTGTAAGAATTCAAGCAATCGTCTAACATTACGAAGTTGATTCAAGATTCTAACAAGTGTTTCTCGAAATGTATGTTAAGACGCTCGATGAGATAAAAGAAAACGATTGCTGATACAATTTCGGAAGCAGTATTTAGTGCTAATCGATAAAAACGTAATAGCATCATTATGGAAGAAGAGTAGAAGAAGAAGAAGAAGTGAGGTTAGTATCGTGTAATCGGACGAAACTGGTACATCAAGAGCATTCGGGTTGTTCGCGACCGAAACGAAAAATAATACCTGGACTGGATCCTCCAGGACCCCGGAGCAAATCGCGCAAACAAGTTCCTCGTCAACTTCGCCCTGAAATCGGTTCACATCGAACCCCATAGTGCGTGCCCACGACAATATCAGTGAATATCAGATCAGCCGTTCTCGTGCGTAACGACGGTAACGACCAGTAATTGGCAGTAATGACCGAGCCTCTCTTCCGAGTGCTTACGGGAGACGCGAGCGAGATACACTGTGGAGACAGGAGACAGGATCCAGAGATCCAGAATCACAAATGATCACAAATTCGATGGCGTTCGGCGTGAAAGCTCGTCAAGTTTCTTCTCCTCACTTTTCACGGATATAACACGACCACCCGATAGTCACTTTCCGTAAATCTATTGACACTTTGCGCTTTGCACAACTCCGTTGCAATGCAATTCGAACACACGATTAATTACCTGTTGTTTTATGTACGTACAATGACATGGTAGAACACGGTCGGTTAAGCCTTCTATGTGGGCCTCGTGGCCCAAACTTTCGTCACCTTTTCTGTTGCACTCCGACCACGAATGTCCGCTCTATCTATAACTTTATCTCGTTGCCCAAAGAGGGAACTCGGTTTTCTTTTTTATTTATAGGAAGGGAGTACAACAGTATGTAGGATAATTCTTTTTCTCCCGAAATTGAAAATTATTTTCATTTGTGCCTTTGCCATTTGCTGTTCACATACTTATTGTGTTTGAGGAAGATTTGCGACCACATATACATACGTAATACCTGGTAGGTAAATAATACTAAAAAAAATTCTAACAATAAGATAAGACATAAGCCCTTAGTTTTTTCGTAATGGCCACGATACCATTTCCCTCGCTGATCCGAAACAAAAAATTCAACGATACATATGTACATAGGAGGTATACATATAATAATCTATTTAACTGGATAATAAATATACATATTTACTTATAGATTCTATTATTAAAAAGAGTCACGTAATCTTTCCGACTTTTAAGTAATGGCGTTTAACGAATATCTATAGTACATACTTACTTCCTTTGTTAACCAAAACATAATTGTTGAACAGGCTTATCGATAAAAATATTTCTGATAAAATTCATTACTCCACGTGACCCTGTCTTCACCAGAAGAGAGAAAGTTCAATTGGTATTCACGTATTCGATACTGAATTAACTGAATACAGGATTTGCCTTTTGTTTATCTTCTTTTTCATAATATATTTGTTTTTTTCAGGTTCTATCGGATCGAAGCTAGAGTTACATGCATACACTGTATGCATGTATGTATATAATGTATGTTTCCATTAATGTCCGGCCGCTTTTCTACAATTTTTACCGTTTGTAATAAATGAAGAGTAAGTATGTGAATCGAACTGCAGAAATGTGTGTAGCTCCAGTACAAAGAAGCTATGTAATCCACTATACGCGTCTAATGTTTTTATTTAACAGAAAGCATATTATATATGTATTAGCTTGGGTTTATATCTTTTCCGATAACATGTGTCATCTTCATTGACACCAATAATTAAAGTCCAATTTATCGCGTGTTTCGTGAAGGTGATGTCGATTTCGTTTGATTTTCTTTCCGGATTTCGACGAGTTACGTCGAATTCATCGAATCTTGTTGTATCTGAATCAATTTGGACTCTATCGAGTTGCGATAAATCTCTCCGGAATTAATTGTAGGCTTGCATGTTTCGATTGATAAGGAATGATTGTCATAAGAAGATAACAGTACTGAAAAACTGGATCAGTATCAGTTTTACCGTTATAGAGACAGGTGGAGTTAACAATTCGTAAGAGACTATGGACGAAAGGAAACGGTCCGATCACGAAATAGAAGGTACATACATACATATCTCTAGATTACACCTTCCGCAGAATTTGCTCATTCCAGGTTATTTCTTTTGGCAACAATCGATTTGAAAGAAATTTTACTAAGAGTGAAATTTCTTTAAACGAACGTTTGATAGAAGAAGTGTAATAGAGGACATTTCTTCACTTTTCTTCGGTGTCAAACAGTGTTTGTTCTTCAAAGAACGAAGTTACTACATACATACATACATACATACATACATACATACATACATACATACATACATACATACATACATATGTACATAAGTACCTATTATAATTCCAACAGTTGATGTCGATTTTAAATACCTGAAATATCAATCATATAGAAATTTATCGTTTAATGTATTTTGTAAGAAATGGTATTACATAGAGAATAGTATAGTGTACTATGGTAATATATAGAGGTACTAATGGTATTATATAGAGAATAGTATAGTACTGTAGTTTTCGATTTTGAACACATTATCCAGTTATGTTATAAATAGACTCGAGTATTTGCTTGCGGTTGCAATGTGTTTACACGAATCATAGACGATGCCGTGATATGTATAACGGTGTACGGATTTTATCCAATATCGGTCATCGAGGTCTAATTCCGAAAGATTTAACTCGATTTCGAATCGTTCGAACTACCGCCCCGTAGTTGTGCAGTGATTAACTTTAATATGTGCACATTCGGGGACATTAGTGCGGAATCATTCTGTATTTCTGTCGAAATCACTTCGAAACTTTTTGTTAACCGCCTTAACTTATTATTTGGCAAGGGTGCAAAAGTCAAAGTGTCTGCCTGTCCATTTTACTCGCTGTTCGATTGGACCGTGACCCAATTCGAAAGTTACAAATTGTCGTAGCGCCTTTTAAATATTAATGAATCACAGGACAGATTACTTTTTATTGGCGTTCCTCGTGCGACGATAATACCCGACATTGCTTTAACCCTGTTGAATCATGATTAACATGCTCGACAAACAAATAAGAAACGAACGATTGATTCTTATCGATTAGACGGACGTTCTCTGTCATTTCAGGACGAATCTCCCATTCGAATTCGAAGGCTTAATAATTCACTCTTTTATTACATTTTCATTAAAACATTCGGGTTTCTCGATGACGTTTATGAAGTGGAATTTATTGTCGATAATAGAAATTGAGGGTTTGGAATGGTAGCCATTTTGGAGAAGATTCCTTCTGAAATCTCATACCTCCACAATTACGTCACTTAATCGCATGAAAATTTTCCTATACGTTTTCTAAAGAAGAACGCGTGAATACATTTAAAAATTCCTCTGTCTTATGATTCTTTACTTATAGGTAGAAAATATTGCCTACTTACGCGACTTGGGTTATTATCGTTATCTCAGAGAATATGATCGTCAGGTAACTACATAACTGAAAGGATGTAACATTCGTGCTGTTCACGTGTAAGTCATTGGTGTTGGTAATATTGCGAGATTGCAGATATGTATATACATACGTTTACCTCTATAATTGATACACAGCGATCAGATTATTCAAATTGACGCGAAAAAGTAAGAAAAAAGAAAAGAAAAAAAAGGAAAAATACCGTTGAAAACGTTTAACGTTAGTCGAGGTGAGGAGAACTTAGAACTTGGAACCATGATATCTCAGGGACAATCGTTCGTTTCGAAGATAAAGAATCGAGAAATTAGGTTGAACGTTTGTAATTGTGTCACACAAGTGTTATCGGACCACTTTTCCACCGTCTGTATGTTTTCAGATCATCCGGATAATGAAAGCAACCTGGAGAAGAATGAAAAGGTAAATACATATTGCGAATCACTTTATCACTATTGAGAATCGATTTGTTGTACAATGTAAATATTGTCAGCGCGACTTAATTTGGAACCGTGACAATTCGGCGATAGGTAAGTTGTACATACCTTACTGATGAATTTCCCAATGACGGCGGCCCTGACTAGCATGTAGCATAATGAATAACGAACGATCCATAAATACCTATTACATACATGTAGTACCTACATATATGTATATCGAATTCATCAGAACGAATACATACTCCTAAAATTACCGTAAAGTCGGGAGTCCATGTTCAATTTCATCGGGAAAAATTCAGCGACGTGAATTACGAGCTCGATGTGATAGTATCTATGTATATATGTACATACATACATAATTATGTAGCTATTGTACATCGCTTTGTATATGCGAGCGAGTGCAACAAGTTTCCTTTCTTTTTCAAATATCCTGTATAAAGAGCACAACTTTTGAATCTAATATCACTGAAAGATGAAAATATTTGTGGGTTTAAGGACACAATAAAGCAAAGAAACTTGTTCAACGTCGTAACTTCACGCCCCTGCAGTAAGGACCAGTTTCATAACATAGCGTCGTCACCGTTTCTTGGACAGAAATCGAGAGCAGATTTCACTTTCCCTTTTTGCATTAAAACATTCAAATGAGTCAATCGATTTCACTTGGCTGGTTTCGATAAAAATTGAAAAATTCTATCGTTCGTCGTCGTATCGTTGAAAGGAAATAATTCATCAACGTTCCTAATCGTCGACACTATCGTGCACTAATCCATTGATCGATCGTACATATGTACTTACTTATGTACTCGATGATAATCGCAGATTAGCTTCTTTTTTCTAACAGAAACTATACCTACAGAAGACGTTCTGCAACAATTGAACTTGGACTTTGCCACGTCTGAATTATCTTAATCGATTTTCACGGTATTAGAGTTATAAAATCTTAAAATGGCGGGGTAACAATGCTTTGATCTGGTACAGCACGCGATAATGGTCGCTTCTGATCTGATTGTGCATATACATACAGTCTATTACAAAATTTATCAGTTAATTATATATGACTCATCGAAAATAAAAGCGTTATGCTTAACAAAATTACGCTGCATTGTCGTGTCGCGTTTCAACGCTCCTTTCGCGAGTTATCCTTCCGATCGAATCTCAATTAAATGTTAATTTTGAAGGTACATGAGCAACGCCTCGCGAACGCGTTTACTATGTAATACATATCGCGGCAATTTTCTAATCTAAAGTCTAGCAAACACTTGGAAAGATTATTATTATTTTACAATATGTTTTCACGTTTTCAAGCTTTTAAATCAGCTTTACATATTATATGTATGTATACCGTATACGTAACTCGATAGTATAGATTTACGACTATATTACGACTCGTGTTGATACTGTTGTGTTTAACAATTGGATGTATATCCTACACAGATTAATACCAGTAATGTCCATTGAGTACAATATCTACATATACGTATACTTATACTTACTCTACTACATGTAGATATGCGTTGTACAATGTGTTAGTCTTGAAAAAGATCACATAATAATCTGTAGAAATCCATAATTGTCCCTCGGCAAAACATTGACTTTAACATCAATCAATGGATGGAACTGACAGCTCACGAAAATATAAGACAATTTGTTTATTCAACGCGTTGAATGTTGTGCGTGGCAAAAGCTTATGAAATCGCTTAATACATTTCATTTACGAATATTCTACGAATACATAGAAGTATAGAAACAAAGCCCACGAGAGATCGAGCATCGGTCATGAAAACGGTACTTTCACGCGGCGCGACGGATCCACGATCTGTACAGGATGATCCAAGTGTTTCGGCCATTAAACTTTGTTTTAATGAATCAGAACAAAAAATCATATCGTTCGTAATCCTAAAAGCAACGGAGATATTTTAGGCACAAGAGATAAACCGAACTGCCCTGTATATTAAAATGGTAATTATCCTGTAAATTTTACGTATTTATAGCAAAACAATGTGTCAAGACTTCGATAGAGTTGAAAACTTTGCAAGTTAAACAATAAAATCTTTTCGCTCACGATTTCTTTTCCATTTTCGCGTTAGAAGAAAGTTACAGTACTTACGGTCCAGTTATTAGGATCAACCTGTAGGCGCGACCGTTCTTCGGCTACATATCCGTAGGCTCGCGACGTCGGAGTCAACAGTGCGGCTTCGTGAACCAAGCGGGTCTATCGGCAGTTTTCGCTCGGGTCCGTAGATCTTTGTAGATCGGCGATCTATGCGTCGCGACACACAGAAGAAAAAAGGAGCTGTTCCTGCCCCGATAGATCGGCTCGAGGACAATCTAACGCCATGTGATCCGTTCCGGGATCGTGTTTCTCGTGCCGTAAATTCTCTGTTGGTGACCGATTTCAATTTTATCGTGATTCGTGCACTCAGAAGATCAGCAAAATGTTGGAGCAAGATGGGAACCAGACAGAGGTAGGGAATTCCGTTGGAATTTTCCTTCATCTCGTTCAAAGAGCTAGGCACGATCTTGGATTTCACCAGAAGGATTTCATCTCCCTGGGAATCAACTGAAATTTTCTTCTAGATCGAAAAATCAAGCTATCTTGATAGTTTCTTGAATTGGAAAACTAATTTTTAGCCCTCTGTAGCTATGTTGTCTTGGGTTTCGTATACATATGTATTAATTTTGAAATATCGTGCGCGTTACTGTCCCGGAAGAATGTTTCTGGGTCGGTTTGTTTCCTCGTTAAAAAATATTAATTTTCATTTGACTCGACGGTACATACATACTATTATATCAATAACGATACCGATAGTAGGTATCGAAACAATTGGATTCACGAGAAACCACCCAAAATTCGTTGGAGATTATCGAAAGTGTTTTCGGGCAGTTTATTCATCTTTAAACGTTAAAATCTTGTAAAAACTGCATTTTTAACACATTATGCGAGAGAGATTTTACCTATTAAAATTTGCGGTTAAATCATAGAGACAACCTGATAGAAAGTCGCCGATTTTTCTGTGTTTCTACTCGTGTTCGCGATCGAACCTTTCACTTGCGCGACAGGAAAGGCATTACGAGTTTCGTACAGGTGGACGTAGTGTTAGGTGTACATACACAATATATGGTACACGTGTAGGTGAATACTAAATACGCAACTCTTGTGTATCCATCTGTGGACTCAAGACAACATCACGATAACTGTCGCTATCACTTTCGAAGCTATAACTCCGAAAATATTTCTAACCGAAATATTATTAACTTTTCTTCTCGAAACTTTAATTCTGTGTTCACCGAAGAGTACCTACACCTACATATTAGTAGGTATGTACATACCTACTGCTCTCGAGAGTCGAGAGTAACGCTATCGAGTCACCATGCGGAGTGCACACTTAATAATCTACGCATAATGCGACTCTGTACATACCTAATGTTCTTTGATCCTACTTACACTCTTATTGTTAGTCGAGAAATCCTGAGACACTCTGTGTAGAAAAATGTCAACTGTAAACTTTCCTTCGAGCAGTGTCCTACTTGATCGTTCCTTAGGAAACGCGTTTGAATTGCTGAACGGCTTTGAATAATGCAGCACATGATTGTTTTATTTAACAGGACGCATTCGAAGAGAAGAGTCGCTAGACTGCTCGCACAATTTCATCTGATCGAAACTCTGAAAAACGAAGTTTCGTATAATAAAACACGCACTCTTATGTGTACCTACTTATTTTTTCCATTAATTTCACCTAATTGAAGCTCGAAGCTTTCGTAATCTATTCTTGGTTTTGGGTTGTGTGAATTTGTAAATAACGCCACTTCATGGTTTGCCATGTCTGCTAATTTCCTTTTAAACATTTTATCACATTTGATTAAATAGTACGTACCTACGTACAGAAATTATCGCTTCAATTCGTCTTTTAAATTAATAATGTATGATAGCTGTCGAGGCGGAAGTCAGCTACGTCAGTTAGAACGACAAACTTCATCTCCTGGTTCATTAAAAATAACATTAACTTATCGCTGCCAATTATCGTGTTATTGTGAGCTTCGTGCGATATTCGCCGAATGAGCTAACAGTAGAGCAAGTGCGGAAATGAAAAATGACTTTTTACCGACGTACCTACTATTATCTATGCAACAAACATATTAACTAATAACATGTCTTGAAACTTTAGATTTCTGTTCCTTTCGATTCATCGCATCGTAAGGATATAACAATCGTTCTGTGTCTTTGATAATTTCCTTTGTTCACCGAGTTAAAAAACTGGTCAAGTAATGGTCCCTTCCTTTAATTAATACTTTAATCATTTTACCATGGAACATCAAAAGAGTAAAACAAAGAATAAAAGCATTCTAGACGTTAGGCACATACATACATATGTATGTAGAATATACGTATGCAATTATGTATCATATATTGGATAGACTGCACAATAAATATTGTAAGAAGATTAAAGAATTTTACGTAGATGTATCGAGTAGTTTTCTTTAATGAAACTGCGATCGCCAACATATTCCGGTGTAAATTAAAATTATAATTACGTTTCGCGGCGACCGTTGGCTACAGCGGATCGGATGGCGTTCGTAGCGTGAATAATAATAATTGATCGAATAGCGTGACCTTCGCGTGTATGCGTTTCCACGCACAGCAGAAAACGACTCGTTAAATTGTCGGTAACGAGAAACCAAGCTAATCGGGGCCAAAGCGATCGTGCCTCGTGATTCTTTAACGCCGACTTTGTTAAACCGATTGCACTATTACAGGAACAACGTAAGTAATTCTGTATTTCTTCTCGTTGGGAATTTTACAGAAGCTCAAGTACCCGAAGTCGGTGTTCTTTATCATCACCAATGAATTCTGCGAAAGGTTCAGTTTCTATGGAATGAGAAGTACGTAAACCTAAACGCTGTACGCTCACTCTATTTTTTTATATATATATATATATATATATATATATATATATATATATATATATATATATATATATATACGTATATTATGTATCACGTTACGTTACGTCATACATATGTATATGTACATAGTACATACGTTGCGTTGGTGGGAAATGAATGGCCGTTTGAATATGTTACCAATGTTACCACCGTTACCTTTGCTATAAACTTTAAATACCTACGTATGTACATATATCTACGTATACTTAGAATTTCTCTCTAGGGTTGTTTTCACAAGGTGACGATGAAATCGCACAATATGCAAATTCGCAAGTCGCTTATTTCCTTCCACCAACCTAACACGAAACACAACATTTCTATATGATGTTTTCTGATAAATATTAACAGATTTTCCGCGCGGCACATGACATATTGACATATTCATGTGTCTGTTACCTGCGAACTTTCCTTGCTTAGGTACTATGTAGTAAGAAGAAGCGATCCGTTCTTTTCCTTCATCTTTTTCAATAAAGCTCTTTTTACTTGACTTTGTGAATATTATTATACAACGGGTATGTACGTTTCTCTATGATGGTTTCCATACAATTGTTAAATAATTTGTTTCTGCAGCTGTGTTGGTACTCTACCTAAGGAATCAATTGCATTATGGAGAAGGCACTAGCACCGCAATTTATCACGCATTCATGATGCTCGCTTACTTTTTCCCTCTGTTTGGTGCGATACTGGCGGATTCATTACTCGGCAAATTTCGGACGATTTTCTATTTGAGCATCATTTACGCGGGAGGACAGATCCTCCTGTCCCTGAGCGCGGCTCCTCCGATAGGGCTCTCGCCGAGGTAAGTCGAATTTCTCTTACTACGCTTTCCATCACTATGTACATAGATACCTAATCGGACCTTTCTTTGTCATCGAATCGAGCTTGTAAAATTGCTCTTTAACCCTTTGCGGACGGTCGACGCATATATGTACATATGTAGATCTGCATAGATATACAATATAAGTATGTGTATATGTATAGATTATAGATACAACAATACGAAACTTTCTACTAAGCAGCGATTACGACGAGTTTACGCTCTTCCTACCTAGGTAATCTAGGTACATACCATATGTATATGTATGTATCTGTGTATAAACTATGACCGTCACAAAACCGACGAGAATTAAACCGATCTATGCACATTAGCGAGCATTTAACCGGACTCTATGTATGATATTATACGCAGTTTACGGAATCGAGGAATTGTACATAGAAAAGTCACATTAGGAGAGAAAAAACCAAAAAAAAAAAACACAGTGACCGTCGCGATTGACATGTGATCCCGCTTACCGATGGTCTAACTTTGCAGAGAATTTTCAATGGTTGGTCTGCTCCTTATAGCCATTGGAACAGGCGGTATAAAGCCTTGCGTGTCAGCGTTCGGTGGTGACCAATTCGTCCTGCCCCAACAGGAACGATACCTCTCCACATTTTTCTCCATCTTTTACTTTTCCATCAATTTCGGCTCCCTGATCTCCAGCTTCCTCACGCCTGTACTTCGCAGCAATGTCAGCTGCTTCGGTGACAATTCCTGCTACTCCCTGGCGTTTCTCGTGCCGGCCGTTCTCATGATCGTGTCCATCGGTAAGTACTTTTTTAACTTAACGTCTACTTATGTACTTGTAATCCATACAGCAGTTCGATTCGAGAAGAATCAATACTAATCGAACTTCCTGTGTATATGTACATACTTATTTCTCTTTTCCTCCAGTGATATTCCTGCTCGGAAGACCTCTGTACAGGATGGTCAAGCCTTCAGGCAATGTGATATTACTCGTCTCGCAATGCATTTCAGTAAGTCTTAACTTAATGGAACACACGTAGCAGTAGCAACTAGCACGTGCTAACCCGAGAAATATCGAGAGTATGTATAATAGAATGCCCACTGAATAATGAATGCCATTGGAAATTTCAAGAGAATATCCACCTTAGCTATTGCAAATGGAAAAAACATCTTTGATAATCGAACATCACATAATAATCGATCTGTGTAGAAGAATTCGGTTTCTATACATGTTTCTATGATACATACCTACATAGTATACATATGTATACATATGTCTATCATATGTACGTAGGTATTACCTACACCTACCTTATATAAGTTTATAGTGTCGTCGAGGTAACTCCGAATTAGGTTTTAATACGTTGTTATTTAACTATTATTTACAAATATTAATACAATTGGACAGAGTGACGTTGTGATGTTGCTGAAATTCAGAAACATGACTGTCTCATCCCCTGTTTGGGACCAGTATTTAAAGGGGTTCCGGTATGGAGGGGGTGGACGCTAAGTTTAAGGAATTTAGAAAAGGATAACCTAAGAAATAGGGATATCGATGGGAAGAGACATCTTGGCGACATTAGGAATTTGGAAAAGGGCTGTTTGGGAAATCGGGATATCGCGAAAAGACATTATGGCGTCCTTCGGAATCCGGGTGAAAGCTGTCTCGGCGAACGGTCGGGTTTTTGAGGAGATCTGTATCGCAGGGTCGGTGTACATGAAAAAACCATCGGGGTAATGAAGGGTTCAATTGGCGGGGAATGTATTTACGGAAATGTAAATTTACATCAACTTCCGCAGTCTATTTAAATGAAACGTTGCCGCTGTTTCCGACTGATTCCAGTTGCTCGACAATGATATTCCATGGAAACTCTTCAGATAAGCTTCGCCTGTCACGTTTCAACGCTTAACGCGCGCGCGCATTCTACGTGATTACAGCACGCGATTTACAAGAAGGCAACGTCCAAGGAGAAACGGGAGCATTGGCTCGATCACGCGGAGGACCAATATGAGAAGCCTCTGATAAAAGACATCAAGACATCCCTACAGGTCATGAAACTATTTATTCCTATACCGATCTTTTGGGCGCTGTTCGATCAGCAGGGCTCTCGATGGACAATCCAAGCGTCCCGTATGAACGGCGAGATCGGCGATTATCTGCTCTATCCGGACCAAATGATGGTGGTCAATCCCCTACTGGTGCTTGCCTTCATTCCACTGTTCGAGACCTGTATTTATCCGCTTCTAGCGAAAATTGGGCTTCGGACACCGCTTAAGAAGCTTACGATAGGCGGTCTGCTGGCCGGTCTATCCTTTGTCGTCTCGGCGCTGGTTGAGCTTCAACTCGAGGTGCATACAACCATACAAACATATAATGTATTATGTACCTACCTACCGAATGAGAACATAAAGAAAGTCTCAGAACGCGACGTAACGGACCGATAGCGCCAATTCTTTTTCGCTTCTTTTCATGTTTTATTGGCTGGCTCGGAAACTGGGTTACAGTTTATGATCCTGTAATTTTAACGAATACAATTTCGTCGAGTCTATCGGTTCGAGCGTGGCTCGTAAGATCATATTTTATCCAAGTACACAGATTGGGACCTTCCACGAGATTCTTTACGCGTTTCGTTCTAGCAAACGTATCCAGTACTGCCATCACAGGGCGTGGCCCAGATACGAATTTTCAATACTCTGAACTGCCCCGTAAGTCTAACCATAGAAGGGTTGCCGAAAGGGTCTTTTGAACTCAAAGCAATGGATATGTGGGTAGACAAATACGTCGAGGCGAACGGCACGAAATCCTTGAGTTACACGGCAGACTTTTCAAAATGCGAGACAATGCTCGTTAACGGAATTTCTCAAGGTGTGTCTACAATTTACATTCTCTCCTTCGGAATTATAAATACATACATGTATATTCATCCTCCTCTCCTTTCGGATTCGGATAAGGTTCTTTATGTCTTGTTAATGTACAGAGGATATTATACATATGTACACGTATCTACAATTTTTCTAGGCAAAATCGAGGTGTTCGAAAGGAATGCAATCTCCTGGGCCATCACGCGGAATGGCCTCTCTTACAGCTACCACGACTCGGTAGAAAAATCGGTATCAGGAGATCCGCTGGTGCGTCCTCTGCTCTCAGTGGACTCTACCGTTGAATGTAGGATCATGAATGGCGATATAGCTGTCCAGACTTGGGAGATAGCGAAAGATTCGAGTGAAATTCATAATCTAACAAAAATCAAGGCAGGAAAGTATGATATTTGGATAGATAACAGCATAGTGCAAACAAAAGTACCGATTAAACTCGGCGGAGTATACACGTTAGTGGGTTACGCGCAATCTGGCATAAGGAATGTCAACGTGGTAACCATCACCGACCCAAACTCGTTGCACATATTATGGCTGATACCGCAATACATCATTATCACAATGGGAGAGGTGATGTTCTCCGTAACCGGATTAGAATTTGCATTTACGCAGGCACCTACCAGCATGAAGTCGTTACTCCAAGCCAGCTGGCAGCTAACTGTCGCCGTTGGTAATCTTATCGTTGTCATTGTTGCGGAAGGCTCGTGGTTCGATAATCAGGCAAGTATCATCTTTTTCCCGAACTGACAATTATCACCGTTCAACACG
This sequence comes from Dufourea novaeangliae, assembly GCF_001272555.1. NCBI lineage: Eukaryota > Metazoa > Arthropoda > Insecta > Hymenoptera > Halictidae > Dufourea > Dufourea novaeangliae. The sequence continues at coordinate 55,486 of NW_015373896.1, read as the reverse complement.
TGCAAAAATTTTCCAACTTTCAATAGGCGTTTCTGATTGATCTTTACGAACTGAATACGAATCTGCAAACCGTGTCTTTCCAGAACGTCCAATTTTTAAAAAAAAAATACATTTTTTTAATAATTCCACACATTTTCAACTGTCGAGCTTATGTTGTGCTTTTACATCCTTACCTTGCCGAGGGATACCGGTTTCTGTTACTTACAATTAACTACATATATGATACATACATACATATGTATGTACACATTTGTCGATAACTGTTGTCGATCGCAACTTCAGTATACTATACATATCGGTCGATCATAATTCTAATTCCCACATTATGTACATATGTATGTATGTATGCAGTCGACGTTTTAAAAAATATTCTATGGATTACTGTACAAATTACCGAGCGAGTAACGCAACTTCTTGGTTCTTAGACGTACGAGTTCTTACTTTTCGCTGGACTCATGTTCCTCGATATAATAGTATTTGCTGTAATGGCGAAATTCTACAAGTATGTGGAGACACCCGAGGAAAAGTCTCTGACAGGGGAGCTTGATATGGAACTAAATAACGGAACAGTTAATTCATCCTATAAGGATGACGAGAAGTGAACTGTTGACTGTTACAAGTGTAAGATTGTGTGATCTGTGAACGGTTTCATACTACATACCTTGGAACTTAAAGAACAACTTCCAACGAGCCCTGAACATCTTTCATTTTAATGTTGACCATTGAGCATTTTTTACTACTTGGTTCCGAGAACAAGATTTACTCATAATTGATGGGATTAATTTATACAGGATTCAGTCATTTAAATCGACTGCCTTGAATATCCTCGAAGCCGTTGATGATACCGAGAAATGTTTCAGACAACAGTTGAATGGTTTCGAGGGGGAAATAATCCGATTTAACTTGTTTTTTTTCTGTTTCTTCTTCTTCTTTTCCTTTTTCTTTTTCTTTTTCTTTTTTTTGTAACCGGACATGTAGACCGTCTATTGAGGTGAAATTTATTTTTATTTTTCCGATACTGCTTATCGTTCCTTATAAACGAAAAATATTCGCACGCAGCACTACGCGCGACATCTAAAATCTTATTTTGACCATCAACTTTACGAATGTACCCACATCAGATTTATTTCTCCCTCGAAACTATTCAACTGCGGTCTGAAACTGATTTTTCAGTACCATCAACAGTTTCAAAGCTATTCCTGGGGATCGATTTAAAAGATTCACGAATGGAACGACAATCATGAGTTGACAACAAAATTCAAATTTAATTTCAAGTTTTGTAATTATACTAAATACTCCATGTCTCTAATCTACTAAACTAAATTGTTAAGACACATCGAATTTGTAAATAAACATGCAAATATAAGAGTATTTTTTTGATAAAAACGTAAGCGTTATTTAATGAAGGCGTTAGAAATGATAACTAAAAATCCATTCAATCCATTTACCTATGCATACAGAAATGTTTCCTCATCCGTAAAATCGTCTGAATCCTGCGATCCTTTAATAATCTATCTATGGTAACACTTATTGTCTGTTTTCTTTTTTTATTGGAATAAATCAGAAAAATCCACAGGCAATGAGTTCGACGTACATACATACATTATGTTCGTAACTGAATGAATTCCATCGCGGGTATTCCACATTATTTTCTATAATTTTTTAATTTGCACAAGATCGTTAAAAAATGATCATATTATAAAATAATATTGAAAACTTACTATCTCCGATGACTATGAAACCTTCACGGGCAATTGAAATGAAACTGTTTTCAAAATATACATATACCTACATATCTATGTATATGTGTACCTATGTACATATGTACATACGTATAGGTACACACATACAAGGAAATCTCTATTGGGAAATACATAGATAGGTATTTTCTTCGAAGCGTGTGATCCTCGAAGGTTTGACGATTACGTCACGCAGGAAAAACCCTTACGATAAGGAAAACTCTTTATAAAATAAACAATTTATTTAGTAAAATAATAATACATTATTTATCATTTATATGTAGGTATATTACACTAGGTTCGGATTAATGGAAGAACGAAAATAACAATGGTAACGTGTATACATTTACGGAACGTATCGCGAACATGAATTGCCGCTATGATTTCATGGTGCCTATATGCTACAGCTCACAATACATACAATCATGCTACAAATCACTATACAATAGTCTATTTGTACACAGATTGTCCTTTCATAGTGTCCCGTCCTTCCTATAAAATTCAAACAAATTCATTCCATAATAGACGATGCAGTGCTGTAAAGGCATAGAAAGGCTACCGATAATTTCATGCTGCTGAGGTGTTTCAATTTTTGTATCTATGATTGATTTTCAGATAGAGAAGGTTTTGAAAATTACGTTTCATCTGGTCGTTACAAGTAATACCTATTCCACAAATTACTGAAAAGTGTAAGTAGTAAGTCTTACTCTGGGGAAGTTACATGGTCGGCGTTAATTACACGTATGAATGTAAGTGCTTCAACTTTGTCAAAATAAATAATCATTTCTATATGTATATTCTCTTGATTACAATAATAGGCTCTTTCATTATAAAACTGTTTCATAATTAACAGTTATAGGTACGTATCATAGAAAAATAAAATACATATTACCGCTTCAAGCCAATTAATAATACTTACATAGATACATACATACATACATACATACATACATACATACATACATACATACATACATACATACATACATACATACATACATACATACATACATACATACATACATACATACATACATACATACATACATACATACATACATACATACATACATACATCATAGGTATGTATGTAGTAGCCGATATTAAAGTTACGCATATACATATAGAATCTTTTGTCTGCATAATATGAATAAAAGTTTAGCAATAGTAGCGGAAGTAATAACCATACATACAATTGCAAATAAAAGCAATACACTGATGCAACCATATTCACAAGAAAAAAACAGCTTGTAAAACATTAATGCATAAATCTATATGATGTATAAAGTTAAGATCTGTCTCCTTCGTAATACATATGTACTCTTAATTCTTAAACCATCTTAATTGTTTAAATTTGATGCATCTAGTTTTTGTAAGAAACTGTCGAACATAAGCAATATAATCACACGTACGTATGTGCATACATACATATGTATGTACACCCGTTTAATTGAACTATCCAAAAAATTGAAGGTCGTTTTAAAATCTTGAAAACGATAAATGATAGAAAAAATTCATTGATATATTTGATTAGACGATCCTATTGAATTAGTTACTTAAATACACAGTATAAATGAATTTCAGTTGAAAACAGTAATTACAATGTTATCAAAGTGATTCCAGTTGCACGTTCCACGCTGTATAGTTCAATCACAAGTATGTATATGTATATACTATATGGTTATTCGACAAAAATTCATGAGTGTTTCAGTTCTTTCACAAAATTCATTCCTTCAACCCAAATCTTTCCTTCTGATTTGATATACATAGATCGAACGTATCGTATCATACACAGGTAATACATATGTATATGTAGATCAAAGGAACCTACGAATTGTTAAAACTTGACAAGATCAACAATAGGTTTGAAAATCAAAGTGTTCAGTGACAGACGGTGAGATTGAATGTTTTAGTAAAATATGAGTCTCCAGTCTGTAGGTACTCAATGTCGCCAACTCAGTAACTGTGTGTGTAGAAAAATAATGTCAATCATACGGCTGACCATACTTGCTATGAAAGTACAAACTATAGTACATCATGGAGTTAAAAAATATGTGTTTTCAAAGAAACACGATAGTCCGTAACGACGCCGAGTGTTGATCGCTTTACACATGGTAAATCCCTTGCAGAAAACGCAAAAGTGGCCTCCCCACAGGGCACAGACCCTTATTTAGTTAACTTTATATCTTGACTTCCTGCGTCATATAAATATTAAAGTTGTATACATTCAATATATGTATGTATAGATAAATGTTTCCGATATGGTACATTAACAGTGAGCTAAGCACCAAAGAAGGTATGTAAATTAATTGTAAGTGTATTCGTAGTTTACTTAAACTACATGTGGTCCTCTTCTTTATTCACTGGTGCTGGTGTTGCTGGTGTTGGGTCGTCATGGAACAGGGGATTCTTCACTTCCATTTCACCGGTCTTTGATTAAAAAAAGAAGGTGGAGAAAATCATTCACCGATCAGAGAGAGAGAGAGAGAGAGAGAGAGAGAGAGAGAGAGAGAGAGAGAGAGAGAGTACATACATATATGTACATTCATATTCGGAATATTTATGGTAAAGGCAGTACAACTTACAGATGCTAATCCCGGGCATTCGTAAACAGTATAGTCCCCTTCTTCGTTTTCCTCTTCGCTCTCCGCCTCAGAAACAGAGCCTGGATCTCTGGACGCAGAAACACGACTACACAAATAATCATTTAAACCCTACTCTCCGAACAGTTGCCTCGTTCGTCTTTTACATAGTAACATTTCAACTTTGTTATTTGGACAACTTACTTTTCCATAGCAATAATTTGTTGCTTTTGATGCTGGAAATGGTACATTTGAGCAGACTGAGCCAGTCTTTGGTCTCCTGAGGGTGATACCTCTTTATTTGGCCCTGTCACACCGTATGCTGGATATTCTATGTCTGCTGCTGCTTTAGCGCCCCGTTTCAATCTGTAAAAATTCAAAAAAAAAAAAAGATACTAAATTCTCTGCTGCACACTTGTTTCCTAGAATATGGTAGGTATGCTCACAGTGATCAACTTGTTCTTTACAATAACTCTAATATAACATACGATATAATTGTTATACAAGTTGTATACGATAATTCTTTTACAATTCATGAGTTATGCTGTTACCTGCACCAGGTCAATGTAATTAATACAAGGGCAAACATGGCAGCTGCGCTGCAGCCAGCGACAATAGCTAAAAATTTAAGAAAGAAATTGCTTCCGTGAAATATGCCAAATGTCCATATTCACATTCGTGAATATTCAGATTCTTACCGATAAAATATATATCATTATTCAAGTTATGATTGACAGGTACAACCAAGGGATCGTATCCTGTGCGCCGTTCCAACTCCGGCAACACGATCACTGTTTGATCATCGTTGAACTGGCGGGGTTCAGTATTTCTCATGCTCTCCACGTGCATCATATGAGTTTTCTCTATTTTCACATTCCCACGTTCCGACTCGGTCCCGTTTTCCATTGTTTTCTCGACATTCGAACGATCACCATCTTCTGTCGACAACGACATATGTATTATATAATTATATTATCACGATAGATTCCATGGAGCGGTTTCTACTACATATAACTATGTACCAGATACAGACTGCTTGATTTACAACTAAGAGCGGGTATATATAAATACGTATGTACATATGTACATGATCACTACTACGGTATACATGTATATGTAGAGTATATGTATGTATAATAGAAGTTACCCGAAAAAAAAGGAGCATCCTGATAGTATCTAGGATCGTTCGGTTTCACAGCAAACGGGTGCCTCCCCGCCAAGTTGGATTCGTCGAATTTGAAAGTGAAATCCGGACCAGCTATTTGCGGCTTTTGCGGTACCCTGTCATTCTCGCTGACCGATCCACTTCGGTAACTTCCGCGATGATAGTCCAACAGGGGCTCCTCCTTCATCCCATTCTCGAAATCGATCGGTCCGTCGTAAGGGGGACGGTTAAACAATACGTTCTGCTGGTATCCGTACCCGTATCCGTACCCGTACCCATACCCATATCCGTAACCGTCACCGTCACCGTCACCGTCACCGTCACCGTCACCGTCACCGTCACCGTCACCATCACCGTTACCGTCTTCGTCTCCGACCACCGGCAAGTTCGCCTCCCCGATAGTACTTCCGCGAGGAAGATAAGTCAACTTGTAGCTGGGATACTCGGGAGGATTGTCATATGGGTTCGGTTCGTAGAAAGGTAGGTAATGTTCCCTTTCTCGCGGCGCCGGCGCCTCGTTGATCGGCTCGTTGATCGGCTCCTCGTTGATCGGCTCGTAGAGCGGCTCGTTGAGCGGCTCGTTGTATCGCGTTTGTCGATGATTCCATCCTTTCGGCTCCTCTTGATGACGAAAGACGCGGTGGCCTAGGCTTTCCTTCTCCGCCAAAGCTTCGAGAAACTCCTTCTCCTTCTGCCGGTCCAGCTGCAACTGCCGATGTTTCTTGTGCGCTTGGTTCGCCAGGAACGAAGAAAGCCGGAACTGATGACCCGGCGACTCGAAGTGCTTGATCAATTGTCTCAGCGCCACGTTCTCCGATGTTTCGGGGACTTCATCTGGGGAAGTGAAAAGGAAATCCAGATGACACTTTATGTCCCGATGATTATTCTTGTTGCGGGTGTCGTCGCTGTTTTTATCATACATACAAACCTATCTACCTACATACATACATATAATTTTGATATCGTGAAGTAGGTGGTCGCTGCAGACATAGCGGTAAAAATTATTTGAAACAACCACTTACGAATTATGTACATACCTAGACTTCTTAGGTAGGTATCTACATATATGTATGTATACAAGTAGTATCGTTCGGTCCCCGCGTGTTTGCGATATAAAAGAAAACAGACTAAAGAGAATGAAAGAACACATTCGCAGATTTTATACCGTGTATCTCTTATCGTTCCACTTCCTGATGTTATCGTAGCGGCCTGTATGTATGTATGTATGTATGTATGTATGTATGTATGTATGTATGTATGTATGTATGTATGTATGTATGTATGTATGTATGTATGTATGTATGTATGTATGTATGTATGTATGTATGTATGTATGTATGTATGTATGTATGTATGTATGTATGTATGTATGTATGTATGTATGTATGTATGTATGTATGTATGTATGTATGTATGTATGTATGTATGTACGTAAATAGAATGTGGATTTCCTGCGGCCAGCGTTACTTGACGCGCGCTCCCTGCGTTATAACGATTCGATAAACGTCTTATACCTTTATAATATGTAAGTACATTCTTCCTAAACAAACTGTTTCTGTGATATCGAATAACTAACAGTGATCGCCTTATTGCTTCGACTAATCGGGAAAGGTGAAAGGAGCATTTCAAACTGAGATCGCCATTGGAATGAATATGTATATGTATACATATAGACTTCCGTTAATGCCGTTAATAAATCGAATATGTCGATAATGTCGATATGTAGGTAATGGTTTCGATAAAATCAATCGATCCAACAATTTTCATCAACAAACCGGGAAAAGGCACAGTTTCTTGCGTTGTTATAAGCAATTCGAGTACAACAGTTTATTCGTTACTCGTCTAAACGAAAGTAGGTACCCATCATCAACATCAACAAATCTTGCGAGTGCCGACGTCCGTTGACGTGCACGCGAAACGAAGGGAACCGACGTGACGTAAAATACATTGTATCAGGATTCGTCGATACTTTCTTAAAAATAGAGACGTTCAGATCGGAAATCTACGGGAATCATGCGTAGAACCTCGCACCGGATCACTCTATAACGACTGAGTCTCCACGATGATATTGTCGAGAAGGGCAAAGGTTAATTTCCTTGAGAATGATAAGTGAAACTACGGGGGCGCGTAAATCGAAGAAACTGTAAGAAATACACGAAAGCAATTACAGAAACAAACAAGAACTTATTAATCAAGTATGTACTGTATTAAAATATTGTCCAATGAAGTGCGCAAATAATGAACATAATGAAATAATGGCTACCTTGGCGAAAGAAAAGGCACGAAAGACATTGTTTACAACTATCCTCAACAACGAATACGACATCGAAAAGCGATTATGTGCACACCTAACCCAATAGGCCAGTACCAATTAATAACACCGAAACCGATCGTGTCCTCTTCCAAGCACGTTCACGGTCGCTATTATTAGGTATGCCTAGGTACTTACACGATTTTCATGCTGCAATCACAGTTACAAATGCACATTTGATCCTTTATTTGCTTCGAATTCACATACCTATATTGTGACAATCCATTCCAAGATAATGGGACGAGTACCTGTCCATTCTCCGTTCAATATTGCCAACAGGGTATTCAAAAACTAGTCAACGTGCTCCAGCATATTTTCAAGAACACGATCGTCGAATCGGTAAACGATTAAACAGACAGAAAAGTCCACGCAACATCATCGAAAAACGAGCAGAGTCGTGTCGACGAGGTTCTGGATTCGGACAACGCAAAACTTTGATTCCGGCCAAGCACAGGCCAGTGCAGAAATGCAAATGAAACAAGTCGTGAAGAAAGAGGAGAGACCAATCGAAGAAACAGTAGTCGGAAGGTCGCGAAATAGTGTCATTTACCCTCGAAAACCGATGTTTTCGGGCGATCCCGAGGGTAGTGTGCTCACCTCGATAAAACTTGAGTTCACCGGTGGAGAGGGTGACGAGTACGCAGCAGGGTAACAGCAGCCATGTGCAGGTGCAGAGAGACGGTGTCATCATCACCGTTACAACTGGCAGGGGTTGGCCAGGTGTGGTATCCACAGGTTTTTATCGTTGTCCCGTCCGTCGTGGTTCCATATGTAAGCACGTCATTTCATTGAGGGCAGACAGGGAGCTTGCGCGGTCAATTCTTGCTCTTGCTCTTGCTCTTGCTCTTGCTCTTGCTCTTGCTCTTGCTCTTGCTCTTGCTCTTGCTCTTGCCCTTCCTCGTCGATTCGTTTCTGCAGACCCTCGAGGAGAAACTGTACACATGGAATTGTTCAAATAGGACCCTTTCCTTGGTAGCTGGAGGACGCCCTGGTTGTTGACGCGCTTGCTTTCATTCGTGGAGATTCCTTCCAGAGAAGGATCTAACCCAGACCTGTTAAAAGCTCGCCGAATGGACGGACGCCTTAATGGTCACTACGGTTGGTTCAGACAAACGATCGTTATGGAAACCTTGTCATTGGTTATACATGTTGCACAGGTGCATGGAAATTATTAGATTTAAGCTGCAAAAAGCTAGCAAATTGCGGAAAGATTATATTGAGTCTAAAAATTTGCAATCCATTATACATACGTACATAGGATAGGAACTACTACTATTTTCTTAATGCTGTTAGTACTATTCTTTAAATATTCAATTATCATTCTTCTGTCATGTAAAGTCAACTTCAAAAACGGAATAACTTGCGGAATGATCTGTAGGTATATGTACATATGTATAATAGACTCTGTCCGATACTACTGTGGTTATGCGACTTCCGGTAAACAATGATTGTGAGCTAATGTGACTAATTCTATCAAGTTTTACACTGTGCTCAAATTCGGGGTGTCCTAAAGTTGATGGTGATTTAAACTCTTGACCAGTTACAAAACTGATCAAACTGTCGACCTAGATCTTTCTGTTCTTTAAATATTTTCATTTATCGAGCAATTAAAGCTCATTCGGTATTTCATACAATTTGGAGGACATGTCTGCCCAGTACATGCTTTTCCTTACTTTACTTTCAACGTATACATTCCTATACATATGTACATACATATATGTAGTTTCTCTTTAAAACACTAATTCTAACATACAATTCAAGCTCGCGATTACAACTCACAATTCCAGTTGCAGAAAAAAAACAACAAATTGCTCAACAAAACACTTTAAACAATAGCTGAAATCCATGCTTCGTACACCTTGAAAAATTTAACTTGACGTTCGATTAAAAATTTACAATAGAAATATGTAAGCCTCTTTTCTGCTACTGGCATATATCAGCCACTTCAGGGATCAAATATATTTTGTAGTTGGAACGATGGGTAAAATAACATCACCTTAATACGCTTATCCGCTTACGTTAGAGCACTAAAGCGAAAAACGCGGTGATAAACTGTTAAATGGCCGACCCGCGACATTCCTCGAAAGGTTGTCGAATCGACCGAACCAGTAATATTCAATTACCCGTACACCTTCTTATATGTATAATACAATCCATTTGTACACGTAAAATTTCTCCAAAATTGTGTAAAATAGGTAAGAAAATTGTAAACACCGACAAGGACCGAATTTACGTGTTGCAATAAATACATATTTTTAGTCGAGTAGACTGCTCGACGTTATAATAATTTTAACAAGATTGTTATTGCAATCTAATCATAGCATAAGTCATAAGTCGTCGAAAGGCACTATACTCACCACTCACTACTCGGATATTTCTTTAGCAGCGTTCAACGCACCGTCAATCACGACTGTTGAAAGAGTATTAACAAGTCCGACAGGGATTAAACACGGTACGCTCACCATTACCTCTATTTATGTATTTGATTTAACGATGGAAGTCGACTACTGTGTCTGATAGAAACAGTCAGTTCATTTTTTGATACCTTTCTCACAAAACGAATAATATATACATATACATATACATACTATATATACTATGTTGAAAATTACTTATCTTGATATTGGGAAAAGGACAGTAGAATGAAGACGAGAAGGAAAATCTAAGAACAGTATCAGTTGTGTCTACATGCGCCATACGTACAAAATATCCGTCTACATATGCAAATAATCCGTTCACCGTAACTAACGCAATAAGTCGCATAACCCATGTTCTCTGAATGTTAAGAGTTCTGACATTTCAAGTATCTGTTGCAATAGCTTGTTGATATATTGCACGTTCCATTAACGTCAACCATCTTATTGTTAGAAAACTTTTCAAGTTCCTCCAGCTCAGTTGGTCCCATCTAAATAAGTTATGAAAACTAAGTGTAACAAGTAAATAATCTTTTCTGTCGTACATCTTTATTTCAATCGTAAAAGATAAAACGAACGAATGCGTTCAGTGCAATAGTCAGATATGTCTATGTACACATTCTGTGTCACAGATGAGACACAAGTTCATTTAACAATATTATTGTTTCAACAATTCGTATAGTAGGTATATCATTTGAAACTAATTATTTTTAAAAATACAATACAACTTGCGTATGTTACTCGTTCTGATTGTGAGAATTACATAGCTTTACATTAACGTGTGCAGTTTATCATTTCATTACTCCTAGTAAGTAAAATTATTGTACATAGATGATGTGTCTGATAGATGAATGTCTAGACTCATCGATAGTAATTAAAAGGGAATATTTTATAAACAAGAACGTTGATAAAAAAATTGTATCTTTTAAATTATCCGCGAGAATGTGAAACGAGCGCCATCTAAATTCAACGACGTTTGTTAACTGAATTCCACGCTAAATGGTACAGTTGCGCCATCTTCTAATACGAGTGTAATACTACGTGGCTCGTAACCTGAGAATAATGCCGTAGATCCCACTGTAGACTTTTGTGTTTCCATTGAATTAAACTGAATTGAGTGCGTAGACGCGCGGTCTTATGGTAGGGATGAAATCTGATCGAGATGGAGGGGCGAAAGCGCCTGGAGTGGCTTGGAGGGCAATGACGAGAAGGAATACACACGCATCTACATATTTAGGATGTATTGGATGTACGCTCATCATAGCCGTGAAGAATCCCCCACCAACAGCCCCATTAGAAAGAGAAGTAGCTGCTCCAGTTATTGCCCTCTCCTTCTCTTATGTCGACTTCAGCCCTACCATAATGTCTATGCATATTGTATATTGTATACTGTATACTGTATACTGTATACCATTTACCATTGAATATCGCAGTATAAGAAAAAGCTCCCGTTTCGTCGTACTGAGACTGACTGAGACTCTCGAGTTGCCGGAGTGGAGTAAGTAACTAATTATTCCCTAATCTTCGGTATACGTACATTTTTACAAATGCACATATATGTGATGTAAATACGGTTACAAATAGTCCAAAATAGTCGCTCGGATACGTTGCATATTATACGACGGATTTTATAGAAATGCAAATGCTTCGAGAAAAACAACTCGACTAGGCTGTGCATCATCACCAGTCAAATCACTCTACTAATCGAAATCGAACCCCTTAGTTATGACACAGTACTATTAGCAGCAACTCCATCGACACTATTGACAGGTATCGAAAGATGGCAGGCACGGTCAACGGTAATTTGCTTTTCGCGCCATCAGTATGTGTCTAACCTGTTCGGAGTGCACATAGTTCCGTGATCTTTTCCGAGGGGAAAAGATTTTTCTTCAATTCAGGGATATTCGATTCGTTTTCGGTAACGCTTCACTTAGTTTATCTTGTTTTCGAAAAATGGAAGAAGTAACGAAATGTAGATACATTGATTGTCTCGACGGCCGAGAGAAAGAGCAAATACTTCACGAACTTCCCGTTTGCGATACTAGTCTCTGCGTGAGATGGTTGATCAACAGTGGTCACGTGGACCTGATTGGAAAAGATCTGGACGCTTTACGGTCCATGAAATTTTTTGTGTGTAACAATCACTTCACGGAAGATTGTTACCTCAGTAAAGGTACGTTGAAAGAAAATGCGGTTCCTTCGCCTCACTGGAACGACGTTTCAAGAACATTAAAAACTCCAAAAGGGCAACGGGTATGTAGCTTTTGTTTCTCTCTCTCTCTCTCTCTCTCTCTCTCTCTCCTTTGTTATGTTTACACATGATGGATGCACAAGGCACCAGTCTAGTATTTACCTTGACTAAAACACATTGACAACACTGAAATCTTACAGTTGTTATTTACAACGGCTTTCGGCGTAAGCCATATCCTTCCTTTTTCATAAACTATCCTAACATCTCTCCAGCATATATGAATGCAGTTCCGTAAGGAGACCATTGATGCACCAATAATTATCCCAGAAGAATACAGTCGAAAGCCTCAACATTAACAACTGTATGATAATGATAGTGGGGTGGCGGGACAGTGAAATCATCGAATCAGAGAAACTGTACCGGCGATTGTGCAATGTAAAATACACGAAATGCTGCATATGCCTCGTAAAATGATTTCGCGCAAATTATTATCTTTTTATTCCCGACAAATAAATTGATTTGCAATGTTTGCACAATATCATGATTATAAAAGTTATTACTTCACTTGATTTCAGCTAAATTAAAAAAACGTATTAGTATTTTAAAATAAGCTAAAGAAAACTAATAAATCAAAATCAAAGAAAAACTTTTTTGTATGATAATTCTCATCACAAGAGCCCATATGTATGGGAACTTTGCAATATGTGCACACTATATACAAAAATACTAACGCTGCGTTTTTTGTGAGCATTTCACACACGCACACACACACACACACAACAACATGGCCTTCGTACACTTTTATTAAATTTCCAACTAACAATTTTTCGTACAGTATGCATTTTAAAATTTTTGAATTTCAGTGCATACCATTAAGTGTTGCATTTGTAATTCTACATTACCGTACATATGTATGTATGTATGTGTATACATAGTGTTTGATTCTGTAAGAAAAAACCCGCACACTAACGCGTGATCGGATGTTTAAGTGTTGAATCGTATCTGTTGCGTCTTTATCAAACTGCATTGTTTAGCAGCATCATTGTACCGTTTGACTGCTTTAATTTTAGAAAATTCAAGTGAACGGACAAGAGAATTTGATGGAAGAAGTAGAGGCAAACCAACTTTCGGAAAAAAATTGCCCTTCCGAGTTTGAAGTGAATCAGTGGTGTAGAACGTGTGCTACAAAGAAGCATAATCTCGTAAGTATGACAACCAAGGGGAAAGGCACAGAGATGACTCTTCTATCGAAACTAAAACTTTTGATAGAAATTGACGACGAGGATGCGTTACCGACAAAGATGTGCGATGAGTGCGTCGATAAGTTGGAGCAGTCGTTCAAGTTTTTTCAACAGATTTACGTAGCTGATAATACATTACGTCATGTATTTCCAAATGCACGTGTAAACAACGTATCCAGAAAACCTTTGTATTCGCTTGGCGAGCATATGAAAAAGGAACAACAGGAAAAGGAGAAGGAGAAGGAGAAGGAAAAGGAAAAGGAAAAGGAAAAGGAAATGGAAATGGAAATGGAAATAGAGAAAGAGAAAGAGAAAGCTTACGAGTTAGCGGACCGTACTCCTAAAGTGACTCGTGGTCTTTTCCGGCGTGGTCGAGGTAGGCCTCGTACTCGAGGATACGCAGGGAGAGCACGAGCGAGACAGAGGTCGAGTCAGATCGCAGCGTCGTATCCGCGTGCCACTAACTGGGTTGATAACGTTGTCGTAAGTTCGACTTGTGATTCCGGTATCGGCGAATCAGTGGCGCGAAAACGCCAGTACAGAAATGAGATGTCAACGGTTCGCTTAGAAGAAACTCAAGGAAGAACAGTGTTTTCATTGCTCACGGATACTTGTCGTAGCGACGAGGAACTCGATTGGGCCGATGTTTTAAAAGTAATGAATCATCAAGAGTCGCGACAAGGCTTGGAATCAGTTGGCGACCAACTGATTAAAATAGAGACCACCGAAACCACCGGTGTTGAGGTAAACACAACGGAAACGAAGCTCGAGGAGATACGGCCTACGCATGTAACAGGGTCAAAGTCTGAAACGCAGCTGCCAGTGACACCAAAATATGTAATCGGGGAGTCGAAGGTTGAGCCAAGAAACGAAGGTACAGAAAAAACGGAGATACAGAAGGTTGAAGAAACGACACGCGAATCTGATAGGAAAATTACACGTTGCGAATTTTGTAACGACACATTCAAGTTGAAGCGAGAGTTGCAGATACATTTGGCGAACAATCACTCGAAACTATCCGGATATATGTGCACTGACTGTCTGGCCTGTTACGAGAGCGAATCGTTACTCTTGAAGCATCGCGCCTTACGTCACGGACAGAGACGATATCGTTGCGAGCATTGCGATCGGGAATTTCTTGAGAAACGTGTTCTGAGGGAGCACATAAACGGGTGTCAGTCGTCCCAACAGCATCTCCACTATTCCTGCGATTCATGCGGAGTGGCGTTCACTTCGAAGCAAGATCTTGTAAAACATGTGACCAGTCATGCCAAAGGTCCGATTACTTCGCGTCAGTTTGATCCGAGAGACTCGAAAGAAACCATGAACGAGTCCGTTTCATCCTCGAAACAGTTTGAAATTGACGAAAACCAAGAGGGTTCCGAGACGAATACATCTTCCAACACTACCACCGTACTTACATCACAGCCTGAGCCCAGTGATGAGACAGCCAGAAACTTAAATAGCATGTCCGTGATTAATGCCGAGGAGCGTACACAGGACGACAGAGAACGCACAAAGTGTCCGAACTGTAACGAAAAGGTAGATGATCCGGTAGAACTGAGTGCTCATCGAAAGCACTGTCACCCGATCAAGAGAAAGGAGGCAACCTGTTTACTTTGCGACAACAAGTCTTTCCCTTCGCCAGAAGACTATGAACGACACGTACTCAATCATTGTAAACGATCGAAGGTGTCATCACCGTCATAGAACTGCATCGTGGAGATAATAATATGATTTATTTCGACATGCAATGCAATTCGCTTCTATAGCGACAGAGCGGAATTGAATATAGATACAAAAATTAATCAGATAAATGCAACGTGTGCGCGTACACTCGATACACTCTGTTGGGCCGATTCGATTTTTTTTTTTTTTTTTTCAAAACCTATTATATGTACAAAATAAGCAATAAATTATCCTCCGTCTCATTGAAATTGATGAATTAGCATATTTATTGTATCGTACAGTAGTATGTTTTCTAACAAACTGCACCGATGACATGGAAATATTTACGATCATGAAGGAATTAAGTAACGTTTCTTATTAAGGTGGTGAAAAAGAAGTAGCAGCGCGTAATATGAATCGGTAGAAACGATTTTTACACGAAACACAGTTGGACCGGTCACAATTGTTTCTCGCGGTTCAACGTACACATGCATGCATGCATGCATACATACTAAATACTACTATGTATGCATGACAAACCAAATGGATATTTCTGAACGCAGTGACGGTACAAGTTGTAACTAGCGGTTTATTTACATTCGGCCAGATTCATCGGTGAAAAACTTGTAAATCTGCCGTTAATAAATACAGCGTGCATTGTTGAAATAATGCGATAACTTCACGAATAAAAACTACTATTTCGATCCTCATGTGATTTCGAGCGACGCGCGCGGCGGTCAATAAACGCGACCATTCGAGAGGAAGGAATTGTCGCGCCGACTGGTATCTGAAACGAAAAAAACGAAAAAAGATAAATACATACGTAAACACAGTAGCAAGTTGGTGCGAAGCGAAATACACGTATATACATATATCTACATACTATACATATGCATGGATATCGAACCAAAGGAAAACAACGTTATACATAGTATCGTAAACGCAGTTTACCTGAAACCAAGGTGATGACAAGGAAACTCGAGCGGTCGATCTCTCCTCTCCGCACAAAGATAACAATCCTCTGAGAAGATCCTTCGCTTCGCTCGATATCTCTTCGAAGTATTCTTCGGGGAAACAAAAATCGCATTTCAATATGTTCGTGGTAGTCTCTTCGATGGAGTCGTCCAAAAAGGGTGAAAGACCGCTAAATATAGGAAAAGAAAGAAATAACGTTCTTCAATTATCGACCGTGGAACACGTTTAGAGGGGAAAAAAGGGGGATCGCCGCTGTACCTTAAGAGCACGTAAAGAAAGACTCCAGTAGCCCACATGTCCGTGTAAGGTCCTCTTGGTTTACCAAGGACAGATTCAGGAGCCGCAAATTCTAAATCGGCGGGAGGAACTACTTGGTCTAATGGCGTTGTTCTAACAGTTTCGCCGAAATCTATCAATTTTACAAGATCGGTGTCCCGATCAATCAAAACGTTCTCCGGCTTTAGATCTAAGTGAGCTCGTTTCCGGGAATGCAGCCAGCGCAATGCGGACAACAACTGACCAGTATACTTTGAAACGATCCCCTCCGTGTATTCGATCTTTTCACCGAGGAATCCAAACAATGTGGAGCCGTTAACTCTACAAATGTGTACAGAGCACGTTATCGGATCGGTTTGCGAAGCTACCGACATAAGGACAAACCTTTGAATGTAAAAGAAAAACGTTGAGAAATTGTACTCACAGTTCCAAAACTATAGTATCGATGTTCGGCTGGGGCGTCTCCTCGAACAAACCGAATGCTCGAACGATGTTGTCGTGACAAGCTATTCGAAGTAAATCGTATTCGGCGCGTGTTAATGATTGCGATTGTTTCAGTCGGGATATTTGCTTGAGTGCCACTTCCTGGCCTGTTTCTTGGTCCCTCGCTCGATAAACTTTTGCGAACCTACCGTTTCCTAATTCTTTTAAATCTACGTTCATCTCGACAAACCATGCTGCTGTTGTCGTCGTCGTCGTCGTCGTCGTCGTCGTCGTCGTCGTTGTCATCGTTATCGTCATCGTCTTTGCCTTCTCTCGACTTACGATTTCTGCATCTTTCACAGATGTATCTTTGTTGAGACAGTAGAGCGTGGAGCTAACATCGACAGTCACCGATTCATTCGATTGACAGGAGACGGCGGTGTTTTCATTCGCGTCGTTCCAGATGTTTGAACCAATACCTGCAAGATTGATACATCTTTGTTTTACAAAATGCACATGAACCGTGCAAATTTTGTAGATACATGTAGCGCGTATAGCACACAACGAACTACGAACAACGTACCCACAACACGAAGAGGAATCTTCGCCGAACAAGAACCTGTTTCGTGCTCGACGTGGCAATGATAAATGCCGGAATCGGAAGGCAGGCAAGGAACAATTTCAAGAGAAAGGGAATCGGCCGTTTGGTAAAATCGATATCGATCGTTTCTCTCGATGTTATATCCTTGTCCCTCTTTTTTCCAAGAGACGATCGCTCGTTCCACGTGGCGCACTTCCAGTACAAGTCGCGCCACACCACCGGCCGTCGCCCTGATCGAACATGGAATAGTCAAGATCGTGGGAGGACCGTTCTCTTCCGCGTGTACTTCTCGCGGAAGATGGACGTTCTCTCCCACGGAATCGATTCTCCGCGGGCGAAAAGACCATGTACGGCTGATCGATGAATTTGGAACAAGACTCGCCGGAATCCAAAACTCTTCTTTCTTTCCAAATACCGGAGAGACGATCAAGCCTGGACCGTC
This sequence comes from Dufourea novaeangliae, assembly GCF_001272555.1. Taxonomy (NCBI): domain Eukaryota; kingdom Metazoa; phylum Arthropoda; class Insecta; order Hymenoptera; family Halictidae; genus Dufourea; species Dufourea novaeangliae. The sequence goes on along the minus strand of NW_015373896.1, from coordinate 37,458 downwards.
CAATCGAGAAATCTTCAGTACTTCTCCGGCATGTAATTTTCCCCAATCCGCGGTCAATCTTACTCTGCTACCTGGAACGATCTGTGGAATCTCCCTATTAACATTGCGAACCGTGTCCTTCCTTCTGGCCTCATGCACTGGCTCGCTCTCGATACACATCTTTTTACGCGCATCCGAAAGACGGTCAACTCACCGAAATCTTCCCCGCTCGAGTCCAGTTTCGACTCCCGAAGCTTCTTTTACACGATATCCATACATTGCACGCGCTAACGGCAATTACTAACGCAACTACGTATAGTAATGATTGCGATTCAATGTCTGATACAGAAGGGAAGGTATAAAGCAACAAAGTGTGTGAGTATGGGAGAAAGAGAGCAAACGAACGAACGAACGACCGACCGACCGACCGACCGACCGACCGACCGACCGACCGTGCGAGAGAGAGAGTGAGAGAGAGAGAAATTAGTATGTAGCAACATTGATGGAGAGCAGTAGTGTCAATAGCGAAACCTTTACCCTTAAAAGACAGTTTGGCGTTACGAAACTAGTAATATCGGAATGTTCTTGACAATGGAATAATAACGATAGCTCTGAAGGCGACGGCGGTGGTAGCGGCGAGAACATTGAAAATATTAACGTTGACGATAACAACGACGTCGATGACGATGATAACGACGACGATGGCGGCGACGAAGACGATGAAGACGATGAAAACGATGAAGACGACGAAGACGACGAAGACGACAATAGAAACAACGACGTTGACGATGGAAATGACGGTATATAATACACACAATGCGACATACGACATCCGCAGAGTCGAAAAATACAGGTAAAAGTACGATTACATTGACTTCACGAATAGGATCAATAAGGTCTCTATATGTATATGTACGTCGATTCGTACGTAATTTCGCGTTTTCTGACAAAAAGATACAAACTTGGTCGGTAAAGAAGCATGTCGTGTCGTGTCGCGTCATCTCTCTATTCGTTCAATGATAAAAATAGGAAAACTTATCGCTGCACCAACCAAAAGTTATACGAAAGAGAGGGAATAGCAGCAGGCATCAAGAGGCAGAGAAAGAAGAATCCTTTTGCTGCAATTGCAAGAGTTCGAATTACGAATAGGCAAACAGATTAGTAGATATAAACATGTCAAGTAATCTATGTAATGTTGTTGCTCACCGGGACAGAGTTGTTGCGAACAGGTGATCGAGGTCGCAGCGTGCTTCGAAATCCTTCGAGAAAATTCAATCTACTTTTGGTAGGGCTTGGTGTCCGTGAAAAGTCTTGATTCAAAGCTCCGGTGCGAGATCGTTGCAAAAGCGACGTTGTCGTTGTTGCCGCTGTTGCTGTTGCTGCCGTTGTCATTATCGTCGCTGTTAACGTTTTTGCACCGACAGAGATAGCAGAGATTTCGGTCTTCCCTTCCTCGCTCGTGTTAGATACATTTGTTGATACCGTCGATGAAACCGTTGAAAAAACGCTTCCCCGACACGGAGATTCTGGGCTCACACCACGACTGCACGCCAGCAAATTATAAATGAAATTCAAACACGGTACTGCATCTATGGAAACGTGTGTTGTCTTCCTTGCATCGAGTATCTTATTTCTGGCTCGAATCAACGCTCGAAAAATCGTACTTTGAATTTAAAATATATTTTCTCGTTTCGTCCGTAGTCGGTCCGTCGACATGTAAGTATATGTATTTGTACGTATGTATTTTCAGACACTACACCAGGTTTAACGTTCCATAAGATTCAACAAAATTTCGAGAAAAATACTCCAATTTCTTGTTCGTCTTTAATTGTAAAAACACGTATCGTTTATATGTACATACATACATACATACATACATACATACATGCATAATGTGTATTACGGCTTCATCAACGAACTGGAACAGCTTTCTTCAAACATGCATAAGAATTTTCGTTTATTCGAATGAACGACATGGGTTTTTTCAAGTACCTAAGTAATAACAGTAGTATAAAATATCAGTTGATGCCGTTTGAGTTTTCTCCAACGAACGCAGCAATTTACATTAAAAACTATCATTTGTCGCTACCCGCCCATTCGTTTATTGCAATTGACATTAATTTTAAAATGGGATATTTACTTAAAATTAATGGTAGTGGATTCCAATGCTACTGATGCCGTTCAAGACCTTTAACGGAGCATCGGCTCTAATCTCGGAAAAAACCAACTGCAAAATCTTAACAAAGGGATTGAAATAGCAAAGAAGGTCGAGGAGAGGAAAGACAGTGGCAGATCTGTTTGCTGCTAAAGTGAAAAGGATATTACTACAGTGTCGGCATAACTGATTGACAGTATAATAATGTAACTTTTCAATTATAATATGCCATTCGAATAATAATTCTTAAAATTTTGACCGCGGTTTACATGGAAATTCTCTCGGATTCTAATACGCTTCAACGCCATATATCGGCTATGGAAGAATTTAATTGTATAAGATCTATCTGTGTAGTTTTGTGAGATGTTTTTGTTAACTTGTTAGCAAAACACAAACCCTTTCACTGACAGATGATAAGTATATTCATAATTTATAAGTAATAGCTATTCTTATATTTGGTATTTTCATTTCACATCTACGCAAACAGAGATCATTCACATCATCCATATACCATGTGTATGTGTGCGTGTGTGCGTATGTATGTATGTATGTATGTATGTATGTATGTATGTATGTATGTATGTATGTATGTACATATGTACAAGAGAATGCGACTCCCGATGAGATTGTCGTTTTCAGAAAATCATAACTTCTGTAAAAAATGCAAATATATTTTTATACTCTGAAAATAATGTATATATCTGGACTCGAGAACCAGAGTGTATTAAATCACAATTTTCAAACTTCAGAGGTAAGAGAGCAAGTCAAAGGTGCGAAAGCCTTGTAACTTTTTGGAACCGTTCGGTAAGAATTGAGCGAGAAACAATCGCTACCTTCCAACTATTGAATAGATTTAATAATTGTAAGACAAGTCTGTATGTAGGAATGATGAACATTGCATTAAGTGCGCCTATGTGATAGACTTTACACTGTTTGGCTCGAAACGAAATAAGAAGTCAATATCATTTTTAGACTATTGTATTAAAAACTAGACGACTTGGATGAAAATAAATTTTACCGCCTTAAAGAGGGAAATATTTGATACTAGAAACATGTAAAATGTCATTTTTGAAAATAGTGGACTTAATACACTTTGGCTCTGGGCTCCAGACATTTATATATTGGAAGGTGATATTTTCTTGAAAATCTAGATACATTGCAAGACATTTTAAAAAAAATTGCGCCATCACCGTCGTGTAACCCTTTAATGGTAAAATGGTAAGTCGTTTCCTATGGTCGTCGATTTTGTTGATGTCTAGCAACCGTTTAGACGCGACAAACCAACGACACAACGTAAATCACCCAAGGCCAATGTACATACGTATACTCTACCTACCCAGTATGTGGTTAGTTTATTGCAAAAATACTTATGCTGTCGAGCACATTCGGAACAATTTGTGGTTCGTCTGAACGTAAATGTCTGACGACGCAGTACCGTGTCTCGGCAAATAATAATAGAAACAAGCTGTTAGTCGAACGAACGGTTAAAAAGAGTAAATAGGTACGTTAGATGGTGTGGGAGAAGGACGCATCACAATCAGAAAATGTTGATCAATGTACAATTTATTCTAAACAAAATGTTTACGTTTCGCGAATCGGTAGTTTTAATTTATGTTTTCTTTTATGGATGCACATCTATGTACAGCATACTATCCCCAGCTCTTTCCACCTTGTATTATATAAACATTATTAAAAGTATTATACACTTGCAACGTTACGTCGTTAATGGGTAATGTATGTTTAGTGTGGGGTGGGTTCACAACTCGAATATCATACATGTATGTACCAGGTGTCGTGTATACATATACCTCGGCTTTCCTTAATGTCGCATATACGAGCAATTTAATTTTGTCGTATACGTACGTACAATACATACAAAGTCATTATGATTTCCTTCTACTCTTAACATGGATTTCCATAAATGAAGACAATCGCAAACAGAGAAGTAGCAGCTTTAGCAAAAATATGAATTTTGACGTCGCGTTCGTTGTACTCGGATACTAAAGTTTATGTGAAATAAGAAAAATAAAACAAATTTGAAAGAGGACATTTTATTGCCCCACCCCTCACCGACACGCGGTCTCACGTGGAAATACATACACAACAGCCACACACACACACACACACGCACACACAGAGATTGCATTCATACACTCTCACGCACGCATAGAGGTACATGCAGACACACGACACAAATACATAACGCATATCACTGACATGCAACAGACACACTTTTCTATTTTCCTCTTTTCCTCTTTTCCTCTGAACAGGACATAAAGGAATAGTGAAGAAGAGGTTTTAATTGGTGCGAGTGGATATACATTTTTATACCTACCCCCACCTGTACAGGTCTTTAAACACATAGTCGAGGAATTATCAGAGTTCATTTGATACGCATCGAATTGGATCTTATCGCATGACATCGCATCACATAGCATCACATAGCATCGTACCGCACCGTAGTGTAGCTTACCGTATAGTACCGTATCGTATCGTCTTGTATGGTATCGTATCGTATCGTATCGTATCGTATCGTATCGTATCGTATCGTATCGTATCGTATCGTATCGTATCGTACGATATGGTAACTAAACATATTACATCGCATCGCATATCATTGTGTTTTGGTGAACCGTAGCAAACCCGGTTGTAGGAACATCTAGAAAACTATTCGCAAAGGAGGTAGGTAAACAGGTAGTCATGGAGTATACAGCGAAAGACGCTCTCGTGATGAAGCCACTCCACAGCAATAGCGAGGTAGAGATTCTCAGACTGCGATGTTAAGGCAAACAAGAGGAAGCACTTTGCGCAATACGGTGGAGAGTAATGTAAGTACGTGTAATATGTGAGTAGACAGTAAACTGTGATTAGATAAGAACGAAACGAAAGGGGAAAACAGAGAAACGAACGGGCTATGGTTCAGGAGACGACTACGGTTCTCTAGCGTACAGCGCTTCTGCATCTCTTTTTATATAAAATATACAAAAATATGTCGGAACGAATCTTCATAGGTCGAGCGTTGAAAGAGAGTCAATGCAATGTTGTGTGAGTTAGATAGAGAGGCGCTTACAGTGGATCTTTGGTAAGTTCCTTTTGGTAGGCAATCGGCGACTGTATCGCCTTGAGAAAGTCACGTTGGGTCTGCAGGATGGCAGTGATCGTGTCTACCCATTCCTGCTTCCGTGGCCCATTATCTTCGAAGGCGCTACAGAAGAAACCGAGGCCAGGCTTTCGAGGGTCTGTCGATCGAATTACAAATCTTTCCGGATCGTCGTAGCACTCTTCGAGACTCATTTTATTAACCTACGCGAAACAAAACAATTTATTTCGCGTCACAAATTACCCGTTTCTTTTTATGTAAAACATTCATTGTAACAATTTTGTCCCTCCCTTTTGATTCTTGTAATCGGCATTATTTGCGACAGTGCTTATTCAAAATGGCATAAGGAAAACTAACATTCACGGGATATCTCGAAACATTTGAACGTTATTGGGTGAAAAGTTTTATACCTGGATGTGAGCTTTGTAAATGTAGGCTGGATTTGTAAACTGAGTTTTTTTCCCAACAGCCTCGCTGAAAATGATATTTTGCTCGAAGAGAAACACCTGCCACTCTCTTCCTCTATTCGAGAGATTCGACAATTCTGATACGAGCAGCGGATTCCCTAAACAAAACACCAAGATAAGTGGAAATTGATAAAATCCGATTTTCCGTATATATAGTGAAAAGAAATTCATTTTCTCGGTTTTCACGCGTAAAAGATAAAAGATAAAAGATGAAAGATCACTTACGTCGAAACCTTGCAGTCTTCCGACATCCATCATGTCATTGGCTGCCTTCGGAATAACGCGCATTACATGAACCGCGGCTCTAAGACCTTCGATTTCCGAAGTTCTCCGAGTCCGTTCAGTAAGCCTTAACGCTTCTCTGAGAAGGAGTTGATATTTTGTGATCCTTTGAACTGGTTTTATCAGGAGATCACACAGTTGTAATCGATGCCCAAGCTTCTGTCTCAGATCCTGCACCGAACGAATTGCACGGCTCATTGCAATCAAGAAAGAAAACTTGAAAGAGCATAATAAAATTCAGAGCCATACCTCGAAGTAAGTGTCTATGTATTCGGAAACAATGTACTCGGAAACAGGTTTGTTTTGACAATAAACAACATACATGTGTAACTTCCTTTCGGATCTTTTGAATAGCGGGCCTAGTTCTTCCGGTCGTTCCAGACAACGTTCCAAAGCCTTCAAGAAGAAACTATTCACGCGCATCGGTAAAACATCGAATTAAGTGCGGAAGGATTAACAACTGGTTCTAGTTAGTATGAAATATCTATATTTCCAAAGAAAACTTACTCTCTGTGCCATTCGTAGATTGCCCCTATGTTGCCGAACACCATCTTGTCCTTTCCACCACGCAAATCTTCTGGCAGAGGAATTTCACATTCAGGATCTCGCATCAACGACACATAACCCTCGACTATTTGTCCAAGATCATTCACGTAGTCTTTTTCCGTGTCCACTAACTCTCGTATCACAAACTGCCGCTTTGCCAAAATCGTACTCTCAGCTTCGGATTCCTCTGTGGATATATGAGCCGGACTGCTTGTTGTCACTGTCGTCGTCGTCGACAATGTCATCGTTGTCGTGGTAGTACTCTGCGTCAACGGCAGGGAAGAGCCTTCGTTATAGACTTCTTCGTTACCTGTAGCGACGCTCGAACTTTTACCACTGGGTGTTCGTAGAAGGCTCTGCCTCTCTTGGTTCTCCGTATGCTGTTCCTATTGTCATGATCAATATACATCATCGATCTGCATCACACACATATTTATATCCGATTCCATTGAATCTGACTGAAAAAACCTACCATTCTCTCTTTTACGATCTGTTCTATTTCTGCTAAATCAACTGACGTAGCCCCGTCAAGAATTTTTGTCGACCTCTCGGATGTCTGTAGGGATGCAAATAAGTTAATTTATTCGTAAGATATTTTTCTATATGTTGTTTAGTATACATACACATATTATGTATACAGTTATATATTATATGATATATGTGTATGTACATACATATGTATGTATATCGTTACATAGTGTATTATTATAAACCCTATCTAATTTAGATCCGATCGTAGTAAACATTGTACACAATTTATTGATTCGAAGGGATCGGTTAAAATGTTTTTAATCTTTCAAATGATTATCAATGAATGTTAATGTACAAGTAAGAGAAATGCTGCGTTCAGATAAGTTGCAATTACTTGTGATGGCGGGATAAAAACAGAAGTGTAAAAAAAGGAAAAACGGAATAAGAATAAATAAATAAATAAATAAATAAATAAATGCAGACAGAGAGGGAGGGACAGAGGCTGGAGGGAGAGAGAAAAAAAAGAGAGAGACGAACTTACTCGAGATTTTCCACAGCCCTCTGTTGGAATTGCAGATGTAGAGGAGCCGTTAGTGGTTCCTACGAGTATTGGCTCGGTAATGGGTTTCATAGGCGGCGGAAGTTCCAAATCATCCTCGACATCGTCCGCTCCGTTTTGTTCCGAATAAGTTAAAGTCTCGGTGTCATCGGGCTCCGGCGTATCCTCTTCCAGTTCGGAATTTTGTTCGATCTCTCCTTCTTCCTCTTCTTCGGCTTCGACTTCAACCTGATTATCTGTATCAAGATCCGCATCAGAGACCGAAGCGGTGACATGCATAGACGCTGCCGCGGATGCCAAAGTAGAAATGGATATGGGTGTGACGGATCTCGACGCTCGCGCTTGCTCGGCACTGCTTGGTAATTTGAATCGCTTTTCCGAAACGTTCTTCTTCAAGTTCGAACGATCGGCCGACGATGCAATCGAGACCGTAGTAGACGTGGTCGCCGGTGTGGCGTTCGTTGATTTCTCAACTTTACCTTGACTGAGTTTGCGTAACGGTGGGGGTAACCACTTTCTCCTATAGAAAAGAAATGGACAACATGGATAACGAGTTCTGTCTTCACATCTCTCTAAACATTTTCCAATAGTGAATTTCTATTCTCTTCATTTACTTACCCGCTGAAACCGCGTCTCTTGTTTCCAGGAGAGCTTGTGTTTGCGGCAACAATTCCATCGTTTGCAATATTTTCTGAAATAGATAAACGAAAACTTCTGGTTAGTTATGCGTGAACAAAGAGAACACGGCGCCCCAACGGATTCGAATTACACAGTGAATTAGAAATCATAATTCATAAATCGTTCGGTCGGTCGGTCGGAAACTTTTATCAGTGAACTGGCAAGGGTCTCCCGATAAAAATAAATAAAAGTCCAAGTGATCCAGCAATATCATGAATTGAAAAAAGAAACTGAGTCGTAACGAGATAACACACTAATCGAGATTGTATTATTAATTCGATTTCAGACAAAATATGTATGTCTGATCATAGACGTTTCTGAATTTTTCGCATCAAAGTCTAAAAATTACCAAGTGGACCAACGACATTTGTCAACGATTGGTCACACACGTTGTGTTTCTCGCAATATGCATACCCCGTCGTATAATATGATGGGAAGCAAAAATTATGTTTATCCTAATATAAACGTCATGCGTTTAAATACGTTCCTCTTTGAACTACATAATTTCATTTAACATTAAACAAGTCAACAGAATTAATCGTACGAATGGCATAAACTGCAATTTCAAAATCAAAATGAAAACTTTCATGGAAATCGCAAACACACGAAAATATTTCAATAGATAGGTAATGAACCATTAATGAAAAATACTTGGATTATGACAAATACACGTATGTAAACCATGATCTATTAGCACACCAATCGGAGAGTCAATCGGTCAAGGACGCGTAGTTACCCCAGTATACGTACGTCGTCGTATTGATCGAATACGGCTGCGTCGGAGCGCGCCTACCATAAACTTCCTTAAACATATAACCGTATTTTCATAACAATATTACAATGTACGTATCCAATGTTTACTGACCTAACGTTGCTTCCTCTACGCGCAGTAGTCATCCTCGTCAAAAACTATTTTTTCTCATGTTGTACCTTGTATCATAACCTATTCTATTCTACTTCATACTGCATTATGCTTCCTACTACCAGACTTCATATAATAACCCTAATCAATTTTATTCCATTTTCATTTGTACCTTACCCTATTCAGTACCCTTACTCCGCCTCACACATTTCCATCGAATGTATTACAACTTCTTAACGCTTCATCGTAATATACTGGTATACATATGTATAACATAAAGTATTGTATACTATATACCTACGTATCATATAATCTAATGTACCGATATACTTTCTTCGTCGGAACTTGCTCTCAACAGCAAATGTTTTCTACCTGTTTGTAATTTATAGAACAAAAACAAAACTCCTAGTCTTAGAAATCAAGTATAAAGTAAGTATTGATTTTTGGTAATGTTACTGACCTGCATCATCCGGTGGTGCGTTTGGAACCACATTTTGAATAGTTAATCCGGCCCCTGATACACCAGTCGTTACAACGGACGACGTTAATCCAATTCCAGTAGCACAGGATGACGACGCCGGTGTTGTGATCGAACCGGAACTGTTGTGACTCTGATTGCTAGATTGCTGATGATGCTGTTGATGATAATGTTGTTGTTGTTGTTGTTGTTGTTGTTGTTGTTGTGGCGGTGGTGTTTGTTGTCGTTGTTGTTGTTGTTGTTGTTGTTGTTGCTGCTGCTGCTGCTGCTGCTGCTGCTGCTGCTGCTGCTGCTGCTGCTGCTGCTGCTGCTGCTGGCTCGGAAGTTTTCTCGATGGCGAAGTCTTATTGGAAGCGGGCGGCGGCGGTTGTTTAAGCGCACTCGTAGGCACCAATCCCTCTGGCGGAGGATCAGCTTGTCCTGGCGCAACCAGCAAACGCACGTGGGTCCATTCAGCCGTATTCACACCGCTGATATTGCTTCCAGTTTCCAATACCTCAACTTGTTGACCTTTTGTCACTGTTAATTCTCTTGAGCCGGGTGCCGCCGAGTGATCCGCGATAACCCAAGTTACTTCAGCTGCGCCAGTCTAAAATAATTCCATGAAACGATAAACATTGCTTGTTACACCGGCTCAACTGGAACAGTTGAGCAATTCTCTTATAAATGATACCAAGGATCGGTAACTAGAATGCATAAACTTTCAACATTGTCAAGAATAATTTCGGCTTTCGATCGAAATCACGGTCACGATTGGATAAAATAACACGAACACGGATGAGGGGTAGCACAGAGGCAGACGGTGACTGGAGTCGAGATTGGAGTTGAACGAGTGGAAAGTAGAGAGGAGCAGGGAAGAACAGATTGACAGAATGTTGAAGCACCGATTATCTATGACTTTGCGGACCGATGGAGCGTTTAATAGATTACTGATGCTTCAGTGATTTCGATTTTATCGAAATAGCTTGCCTTTGGTATAACATACGTAGTACAGCGTATTTGTTCCAACCGTACGAGAGAGTAACGAGAAAAGAACGAATCGAAACACGCAAGCTGTAATATTCCTTCTTTCCCTTTCCTCCATGGCTTATCACGTTTCAATATTTACTACTGCCATTTTATCACTTAAAACAACCCATTGTAGATAATTCCTCGTTAGCTATCGATCTCGTTGAGAAACATTGTGCGAAATGAATGCAGCAACTGCCATGTGACAATTTCGTTACAGCGGCCACGTGAAAAAAAGCACTAAATGCTAGTAAGGTTCGTTTTTGCGAAGTATTTAAACAATTATTCGATGCGGTTCTGCGAATATTGTAGAAAGAACAAGCAAATATTAGAAGCTGGAAAGGAACGTTTACGGGTGACAAGGAACCACCCATGATGGCGATACTTGTAGATACGCCACGATGAACGGCCGAGAAGTCAAAACAGTTAGAAGAGCTGTTTGCTCTCCCGTCGCATTCCACCGACGAAAATAGACTTTTTCCACGTGCCAAATTTTGCGGATTCTCCTCGAATCTTCCGTTGTGCTCCCATTTACGTCTTTTATTTATCTAGCAGCATGGAACGCCGACGGTCGTATCAACAATAAATTAGCACTAATTCGCGTACACGATTCCGTTTTTGCAATGTCTTTTGGTTTGCGAAGTAGACGCCGCGATTTACCAGTGTATAATTCAATTTTACATCCAATTTCGATTGCAGATTTAAATTGATTCGCCGAATTTCAAAGGAAAATGAAAAGGGAATAAAGAAGCGTTTTACGATAAGGTTTAAACGTGTAAATGAAGAAAGGTGCAACGGAACAACGAAGAACGGGTGCGGATTTCATTGAATCACAAGTCTTATTAACCTTAAAGGTAAAGTCGTCACTCATATCGTTTATAGAAATGCATCTCTGTAGTGAATTATGTAAAATATCTCGACGACGGATCTTGAGTCGAGAATAATCATTCGCGAAAGGAAGTCGTTCCACTGTAAGAGTCAAATAGTAAAGAAACGGTGACGAATAAAGGCGGATTCGAACGGACAGCCGCGGATGTGGTTTCCGATAAGATATTGCGGGTGTGAACCAGATCAAAAGTTACGATTGCTTTCTAGTGCACTGTATTTTTGCATATTCGTACACTAGAAATACTTAGATTACGTAGCATGTATATATTGATCTACCGTCATGCGAAATCATACTTGGTATTGTGGTACCAAAAACAAGAGAGTAGTACTGCCTTTTTGTAATGATTTTCAACGATTATTTTTGTAGACACGTAAGTAATAGGGAGAAAAATAGAGGAAGGAAGGAAGAAAATAAGGGAAGGAGGGAGGGAG